>NW_027185809.1:28427493-28483182 GCF_028583685.1 Petaurus breviceps papuanus
CTTCCTTCCTTCCTTCCTTCCTTCCTTCCTTCCTTCCTTCCTTCCTTTCTTCCGTTTTTCCTTCCTTCCTTTCTTCCTTCTTTCCTCCTTCCTTTTTTCCTTCCTTCTTTCCTTCTTTCTTCCTTCCTCCCCTCCTTTCCTTCTATTCCCTCTGTCCACATAGGGAATCATACTTTTATCTGCAGGTGCTCTGCCCAAAGAAATACAAATTTTGATCGCTGAAACCTAGCAAGATATCTTGGGGTTTATGGGCTAGATTTTTTTATGGACTATGCCTTAAACCCAAATCACTCTGGCTTTCATTTAATTGGCCAACAACAGGTCCCAGCCCAAACCTCACTTGGTCACTGTTTGGATTCTGATAGCCCAGAGTGAGTGTAAATTGTTTCTGTTTTGGCCAGAAACCCCAAGGATCTTTCCCTCCCAGACTGATTTTATTTTTGTTTTCTGACTAGGTCACCATTCTTTGCCTCATTTCTAACCTAGCCTCAATCACTGAAAGGGCATTGACTCAAATAAACTGAGACCTGGAAAAGACCTTAGTTCAAAAAGGCCAAAGGCTCCTCCTGCATTTGTGGCCATCTCTAGTCATCCTGATCTGTATCTCACCACTGGACCCAGATGGCTCTGGAGGAAAGAGCGGAAGCTGGTGACTCTGCACAGCCCTCCCTCACTTAAGGCATGACATCTCCTTCCTGATGTCCTGGTCCTCTTTGAGAATGGTGGACAAACAATAACAATAAATTACTTGAGTCAGCATTTGAACCCAGATCTTTTGATTCTTGATCCACGTTTTCTATATTTCAGAAGGCTTTCTTCTTCAGGGCCATTGTACTTAGGGTCCCATTATCATGAGCTGTGATTCCTATCCCACTGCCATCAAAACCAGAAGTTCAAATTATGTTCAAGTTTGCTGTTTTAATATGTAAGAAAACTATTCTTAGTTATATTTATTTCCCAGACCACCAACCACAGGGACCTTATCATTTTTCAGGAGCCACAAGAAAAACATTATCCCTTCAAGATATATGATAAAAGCAATTTCTAAGGAGTGATGGTTTGGAAGGAAGGGGAC
Organism: Petaurus breviceps papuanus; assembly: GCF_028583685.1. Taxonomy (NCBI): domain Eukaryota; kingdom Metazoa; phylum Chordata; class Mammalia; order Diprotodontia; family Petauridae; genus Petaurus; species Petaurus breviceps. The sequence goes on from NW_027185809.1 coordinate 28,428,569, forward strand.
AAGGAACGTAGGGAGGCAGTCAATATTTTGTTTGGCACCTAGGATTTAAACTTGAGTCCACTGATATAGGAGGTAGTAAATTCCTTTTGGTATACTTAAATTATTTATGGTAAGGCTGGTCTTTGAAGTTATTCTAATTACCAGCATCATTCCTTTTAACTAGAACTGAGCAAGAACCAAATAAAATTATACCTTCCCCATCCTACCCCATTATCCAAGAAAGAGATAAAGATACTACAACTTTGTAGGTTGACCATTAAATGGCACAGAGGATAGAGCATTAGAATCAGTAAAATCTGAGTTCAAATCTGGACTCAAATACTTAATAGTTGTCTGACCCTGGGCAAGTCACCTAACCTTTACTTACTTGCCTCAGTTTACTCAACTATAAAAATGAGGATAATAATAGCACTTACCTCACAGGTCTTATTGTGAGGATCAAATAAAATATTAGTATAATGAAGAGAATGAGAGAATTGTTTTTTTGCTTTTTGGAGGGGGAAAGCAGGGCAATTGGGGTTAAGTGACTTGCCCAACATCACACAGCTAGTAAGTGTTAAGTGTCTGAGGCTGGATTTGAACTCAGGTCCTCCTTAATCCAGGGCCAGTGCTCTGTTCACTACACCATCTAGCCACCCTGGGAAATACTTTTTTAAAAGAGACACAAAAATGAGATTTTAAAAAACTAATGAAAAGGACTAAGGGGAAGAGAGAAAGGGGAATCTGCTTGACTAATTAAGAGGACTAAAGAGGGAAGGGAATAATTTTGTGACTGTGGAAAAGCAGGAGAAAAAAAGGAACTAATAACCAAAACCCCAAAGGGAATAAGATAACAAATAAGAAATGAGGATCAAGGGTGAGGGGAAGAGAGCCAATGGAAACAGGGTCACTTTAAGAAAAGATTTAAGTAACTGAAGAACATAACACTGTGTTTACAGAAGAAAGGGGGAAAATCTTAACTTGAAAAAAACCTCAATATTAGGGAAAGATGGAGGAAAATAGAAAACTAACTCTTATAACTTTAAATGTTATTGGATTAAACAATCCAATAAATGAAAAAGATTGATGCATGAATAAGTGAAATTGAATGAATTGATGGATGAAATTAATGAATTGAAGAATGAAAAAAAAATTAGATAAGAGTACAAAACCTGATAATCTCTTGCTTATGAGATATTTCTAAAGCACTTAGCAAGGTGATTGGCATATAATAAGCATTTAATAAATGCTTATTCCTAACCTCCCTTTGTCAACCCAGTCTATGTCACTTCCTACTTGTAAATGGTAGAGCTGAAAGGGACCTCAGAGATCATCCAGCCTAATTCCATCATTTGATAGGCTAAGAAGATATAGTCCATAAAAGGTTAAATGACTTGCCCAAGATTATATAGCTGAATTAGTGGCAAGGTTTATCCTTTTTCTTTTAGATGCTGTTGTTGTTCAGTCATGTTCAACTTTCCATGACCCCATTTTTGGGTGCTCTTGGCGAAGACACTGGAGTAGTTTGTCATTTCCTTCTCCAGCTCATTTTACAGATGAGGAAACTGAGGCAAAGGGGGTAAGTGACTTGCCCAGGATCACACAGTTAGTAAATATCTAAGACCGGATTTGTACTCAGGAAGATCAATTTTCCTCACTCCAAGCCCAGAGTTCTATATGCTGCCCTTTTTCTTTTGGATATTATCCTCCAAAACAGGCAGTATGCACGGTGGATAGAATTCTAGACTTGGAGTCAGTAACACTTGAATTTAAATTCTGCCTTTGACATTTAGTAGTTGTGTGACCATGGACAAATGCCATGGACAAAATTTTTTCTGGGTCTCAATTTCCTTATGGGTAATACAAAGATAATAATGAATGCCACATGAAAGAATATACACAAAGTAATGTGTAAACTTTAAGGTGCTATCTAAATATCACTCACTAGCAATATTAATATCAGCTATTAGTAGTAATACCAGCAGTAACTTCTCTCTCTGCCTGAGTAGAGTAGGTAATCTTGGGCAAATCAATTCAGCTGTGTGGAACTCAATTTCCTCACTTGTTAAATAATGGTGCTGAACTAGAAGTCAAATGTCTCTCCCAACTCTAACATTCTTTGAGTCTACTATAAATTATTCTTACTAAGGTGAAATCTTCAGGTACTTCCATACGACATCACTGCCTTCTGCAATTCTGTGATTTTTACCACCCCACCCATCCCAGCCTCAGAAGTCATAGACAAAAGTTTTCTATACAAAAGTTTTCTATGATAGAAATAACTGCAGATTAGCAACTACAGAACAACAGGACTCCCCTGGGGATTTAAATGGTTGTGACAAATTCGGAAAACTCAGTGCTCATTGCTCCCCATTGCATTCCCAAGATAGAACAGGAAATTTGTGTGCTTTGTCTAATTATGTGGATAAAAAAAAAACACATCTAGCCCAATGACAAGCTATTATTGAGAAGTTCAGAAACTGCAAACATTTGGCTGAGAAGAAAAAGGCCTTCAAAATCATTTGTAGTACTCTTTGAAGCTGATCTCAAGAAACTCTGTGAATCAGCTGAATGACAGGAGCTCACGGCTCATCAATGTCACCTGAGCCCCAATGCTACTGAAGTAATGTCAGAGCCATAAGAACAGGGAATGACAAAATAGAAGTGTGACAAGAGAACATAGCCGGAAAAAGAGTATGCCCATTAGCAATACGGGCATGAGAGACTCAGTTCACCTCTATAGAAATCTATTCAACATAGATAAGCACACAGGTGTGTTCTATAATTTTAACTGTCTATGACCTATTTCCAGGGATACTGCCATGCAAAGTATCAATGTATCTCCTGATAGGATGAGATCATATCTGTTTTTCCAAATATAACCAACCACCTGAAAGAGTTACATACTGACCTACAGTGGAAGAAAAATAGAAGTCAGAAGTCTCAGAAGTCATTGCACCTCCTGCCGCAAATTCGCAAATAAACACAAAGAGTCCATTTAAAGCTGTGTTGGAAAGGACTCAGACATGGGTTCTAATATAGGTTTTGCCGCCCACCAACTCTGTGACCTTGGGAAAGTCCCTTAATCTCTTTGGGCTTCATCTGTCTAGTGAGGGATGTGGATCAGACAATTCTTAAATTCCTTCAGGAAAAACTAAAAAAAAAATCTTATTTCTAGAAACGATTCCTCCCTCTTACCTTTAACAAGCCAGAGACTTATATAAGCTCATTGTGAGCAGCCTGATTCAATGCTCAATTACATTTCTAGGCCTGCACTATTGTCATCATTGCTTTGGGAATTGGTGTTTCTTGAAAGTTTCACAGTTCAAAGCTGAGTATAAGCCAGGAGGGTTTAAAACTGCATAGTCCCCAGTTCAGCTTTACCTTGGTAGCTATAGATAGCCCCAGAGAACCTAAAAGCACAACCTATAATACCCTATCTTGTTCACCCTTCTCTTAACTCCAACTATAAGCCTACTTCATCCAATCCCAATCATAGTTCTGTGAGTCTAACTTCAAATTTGGTCATGGGGGTGGGGGAAATAAGAAGAACCATCTACTCAAACATTTCCTCATGTTATTCAAGCTGCCCTGGCCTCTAAATTTTCCAAACAGCTTCCACTCAAATTTTCCAAGCAAACTATGTGACAATATTTCTGCCTCAGCCCCATGTGCCAAAATGGCCACTAAGAGACATAAATGCTTATTGACTGACAAGATTTTCGTGTTTCATGCACTCCAACTGCAAAGCTGGTGGTAGGAGCTATTAGGAAGTAAGGGGTAGGTTCCAGAAGGAGAAAATCATGGTGGGATAATTGGACCCAAAATACAAAACAAATACAAGCTAGACATACCTTTTGAATGAGGACTGCTAATCTGTTCTTTCTTGGGACAGCCAATCAGAGAGGTGACTTCTCTTCTCTGTCGCCCGGGAGAGTTGAGCAAGTATTGCTTTGGTTAATTTCGGGATGTGCTATTGGAAACACAAAACAAGGTGCCTGGCCGGCACTACATACATACATATACATATATATACATATATATACACATATATATGTATATATATATGGAGAAGAAAGAAGAAATACGGACGGCCTGACAATCCAAGGGGTATTTATGTACATTTTCTAAAATGGGATGGGAAATGTACAAGTGAGGTATTTTTCCTTTTCATTTCTTCTAGGATTGATGTCCTCTGGCTGTTTCATCAATGTTGAGTTCCAAATATTCCACTTCTATTCCATTCCTGCCCTTGGACATTGCTCTTCACCCAGGGGAGAGGTGAGAAGAAGAAAACAATTTTTTTTAAGCCAGCAGCATTGCCTGAGGAGGAGCTGAAGAGGAGGCGATTGCTTTTGGATGGATACTGAGGTGCTGGAGGTGGATGCATGGAAACCTGTCCTGTCCTGTCACTTCTCCAGAGCTACTGTGGTTTCCAAGCTGGCAGGGGTTGTCAAGGAGGAAGGGGAAAGGGAAGGAAGGTAAGGGAGAGAGGGGAGAGGTGTGACTGTCGGATGGGTGAGGATCCACGAACACAGAATGGAACACCAAGTCAAAAATTTCACATCACAGAAGTCATCCTAACTAAGTTTCCTTGGGACAATTCTCCTTCCAGTGCCTTTTTCTCCCTAGATAGGGCAGTATTAGGTTGATTTATTTTTTTTAAGAATCTATTTCTAATAATAACTAGATTATGTACGTAACAATTTTCAAAACCTTATTTCTGTTGGTACTTTGTCTGCAACCTCTCTGTTAGTGCTCTCATCATTTTGCCAATAAATGTGAAAAATGAAAAAACTGACTCCACTTGAGTTTTTTAATGGTTTAGGGGAAATGTACACCCGCATCTATCTGTCCCCAAAAGATAACTCACATGATTTCTGGTTTCTAGAGGGAAAAAAAAACCTTTAAATCAAAGTTCTCTCTGAGGGGAGCCTCAGAGTCATCTCTTGGGTTTTTAGAATTTTTAAATAGTTTGTGCTTTTGGTGTGAGAACTTGTGGTGGGAGAAGGGTAGGGGGCAAAGGTAAGGGGATGTGAGAATATGGAGGATGTGAGGAAAAGTCAGGGAAGGTATTGGGGTGGGGAAGGGGGAGGAAACTAAAGTTCTATTTTTTTTTTTAATGGGAAGAGAACAACAACCAAAGTACAAAGGGCTACCGCCCACAGCTGACAGTTTGTTGAGTGGATTTAGCAGCCGCCTTTTTTATCTGCTGTGGGAGAGCCCCTGCCACTGTAGCGTTCCCCTCGGCTGGAGCGAGGCTCTTCCAAATCGTCCTCATCAAAGCCATGGAAAGTTGACGTGTCACTTTCAGATGTGGAACCGAACAAGTCTTCCGTACTTCGTGCTGTGGCCGCCGCCTCCTTCTCCTTCCTGCCTTCTCCTCCCAAATGAGCTGACATGTATGATGAATATATCAGCACATGGGTTAAGCAACAGACAGCATTATTCATATTAATATCATATTGTTACAAGGTTATTCTTACCACTGTTAGACAATGCATCATTTTGAGCCTCAAAGGGATTGAATGTATACCACCTTGTTGAGTGTTATTGTGCAATGGGACAATAGGAGCATTTTAGAGGCAGGGAATTTGTTTTGTTGCTTGGTTTTTTAATGAGAAAAGATCCCTGTACCACAGTACAAGTATCAAAAGCTTCTGGCAGTGAAAGGGTCAGTGATGTGCTTTCTCCACTCTTATTCACACCCCGGCCAAGAGAATGTTTTCCCCTGACGGCTTATAGGCCTGTACAACTTAAAGGCTGTTTGGCTCTTTGCACAATGACTGTCCTTCAGTTTGGCAGCCAGTTTCACAAATTTATTGCTGTCAGATAGCCCATTAGAGGCATTTAATCCTCTCCCAGTTTATTTTTATTTTCATCCATTTCTCACTTCATCCTTTCCACCCCTGTCTACACTCACACTCCCACATCACGTAATTCATTTCTACCTGCCTCCCCACCAAAAACAAAAACCAAAACCTCATTATAAAGTCTAATGAGTGATCAGATAATACAGATTTGCACTCTCCTGTTTATGATTGGAAAAAAAGACCAAGACCCTCTAACCAGGGCACACACACATTTCAGCCACTTAAAATGCCCTTAGTCAAGTTTTGATACTCTCAAGAGTTCAAAGCAGTATTAAGTCCAGCTGAAGGTGGCACATCAGGTGAGAAAGAGTAGGGACTAAAAGTGAAGAAATTTAATCATTGTATAAAGTGCTAAAATCTACAGAATTGCAGCTGACACTTCTCCACATTCATATTGGGCCCCAGGAGTGCCTCTAGCCATTATAATCCCAGCCACTGAAGTTGCCAGTTTCAAGCATCTCAGTCCCTAAGGGATAGTAGAAGTAGAATGAAAGGTGGGAAAGGATAAATAGCTCCTCTTGGTTCCTATCTCTTTCCTCAAGAGACACTAGAAAGGCTATCCAGGAATATCGTCCAACCTGCCTTCCCAAGCTTGGAAAAAAAAAAGGAGCCATAAGCCAATCCCAAAGCAAACAGCTATTTGACAGATATTTGAGATAGACATTGGTTGAATGATCCATCCCAATACATCCCAGTTCGGTATGATAAAAGTATGGGGAGCAGAAGATAATCACCTAAGTTTCTTAAGATAAGGAAGCAAATTTGGGGTGGATAACTGAGAAGTTTCAAGTGGAGAGTCACTTACTCACTCCTGTTTCCACCATTACTCAATTTCTTGAGGGGAAAAGAATGTGGAAAACTCCTGAAGACTACACTGGTTTCCCCTCTCCCAGTTCTACCTGAGATGGAAGTCTTTGCTTGCTGTGGTAGAAGATCACTACATATTAGATATATTTCTGGGGATGGGGTGTGTGGGTTTTTAATATGTTCACATACATATACACACATAAAAATACATGTACATTATATGTAGAGAGAAATATGTGTGTTATTGGGGTTTTTTTAAACTCTTTGTTGATCAGAGTCCAGCAATTACACAGGTTCTGTCTCCCCAGGCTGTCAGAGTTAGAAATCCAACACAAAAACAATTGCAGGCTGTGTCTGGAAAGTAACTGAACAGATTACTTCCAGAAGAAATTTGTTAGAGCTACATACAAGTGAACCACTCTGTCATTGGGTCTGCTAATTTAATACTGAGGTCATGGGGATTAGAAACTGGAATCCTTTGTCAACATCTCCCTTGCCAGCTCTACTAGGTCAATGTCTGTATCACCCTTGACACCCCAAAACAAAAGGTGCAGGCTAATGACTATAGTAGACAAAACAAGAGAAGAAATAAGGAGTGAGAGCAATCCAAGAAGTGAGAAGCTGCCCCACGAGGGCTGGGAGAAGAAAAGGAAGGTTGAGGAGACCATCCCTCACTGCTGTGCTCAGAGTTAGCTGAAACATTCTGAAGTGTTTTTTCGTTTCTGGTCAGAAACAGTTGGAGTCACTTAGGTGAGATTGAAATCTCTTGTCACCTTTTACCTTCGCTGCTTGGACTTATTCTGCTTTGCTCCAGAGGGAAGAATTAGGACAAATGAGTGGAAGTTATAGGGTTACCTTTCAGCTCAATGTAAGGAAACACTTCCTAAGAGAGCTATTTTTCAAATGGAATGGGTTACCATGTAAGGTAATGAGTTCCCACTTACTGGGATGTTGTCAAGGAGATTATCACCAGTTGAGATTGGACATCAAAACCTTTAAGGTCCCTTCCAACTCTGAAATTCTGGGAGTCTATTTATAGCAATACAACACAATTATGTAAGATAACCTGTCCTGATCAACTCTGGCAAACTATAGAAAATGACTTTAGTAGGATCAAAAAGCAAAATAAAGCAAAACAACTTGAGAAAAACCATAAAGACCTAAATTTATTTTGAGAAATAAAGGACAAGACCAAATGGAGCGTTTCTTTAAGTCCTTGAAAATAGTAACTATGAAAAAAAGTTACTAAGACCACTTAGCAGCATCTAGGACCTGACAGCCCCCGCCTCTTAACCTCCACTCTGCTGTGTTTTCTTCCGTCTGATCTATATGAGAAAATGCATGGAATGCATGGCCAATGGAAGTGTTGTGCATGCAGCCACTAAGAAGCCCAAGGGTCACTACTGTCCAAACTGATGGCAATTTGAAGACATGATAAGTCTTCCAGTATCATTCTTGGATACTTTCTCCCACTGACTCCTTTCCCCCTCATGCCCACCCCAACCATTTCAATTAAACCAACAACTCGGCATATTGAGATGTACTGTCACCTGATAATGGAACACAAGGAGGCCATATTTCAGTGTATCCTCATTCCAACTTATTGTCTTTCACAACATCAATGACAACAAGAACAAGAGCAACAACAACACACACACACACACACCAAAGAAATCTGCATGTGGAAAGGCCAAAAATATTTCAGTAACTGCTTCCCACCCTTTAGATTTTTTTTTAAATTAGGTCACAAAATTCTAAGAAGACCTGAAAAAAATGTCAGAATCACCACCATTATTGCTATCCTATATAATTCCCCCTCCTGCATCTTACCCTACATAGCTGAAGAGTGAAAAACAAGATTGTTCCTGGGTGCCTGGGTAAGAAGGTTCCCAAGGGCAGGGGAGGGGTCACACTTACCAGAGCGTCCACAGTCTGCGCAGGACACTAGTTCCTCTGGTCGGCCACTTTTTTTGTTCATGCTTGAACCTCCCAAGCAGAAGTCACAGTAATTATTGGGAATGACAGTCCCATCTGGTCCTTTCTGGGCTGTGGAAGAGATACCAAGTCCCAATTTTAAGTGGAAATGATATACACTGTCTTCTTCTTCCCCCCTACCCCACACCATAGAAAATGATGTAGGGGTATTTTAGGAAAATATGGTGATTTGAGTTAGGCTTCCTTTATCCTTTTAGTTCCATGGTTTTAATTCCTTTCTAACTTCTTTTGTTGTTTTCTTTTTCTGACATATCTACTATATAGTAGGGATTATTTTTATTTGAGAGGTTGTTTAGTCCCATCTAACTATTCCCCTCCGGATTTGTCCACCAGGAAATTCTTCATCCTGCAAGATCACTTCAGCCTTGGAACTCACACTTCATCAGTACCCTCTGTCCCTGGAACCCCCTCCCTCCCTCTGATTGTAGGATGGAGAGTGGAAAACTCCTCTCAGAATCTCTATTTAAGGAGAATGTCTAGGTCAGCCATCTCTTCATTTGCCACCAGGTTTCACTCTTCTAGACTTCTGAATCATGCCCCACCCCCTCCAGCCAGGTACCTTCTTCCCTAACCCATTGCTTTCAGCTTCCTTTCATGTGTTGTAAGCTCCTTGAGGGCAGTATCATTTATATGTACTTAAGCTGAGGTGGAAAGGGGTTTTGATGTATAGAGAGATGAGTAATTATTCTTGAGAAGACATAATTTCTCCAATTTATTTAATATTATATTTTCACATCCCTCCTATAAACTTTTTATATATAAGAATTATCTGGCTTTTGTCTTTATATCCCCCATGCCTTGTAAATAGTTGGTGCTTAATTAATGTTTTTCAAACTAAATTGAAATAAATAAGAAATCATTATTAAAATCTAGTTTCCAGTATATTTATATATATGTATAATTGAAACAAATCACAAAATTGTTGATTATTCTCCAACAAAAAAGGGACAACATATGTGAACTATTTTTAAAAAGAAATCTATCAATAATCATATGAATAAATATGCCCTCTTATTAATCATTTTTTAAAAAATTAATTAAAACTATTCAAAAATTTCACCTCATATCCAAAATGGCCAATATGATTTAAAAAAAAGAAGAAACAGTCAATATGGGTGAGGCTGAAAGAAGTCAGGTACACTAACACCCTTTAACAAAACTATGAACTTAACCCAATCATTCTGAAAAAAATTTTAATTATATGTGAAAATTACTAAATTATTCATACCTACTGACTCTGTGATACCACTACTGAGTATGTACTGTAAGAAAGTCAAAGGCAAAGAGAAACCTGTTTTATGTATCAAAATATTCAAAGCAATACTTTTGTGCTAGCAAAAACTAGAAACAAAATAAGTGTCTAATTATTGAATAGATGGACAATTGTGGCATATTAATGTAAATGGACAGATGTGGTTGCTTTTTTGGGTGATCTTTCTTAAGAATTTTTCTTTTTTCACAAGAGTATGGAAGGAGAAGGGAATATGACTGATATAAAAAATAGATATCAATAACATTTTTTAAAAGAAATTAGGATTTAACGTCTAGTGCTTCATATTAAATTAGGGTCAAGATCCAGGTCCTAAGTCAAGAAAGTTTGTCACTTTGGGCATTGCCCGAATAAACTTGGGCATTTGGGAGCAATTTTCCTAAATTCATCTCTGTTCTCTTCTGAGTCGAGCCTCCTCTTCTCCATGTAACACCTTCCCCCCTTCAGATCTTTGCTGTAGAATTCACTAATGCATTTATCCTGGGAAGTTGTATGTTATAGCAATTGGATGAGGCGGGGGGGAGTGTTTCCCCTTCCCAAAATGAAAATTCTGTGAGGGTGGGGACTAAGTTTTATCAATTAATCAATAACCACTTAATATTTTAACTAAATTTTGTATCTCCCACTCTGTCCCCTTCCCCACCTGGCAAAGTGTTCTATACACAAAAGGCATTTAAGGAATGAACTGATGAATTAATAATACTAACAATTAGCATTTATGTAACATTTTAAGGTTTGAAAAGTGCTTTATGTATGTTAACCCATTTTTTAGTTAATTAATGGTAACCCTTTTAATGGGTCTCAGGGGATGACTGGTTATTCTCTGCCTTATTACAACTAGAATGTTCCTATCCATCCTGACTGTACAGATTAAAGCCTCTATTTAAAAATTTGGTTTTTGTGTTTGATATTTTGTCTTTGTTTTGTTTCTTTGTTTCTTTGTTTGTTGAGATTCAAGGACTCTTCCACAATAGCTGAAGTGGTCCTGCTGGGAAATATTTGAAATTGTTCTTCTCCATGGGACATGGAAGAATTTCCCCAGTTACCTAATCATAAAAGCAGTTCTATCCTTTCCTCCCCACCCCTTCCCTTCCTGAATTATCCAGCACCAAAAAGTGATAATGCTGACATAAGTGGCTTTCATGACATAATAATATGTATGGATATAATGACTAAAGTTTTTATATGGTTTATGGGGAAATAATGATGAAATGTGATATAGTGGATAGGGTGCTGGCCCTGAAGTTAAGTAGCCCTGGGGTTCACATCCTACAAATCACTTAACCTTCCTGAGCCCTAGACAAGACTCTAAAACTATAAATTACAGATGGACTATGATTAGATGGAGAGGTTCCCCAGACAGATGAAATCTGTATACCCGTACATACATATGTGTATATGTATGTATGTATGTATTTATTTATATGTATATAAAATATATATACTTAAGTGTTCTATGCTAATATGTTGGTTTATATATACATTTATCATATTATTGTGCTTAGGAAAGAAATACTTTTGGAACAGGCATCATTTTGCTGAGCAAAAGTAAAGGCTGCCAATCCATACATGACTCTGAATTTGTCAAATCTAAGCAAAAGTAGTTTACTTCTGAAAGGAATCTAAGGAACAGTGAAGATCCAAGAGTAAAATTAAAATGCCCTCCATGGAGGACATTCACATGAACTTAATATGGCAATATGTCAACATAGAATCATGGAACAAATTGTGGAGTCATGAGGATTTTTTTATAGAAAAGAAGAATCTAGGGGCGGCCAGGTGGCTCAGCAAGTAAGAGCACCAGCCCCAGTGTTGGGATGACCTGGGGATCGAATCCGGGCTCAGATACTTAGCACCACACCCAGAAATAACTGGCCGTGTAACCTTGAGCAAGTTACTTAACCCCAATTGCTTAAAAAAAAAAAAAAAAGAAGAAGAGTTTACAATGGGAATTCAGGATTAGGAGATCACCACCAGAAATTACAGAAGAGTTATTCTTAAGAAGCATAGATTTATTGTTCAATGCAGTTCATGCAAGAAAAAGGAACTGGATCACATCACTAAAGGTTGTATAAATTTAGCATCTACCACAGCTATCTGGCAAAACAAGATCTAGTGGCCAGAATTATACATCAGAAACTTACTATCTTTTACAAACTGAGAGATGACTAATACTCATACTACAAATACAGATTTCAAAATTATCCTTGAGAATTCAGCAAATATACTGTACTGGAACCAGAGAATTGTCATAGGCAAGACATTGATCTATTAAACTTTTAATTAAAATGTTTCCATTTATGTCAATATACTAAATGTGTATAAGGTCCAAGCTATGTGGAATGAAAAGCTTTCAAAACTTAAGAGACCAAATGGAAGAAATCAAATCTATATAGAAATAGGATGGAGTATTTATCATTTCTGTCATTGTCTGCTATTATATTTGTCTTAAAAATTCTTTCAATGAATATACAGAAGATAAGCTTACAATCCAATAGTTTTATTCAATTACAAAAGGCAGTTATTTTATCCACCTGTATAACAGTCCAAAAAAATCAAATATAAATTAAGTATAAAATTGAAATTTAATAAATTTAATTTTAAACAGTAATAATAGAATATCCTTCTCATACTCCTTTTCCAACTTTAAACTAATCAGCGGTTCCATGTTTGGTTCTAATTCTTACTTCTCAGGTTCCTCAGGAGACAAGTAGATGATATGGTAGCCCTATCTCTTTGAGGACTTGACACATTATACTGTGATCCACAGAGTCAAAGAAGCAGAAGCAGATGTTTTTCTGGAATTCCCTTTCTTTCTCCATAATCCAGCAAATGTTGGCAACTGGTTCTTTAGTTTCTCTGCCTCTTCAAAAGCCAGCCTACTCTTCTGGTAATTCTGGGTTCACATATTGCTGAAGGGTAGTTTCCGGAATCTTAACCATAATTTTGCTGGTGTGTGAAATGAACAAAATTGTTTGGTAACTGGAATATTCTTTGGCATTGCTCTTCCTGGCTCTATATCAGTAACGCTTTCTTTCTTTCCTCAGCTATGTCGTCAGAAAGCCAATACATAGTGCCAAAGCTAGAGTTTAGTTTTATTGTTGCTGTTGTTGTTGTTGAGAATATAGGTGTGTGAATGGATAGATACATAGACAGATATATAATGAAGGAAGAAATATAAGACATATGAATAAAGAATAATGACCTTGAATCCTTATTTTTTCTCTTGTTCTGGCTCAAATTCTTTTGCATACCAAGCCTGAAGTCATGTTAGAAATTTCTAACCTTTGGTCATAGTTGTCTAAAAAAAAATAACGGTGTCTTATCCCAGTCATAGAACTTCAAAAAATACTCAATTTTAGTCTAGAGGTACATAGCTTAGTTTTTCTTAGCTCAGTGTGGTGACTCAAGCTCTAGATATGTCTATAAAAGCTATCAGCCAGTCTTTATCAGGGAGAGGCTTTACAATCACATTTTATCAGAAAGGAGTTGAGAGGACCTATAAGTGATAATAAAACAATGGATTCCAGAAGTTGAAAATAGGGAATGATGCCCAACTGTAACCATAAGACCAGTCAAAAGACACACTCAGAACAGAAAGATAATAGTCAGTGAACAGAAGCAAAAATATGACAGTCACTTCGGACTCATAACACAATATTATTTAAGATGGAGCATGTCAAGAGAAAGAAACACAATGACATGACCAAAAGACACTGATGTCCCTGCAATATGATAGTTGTGAATTGTCCCTCCCTGTTTCTTCCATAGCCATACTTGTTCTCTATAAAAGTGCTACCATACATGATGTCTGCACATTCTCACTAAGAGTAAAGAATTATTTGTAAGAAAGTATGCCCCAGATCTATGAAGGGAGGTATGGTCTATTCCTCTATTTCTTACCATGCTATTTAATTAAATGTCTTGTCTTTGAATGAATTGTGTCCTCTGACTGACTAATAAAAACAAGTGCATTGGTTGGAGCTCAAGAACTTTGGTTTTTGGTGGATTAGAAACATACAAGGTACCCTGAGCACAGAGTTAGCTTTTCTTCTACACGTGCAAGATAGTGGGAGGCAGAGGGTAGGAGAGGATGCCTCAGGTGCTTAACTCATAAATGTGACCACTTAGTGACATGCTTGAATTTTTCTTTTGTTCTTAGATCTCTTACAGTTCTGGCATTTTGCACGTGTGTGGGTAATCAGTGCTCTATGACAGTGCATGTGAATGTGCTATCATCAGTATGTGCCTGGATTAATTAATTCAGTTTATTAGAGCGGGTAGTAATGAAGACAAAGTTACAGGTTCAAGCCCTGTGTTAGTGAATTGGCTTCACAGAGACAAACAACAATAAGCACCGCCACCCTTAGTCACTCTGCTACACACTAATCCTCTATGTGTAGTTACCTGCCTAGCAAATGTATGTCTTTAGTCACAAGAGTACTGGGAAAGTTAGTATGAATGAATCAGTGCAAGCCACCATAAACTGAGAAAATTGCCCAAAACATTTATCCTCATAGGGGATTGTTTCAATACAGGAAATACATACATACATATACACATATATATAGACTGTCATTCTTAAATACTTTAAAAATGATTATTATTGCTCACTGTCAAATAGTGTCTTAAAAAAAACTTTCTTCTTGTCTATTCCTTCAAACTGATATATTATCATGGACCCAAATTCCCTAAAGAACTGAGAGAGAGGAGGGGCCAGGATGAAAATTCTCTGTTAACACAAAAAGGGAAAGATTTGACCTAGGAAAGGATTGTAGGTGTTAGGAGTACACCTCTTACCACCAGCATGAAGATCCAAAGACTGGAGAGATAGCAAACTAAAGAATACTAATGACTGTTACTGATGCTCTAGTATGTTATCATGATTGAACATGTAATAATAAAACACTTTAAAGTTTGCAAAGTTCTTTATGTTTATTATCTCATTTGAGTCTCACAACAATTCAATAAAGTAAGTATGACAGATATTGTTTCCCCCATAAAACAGATAAAGGAACAAATGCTCAGAAAAAGGCAATGATTTATACATGGTCACACAGCTAGCAAAGTATCAATAACAGAATTTGAATCCAGGTTTCCTTTAGTTCAAATCTGACACTTAGACTCCTATACAATGCTGCTACTCACCATAATCCCACTCCAAATCCAATCCCAAAGCCGCTGTGGGAATTAAAAATATCTTAATTGGGGGAAGCTAGGTGACACCATGAATAGAGCATCAGCCCTGGAATCAGGAGGACCTGAGTTCAAATTTGGCCTCAGACACTTGACACACTTACTAGCTGTGTGACCTTGGGCAAGTCACATAACCCCAATTGTCCTGCCTCCCCCATCCAAAAAGACCAAAAAAATCTTAGTTGAACCAAAAATAGTATACTTTTATTAACTGCTTAATGTGCAAACTGGGCATACTTTTTATAGGGCACCTAGTTAGTGAAATGGATACTGTACAGGACTTATAGTCACAAAAACTTGAATTTAAATCTAGCCTTAAACACTTAATAGAAAGTCACTTACCCTCACTCTGCCTCAGTTTTATCATCTGTAAAAATAAATGGGGATAATAGCACTTACCTCCCAGGGTTGTTGTGAGGATAAAGCAAAACAGTATTTATAAAGGTCTCCACAAACCTTAAAGCACCATATTAATGCTATTTTTTTTTTAGAAATATGACTTGACTCCAAGTCTTCCAAATAATAGAAAATCGCCTATAAGAAGCTGGAGACCTGTGTAAGACCAACACAAACAACTGAGTATTCCATATCTTTCCTCATGTTTCAACATCAAAACCTAACCTTGTGGTTCTTTTCCATTAAAAGACCTTAAGAGTGGGGGCAGCCAGGTGGCGCAGTGAGTAAGAGCAGCAGCCCCAGAGTCGGGACACCCGGAATTGGTTCCGGCCTCAGATATTCGTCACCCACACAAAAATAACTGGCTGTGTAACCTTGAGCAAGTTATTTAAGCCCCATTGCTTTAAAAAATAAAAAGACCTTAAGAGAGAAAAAAAATTTTAAAGCCAAAACCCTGTCTAAATCTGGCTCTCAAAATCCGGTCTGCCTCTTCTGCTTTGTGTTTCTTTTGCCTGATCATAAGTGACCAATTATCAGTCAATCCTGAAATGAATGAGTTCAGGCTTAGAAGTGGTCTTGTGGACTTAAAGACCCAAAATTCATTGGTCTATCAGGTGGGGCTGACTGGTAACAGGGGAAATTTCTGCATCACAAACGAGGAAAAAGCCAAGACCTAACATGGCTAAACAGTAAGACTTTGAGGTTGACAGTGCAGAGACAAGGTGAATTGTAACAACACCAATTCAGTAGTTCCCAGCACTGTTTTATGTTCTGATGAAATTTAAGTACCAACTTTCCTAAGGAGCATAACTATAGTAATAAGTTATTGAATCCTATTTTTAGTCTTTTTGTCAGTGCAAACTTATTAGTGACTTGTTTTTAGCATTTCCTTTGTAGGTACGAAGTGAATACCCATCCCATTTCTAGTTTAGACTATACATTGAATACATTTCTACTCGTTCTTTTTAGGGGAGTCATTAGGCATGATTAAATTCTAAGCTTTAAGCAGATAGTCATGGGGTGGTGGGGTGGGGTGCAAAGATACGGAAGTGCTTTGCCATTTCCTTTTCCAGTCAATTAAGGCAAATAGAAGTTAAGTGACTTGCCCAGGGTCACATAGCTAATAAATGTCTGAAACCAGATTTAAACTCAGGTCTTCCTGACTCCAGGCCCAACCCTCTATCCACTGAGCCATCTAGCTGAATCTAAGACATTTCAGCATATGGAATTACTTGGCAAATAATTTCCAGAAAAAAATTAGACACACAAAATTTGATTCCATATTAAGGCTAACAGAAGTTAAGTGACTTTCTGACACAATAACTCTATGTTTATTAATTGGTGATTTTAGGAATTCCCCACCTAAAATTGCTGCCTACAACAATGCAATCATCTATTAAGGAATTAATAACTAAAGCTCTGATGATTCTTTTTCAAAGAATTCAGAGATATCCAAGAGCTAGAATCAAAATTTTTGTAAGTTAATTTCATGCCATAGGTAAAATGGCATATTGTGAGCCTGCTTCTTTTTAGAGGAAATTGAATATTAACTCATAGCACACAAGGACAGGGAGGTCTGGAGAATGAGAAAAAGGGGCCTGACCCCTTTCATTAGAAGCTAGTCTCCCTTGGGACTGAATGAAATCCAGGCCATGTACATAGGTCCAGAGCAGAGGGGTCCTTTCCTGGAAAGGGAGTAAGTGCAGTCCCCTTTAGCCCTTTGTGCCCAGTAGAGGATTTATTATTTTGCTCAAAAACACTTAAATTTCTAGCATGCAAATGACAAAATCTTGGCCTTAAATACAGCTATTTTGTGTGGGACAGAAGCAGTCTTGTCTTGTTATCGCAATTAAGGACATTTCTTTGTGGAACACGCTGAAAAATTATTCTATACTCCCTGTTCGTAACAGAGGATAAACTTCTCTCAGTTTATTATGAGGTCAGCATAAGTCATCAATGTTTCTATCTGTTTACAATACACTACAGTCTGGAACTATTTGTCATTATTCACTGACTATCTATAATCAGGGTCCCACTAAGTACTAAATCTGTAAAAAGAAACAGATATATGAGCAGAAACACCATCCAGACAGCAAATGATAAACGGATTCACCCATGATAATATGATTCCCTCTGGCCTTCGCTTCCTTGGTGTCTTCGCTTTGCCTCCAGGAATAGAAAAACTTACCTGAGCTAGGCAGAAGACAAAAGCTTCTGGAATCACATTATAGAGGGCTAATCCATTTATCAGTTGCTATTTGAATTGTTTAACCAGTTTCTAAGTCATTGATTTTCATCTTCATGGAGGCAGACAATTCTCTGTAAGAATAAGAGTAAGGGTTTGCTATTTGAACTTCACAGGAAAACAGACTCCAAAGAGTTGGTCAAGGACCATTGACTTTGGGTTCATTTTCCTCTTCTTTATCATGCAGTGGTAAGACTTTTAGTTACTGTTATTCAGCCATGTCCAAATCTTCATGGCCTCGTGTTTGTTTGTTTGTTTGTTTCTTGGCAAAGATACTGAAGTGGTTCGCCATTTCCTTTGCCAATGAATTAAGGCAAATAGAAGTTGAGTGACTTGCCCAGGGTCACATAGCTAATAAATGTCTGAAACCAGATTTAAACTCAAGTCTTTCTGACTCCAGGCCCAACCCTCTATCCACTGAGCCATCTAGATGAATCTAAGACATTTTAGCATATGGAATTACTTGGCAAATAATTTCCAGAAAAAAATTAGACACACAAAATTTTATTCCATGTTCTCCAATGAATTAAGGCTAACAGAAATTAAGTGATTTGCCCAGGGTCACACAGATAGTAAGTGTCCAAGGCCCGATTTGAAGTCGAGAAGATGAGTCTTTCTGACTATCTACTGTGCCACTTAGTGGCACACATACACACACATGCACATAATATATATTATGTGTGTGTGCCACTAAGTGTATATACACACACACACATAGATAGCATAGCTCCTGCTGGAAATCAACTGGATTTAATCAATTTGTTAGGAAGACTATATAGTAATATCATTATTGTTTTTATTGTCATCATCATCAACTGACATTTATCTAGCACTTAGTATTTACAAAGCACATTATCTCAATTGATCCTCACTACAATCCTGCAAAGGGCATTGAGGTAGCACAGCGGATGGAGCAATTCAAATCCAGCCTCAGATACTTACCAGCTGTGTGACCCTGGGCAAGTCACTTAACCTTGTTTGCCTCAGTTTCCCTATCTGTAAAATGGACTGGAGGAGAAAATGGCACACCACCCCAATACCTCTGCCAAGAAAACCCCAAATGGGGTCACAGAGAGTAGGACATGACTGAAACAACTCAACATCAACAACAATCCTATGAGGCAGGTAATATTATTATGATCATTTTATAGAGAAAGTATACTGAGGCTGAGAGAGGTTACATGACTTGCCCAGGATCTCAGGCAGAAATCAAAATCAAGTCTTCCTAAGTCCAAGGCCAGCTCTCTATCCACTGTACCACATGATAGCTCTATGTTTATTAATTGGTGATTTTAGGAATTCTCCACCTAAAATCGCTGCCTAGAATCTATTCTACACTGTCTTCTTTAGTAACCTACGCTCCGATGATTCTTTTCCAATTCAGAGATTTCCAGGAGTTAGAATAAAAATTTTTGTAAGTTAATTTCACACCATAGGTAAATTGGTATATTGTGAGCCTGCTTCTTTCAGAGGAAATTGAATCCTAACTCATAGTACACAAGGAGGGAGGGGCAAGGACTGAAATAGTATCTAAATGGCAGCATACACCATGCTAGTTTTGGTATTTATGTTGTTGATTGATGTTCATGAGCTGTGATCATGTAGAAGATACAAGGTAATTGTTGATAAAAGAAAAAATAAGTCTTGAGAGTTTGGAAATTCACCCAGGAAGAGAACCCTAAGGTACTTACATTTTCATTATTATTATCATTCTTAATCTCTTTGTTATTATTTTAGAAAAAGACAACAGAAACCAGAAAAATATAACACTCACAAGAAATACAAGCAGACCCAACTAGCAAAAAGAAAGAAGGAAAAAGTCCCAAACAGATTCATGTCATACACATCTTATTTTAGTTTGTATATTATTTCCCCCATTAGATTAATAGTTTCTTGAGTACAAGTATCCACTCTAATTCATATTTCTATTTCCTCTCTGTCCCCAGCACAGAGACTTGCATGTAGGAAGTACACAGTGTATCTGGCTTATCATTTTGAAAATTATATTGGTTTTTACTCTCTCAAAACAAGCATTGTAAAATACCATTGCAGAAGTGAATTACAAGTATGTTCTAGAGACCTCTGGGTTCCAATAGTCAATCACCAGGCAAAATATTCTGATTCTCTCTCTCCAAACTGGGCACTGTCAGGCCTGTGCCATTCAAAAATAGTGGGAGGGAGACCATGCTGCTTAAGCCCCTGTGGGTCCTGCCTCATGTTTCCAGAGCAAGAGTCTAAAAGGCAGACTCCCAGCCTATGGAAACAGACTCAAAGATTGGATTCTTCCTTTGCATGTATACAAATACCAACATGCATCATAAGCAACCAGCAGAAGCCAGGACCTCCCACCAGCCCCCCATACCCTAAAACTATTCCCTGGCTGGCTATGTGTCTGACATCAAACTACAGCTTTGGTTCAAAGATTGTCTTTCACCTGGCATGCTTATTTAGGGTCTGTGGCCCTTGGAGGCAGCTGCTGGTACCTAGAGGAGACGTGCCTCCATTCGTCCCTCTCATTTGTTCCTCCCGCTGCTGACAGTTCTCATCCCTCCACAGATCTGACATGTTTCTATGGCAACCAGAATCCTGGGCTCTGGCTGCCTCTGGTCTTGCCACCTGTTATTACTTCATCTCTCAAGTGTAAAGAATTCTAGCCTGCCGCCACTTTGCTGTGCAAAGCACATCTTGGGAGGACAGGAAACAACAAAAGGAAAAGAGGAAAATGAAGGGAAGGAACCATCTTCCCAAAGGACAGTGAATCCCTCAGCAAGACTATATAAGCCACTATATGATGAACCCACCGGGGCTCAGGGTGAATACGGTTCCTCAGAGTCAGTGAGACAGAGCCAGCTGGAGACCATACCCAACTCCTGCGATCTCCTACCCAGCATTTAATGAGGGAAGTGGGAGGGTTAGAAGGGGAAAGGGAGGTGTGGGCAGGCAGCTGCAGACATCAGTGCAGGACAGATACGGAGCAAAGCAGAGAGAGGGTTAAAAGCGGTACAATAAAGACTGTGGGGACAGCTGAATCAGAGGGCAAGTTGAGCATCAAACCTGGGATAAATGGCCTTGATTCTTATGCTCTGGAGCTTCCTGGTCTTTATATGTTTACTCATATAAATTATCCCTAGGCTTAATGCCTCTTTAGCAACTTACAAAAAGAATAAACTCAATAATTCCTAAGAATAAAAATGTTGGGCTTCCATTCAGGAATATAAGCTGGGACCCTGGTCTTCAAAAGGAAGGCATGGACACTGGCCAGGAACACAGATGAAGAGAATATGTATCACTCACATCTCCTTTATTGATATCAGATTACTTGAGGATAAGAACCTTGTCTTTCACGTGTTCTATTCTGTTGTTATATAACACAACACATTTTGGGTACTAAAACAAGAATTGATCACAATGACTAAAGGGTCAGAAAATGATCTCTTTATAAGATGGTTAAAGGCCCTGTGATTAGAGAGTCCAAGCAAGTATCAGAATTGTGGCCCTGGACAAACAGTCTGCAAAACTGAACCAGACTGAAATGTAACTGGGAAACGTTTAGCAAAATAAATAAAAATAAAATTCAAAATGGATAATGTTAATTTGTGGTTGTCCAAGGCAATGTATGGTAGGAATCCGTTTTCTTTTTGCTTTGGTACCAGTGATCTAGAGAAAGCTGAGGAACAATTTAGTAATAGCCTTCAAGCATAAGAATGAAACTCGGAAATGGTAGCGTTTTTTTTTTTTTTTTTACATTTCTGTAAACAAAACAAAAGGAAATAGACTTGCATGGAAGTGGGGCGTGTGAAAAGAGAACTAGTTTTGAAGTCACAGGATCTGCATTCAAATCTTACCTCTATCACTTGCTACTTCAGTAACCTTTATTTCTCTGGACTTCATCTGAATTTCCACATCTGTAAGGTGAGGGGATTGGACTAGATGACCTCTAAAGTCTCTTCTAGCTCAAAACCTATAATATTCTAATAATGAGAACTAACATTTAGACAATTAGGTGGAGCAATGGACACAGTGCTAGATTTGGAGCCAGAAAGAATTGAGTTCAAATCTTCCCTAAGTTTTTTGACCTTGGACAAGTCATTTAACCTCTCAATTTCAGCGTCCTCATCTGTAAAAATGATAATCATCATAGCACCTACCTGATATAATTGTTGGGAAGACCAAACGAAATAAAAATAAAGTATTTTATAAATGTTAGCTATAATTATTAATATTTATATAATATTTTAAGCTTTATAAAACAATTTATATTTATTTAAACCATATGATCTTACAACTACCCCTCAAGTAAGGCAAAGTGCTATTATTACCTTCTTATAGATAAAGAAAATAAGATTGAGAGACTAGGTAACTTGCCCAGAGTCTCACAGCTAGTAAGTACCCAAGGCAGTATTCAAAGTCAGGTCTTCCTAATTAAATCCAATACTAAATCTATTGAACCATCTAGCTGCTATAATTTGTTATTCAGTCATGTCCAATTCTTCATGACATCATTTGGGGTTTTCTTGTCAAAGATACTGGAGTAGTTTGCCATTTCCTTTTCCAGCTCATTTTGCACATGAGGAAACTGAGGCAAAAAGAGTTAAGTGATATGCCCAGGGTCACATAGCTAGGAAGTGTCTGAGGTTGAATTTGAACTCAGGAAACTCAGGCCTGTCTGACTTTAGGCCTGGTGCTCTATCCGCTGTGCCAACTAGATCACCCCAGCTGCTCTTAATAATCCCTATGATAATGTGATTCCTAAGGAATCAATATCTATATCCACATCAAATATAAATCATAAGATCACACAGTTAGAACACGAAGGTTAGACCTTCAAGGTCATTTATTTCAATCCTCTCATTTTCCAGCTTAGGAAACTGAGGTCAAGAGGTGAAATCACCCATATACAGTAAGTAGCAGAGCCAGAATTTTAAACCCAGGTCTAGAAATTCCAAGACCCACCTCCTGCAGTACTATGTCAAGGATGTTTGACATTAGGGGGAAAATGGTTGAAATGAAGGATAGAATATGTTGAATATTACAAAATAATAGTTAGGGGGGACTATAGATTGCATCTAGAGCAACTCCCTCATTTTACAGAGAAGTTAAGTGGTTTACATTTGTACGGTCCATTGCCCATTACTAGAACACTCCCCATTCTTTTCTTCACCTGTCAAAATACTTCTTTTCTTTTGAGGTCTAACTCAGATGGTTTCTCCTCTATGAAGCCTTCCCTGATTCTCTTTCCTCAAAGCAATCTCTCTCTCTTCCAGTTTTCCTGCTTTCCCCTGTCTAGCACCTTCCTTCACCACAAACCACTCTGCTTTGAACAACAACCATTGATACATTTCTCATATCCCTCCCCTCCTTACCCCAGATAGAAAGGAAACTTTTTAAAGTCAGAATCTCTCTCATTTTTTTCTTTTTTGTATCTCCAGGACCTACCACAATGCCTTACACATGGTAAGCATGAAGTACCTGTTGAATTGATTTGCCCATGATCACACAGCTAGTGAATGGCAGAGTCAGGATTGAAACACAAGTTTCCTGAGCACTTCTCTTTTTTTGTCCTGTCATTATTATAATAATAAGTATAACAAATTTGGGGAATAAATAACATATGGCAATTCTCTAAAGAAAAATATTTGGAAATCAGTTTGAACTATCAAAAAAAAGTCTAAAAGATGTAACTGAATGAATATGAAACAATTCCTTCCAAAAAGAATATTTTAGCTTCCTTCATTAATCACTTCATTACTGACATGATTTTATTCATAACTGCCACTTCAGATCTATCTATATTTCATATGAAATATCTGTATGCCTTTCTGAAATAAACAATAGTTATCCATCAGATGAACAATTTTTGAACAATGGCATAATTCTTTGAATTCATATTTATTCCATAAGTATAAAATGATTAGTCATTTGCTTTTTTAACAATGGAACTAAATAAAAAAAATTGAAGTGCTTTTAGGCATTTCATTGTTAATAAAAAGCAACTAAATTTCAATTCATTCAATATCTAAATTAAGATTACATATATTTTAACCTCCTTGATGAGAAAAATCTCTAACCTATACAATTTATAAATTGGGAAACCATTTAAATATACAATGGTACCCTAGTTTACCGCAAATAATTTCTAGATTCTCTCACCTATGATGCCATCTTGTTTTATTTCCATCTTTTCCTAAAAATAATGTATATTTCTTATCCTTATTGGTATTAAGCTTTTAAAGAAATGGAAGGGTACAGTGCAAAGAAAGCTCAATATAAGGTCAATGCACCTGAGTTCAAATCCCATCTTGGATCTGTGTAGCTTTGGATAAATCAATTAATCTCCGTGGATCTCAGTTTCTCATCTGTAAAATGAGGAAGTTAGAGTTGATAATCTCTAAAGTCTCTTGAAGCCCTAAATGTAGAATCCCATGAAAAATTGTTTTAAAAAACACCCTTTAATACCTGAGATAGTTTGGGTATTGGCATGTCTAAAGATAGAAGAATCAAGTAGGTGACCCCTTAAAGTCCTTTTCAGATCTACTTATTCTGTGATGTTTACAGCAATGTTGAAGAATAGGCAGCAATTGTTTAACACCTAAGCTTTCTAAAGCCAAAAGTAACTTAACATTCAAACTGTATATCTTCTAGTTTATGAGACTTTTGACCTTGGGGTGGGGGAGGAGAAATCTGACAAGCAAAGGCCCATACTGGGAGAATATTATAAAATATGTCTAGCAAAGACAGATACGTTCCAACTGGGCCCTATGCCTATACCTTCTAGTTAGCTATCCATCCAGTTTTTTTTTTAATTCAGTAGTTACTGTCCACAAGTGGAGTGCTGAAATGATAGGGAGAAGGATTGTTTGTACTAGGAATAGAACTGATATGGTGGTAGGGGTGGGGAAACTGGTACTGTGTCTACCTTCCACCCTAATGTGTTTCCCTTTCCCTATTTCCCAGGAAGTCACACGTAAGGCCATAACAATTATGCAGGTTCAGATCTATGGTCCATTCAATTCAGTAAGTATTCATATTAAATATCAACTATTTGTTATTGTACTGTTTAAGCACTAAGCAAAAATTAAAATGAAATACTCCCAGCTTTCAAAGAGCACGTGTTATACTGGAGGAAGACAACATGTAAGCAAATAAGTAAATTGAAAGTCCTTTCAACCTAGAATTTTATTTCTGAACAAACGACATATCAAGGAAAGGGATGGGTATCTTTTTCTTTTCACTATTTTTTTTGGAAGAGGGAAGGAAAGGCAATTGGGGTTAAGTGACTTGCCCACACAGCTAGTAAGTGTGTCAAGTGTCTGAGACAGGATTTGAACTCAGATCCTTCTGACTCCAGGGTCGGTGCTCCACTCTGTACCACTTAGCTGCCCCAGATGTCTTTCTTGAAGACTTATCTGTTATAGATGCATTCATTTACCTAATGCTTTCAGAATCCTTATTTCCTCACCTGGATTCTTGAAATAACCTCCTAATTAATCCTTCTGTCTCAATTGTTTCTCCATTCCAATCTATCCTCTACAAAGCTAATAAAATGATTCTTCTAAAGTAAACTCCAGTGGCTTCCTAATGTCTTTAGAGTTCTTTTTGAAATCTCTTTTGCTTGGCTTTTACTACCCTTCACTAACTGGCCCCAATTTACCTTTCTAGTTTCATTATACACTACTCTTCTTCCCACACTCTATAGTCCAGCCATATTGGTTTTCTTGCTCTTTTTTCACAGGATACTCTATTTTTCCTCTCTGCCTTCACTGTCCGCCATGCCCTTGTCAACCACCTCTGCTCATAGAATCCCTTATTTCTCTTAAGATTCAGTTCAAGTACCAACTTTGACAAATGAATGGATATATGGAATGAGGAAGAGTAAGGAGTTGAGAGAAACTCTGAGGTTGTGAACCTAGAAGACTGGAAAGGTGATGATACCTTAAAGACAAATTTTTTAAAGTTCAGAAGACTAGAAGGTTTCAGAGGGGAAGATAATAAGATCTGTTTTGGACATGGTGAGCTTGAAATCACTATGCTGTATCCAATATGAAATGTTCAGTAGCTAATGTGGGACTTGAGCTCAGGTTATTAAAGAACTTGAAATTAACTGCATAGGGGCAGGTAGGTGGCACAGTCAATAGCACATTGGTCCTGGAGTCAGGAGGAACTGAGTTCAAATCTGACCTCAGACACTTACTAGTTCTGTAACCCTGGGAAAGTCACTTGACCCTAATTGCTTCTTCCCCACCAGAAGAAGAAAGAAAACTTAACTGTATAGAAATTATAATTGAACTTGTACAAGTTGATGAGGTCATTAAGTGAAGATAAAAGATGAGAAGAGTCCAGTACAGAGATTTGGCATATACCCACAATCAGGGAACATAAGGGTAATGAACCAGCAAAGGAGTCTGAGGAGTCACACAGGTAGGAGGAGAGCCAGGACAGAATAGTGTCACCAAAAAAAAAACCAAAGAGGTGGTAGTACTCTGGAAGAAATGATCAATAGGGTCAAAGGGTACAGAGAGATCAAGATAGATGAGAACTGAGAAAGGGCCAATAAATTTAGTAATTAAAATCATTGGTAACTTTGGGGAAGGCCGTTTCAATTGATTGATGAGATCAGAAGTCAGACTGCAGAAGATTTAGAAGTGAGTGAGAGAGGAGGAAATAGAAACTATGAGGATAGATAGCTTATGCTAAGAATTTAGCTGAATAAGGGAGAGATGTAGAATGATAACTTGATAACTATTGAAGATTTTTAACTGGGCATGTCTATAGGCAATAGGGAGGGAACTAATAGGTAGGGAGAAACTGAAGGCAAGTGATTGAGGGATTGATCAGCTAGAGAAGACAGGGAACTAAATAGGGTAAGCTCCAGGTACAAGTATAAAGCTGGCCTTGGCAAAGAGAAAGGCCACCCCATTATCAAAGATTAGTGTAGAAAAGAGTGAGGGATAATGTCAAGGGGGTTTAAGATGAATAGAAATGGAAAAGTGGGAGCTCACAGCAAATGTCACCATTTTCTCAATAAAGTATGAGTCAATGACCTAAGATGAGAGGGTAGAGGAGCAGAAAATATGGGAGATTTGGAATAGCCTTTGTAGGAATAGGGCAGAGAATCAATTAAAGATAAATAAAAAGATTTCCTTGCTGTAGTGAGAGCCCAGTTGAGATCAGATAAATTTGTGGGGGGTCTAGTAAGTTTAATGACATGACTTTTCCCAATTCCATTCAGTAGCATCTGAGAAAAGGAAGGAAACTGAGGAAGTAACTGAGGGTACAGCTGCCCTCTGGGGCTCCAACCCATGAGTGAGTGCCAAATTAGGAGAATAGCAGAGGAAAGGGGAGAGGGAGGAGGGCACTACATCAGCAAATGTTCAGATCCATTGTTTCATATCAGTTACCTTGACAGGCAATGCAGTTTAGTGGATTTAACACTAGCTTTGGAGTTAAAAGAAATGAATTAAAATAATGGCCAGGCTATATCCTTAATTCGGGACCTCAAGAAGTAACTTCACTTCTTTAAGACTCAATTTCTTCATATGTAATTGTATTATCTACCTCAAAGAAATTGTTGTAAGGAAATATCAAGCTTTCTATTACAACCCCAACATCAATGAAGAGTTTTCAAGACTTCTAGATGCTTAGGTAAGTCATTCAGCACTCTCTCTTTCTTGAGTTGCATGTGATCCAGGTTTTTTTAAATTCATTTCCAGACATCTAATGATGATACACATTACATCTTAACATCACAAAATCAGGGATAAATAAGAGCTTTTTTTCTTAGCATGTCAAAAGGTGTTTACATGGATAAATACATAGAAGAAACAAATGAAATTAAGACTATCTTTTTCCTGGTCAAGTTACATTACTGCCCTGGTACCACTAAAAAATTGAAAGTCAAACCACAGCAAAAGACTGGACTACTATAAAATTTTGTGTTGAAGTTTCCATATACCAGGTCAGGTTACATTTTGGTTAATGCAATGGGAAAGATTGCATTTTACAAGGGACATACCATAATAGTGTGATGGAAAGAACGTTGGACTGAGAGTCAAGAAACCAAAATTTAATCCCTGACTTTGCCGCTAATTTGACCTGTGACCTTGGGCAAGTTATTTTACTTCTCTTTACTTCTTTGAATCAAAAAAGGAAGGTATAATCCTAGAAGATGATGTCTAAAGTTTCTTCCAACTCCAATATTCTGTGACTAAAAAATCAAGGGCAAGAAAGGCTGGAGCCAGACTTATAATTATCTGCTACTTCTTGTACATAAGGCTCCTTTCCCACCATCATTGTTTCCAACAGGAGCAGATAAAACAGACTGATGATATGAAAAGGAAAAGAAAACTAGAAAAAGAGGATAAAACACCTTTCCTAATCTTCCTCATCACTAGTGTCTTCCTTCTGGGATTACCTCAAATTTATATGTATGTGTGTATTAGATATAGATATATATCTTTTTATATCTTTTACATATACATATGTGTATCTATACACACATAGATATATGTTTGTGCAAATATATAAATATACATAGATATACTTGTACATAGTTGTTTGTAAATTGCCTCTACCATAGAATGCACACTCCTTGAGGAGCTCAGCAATGAGTAAATATTTAATAAATGCTTATTGGGGGAAGACTGGGTGATGTAGTGAATAGGGCACCGGCCCTGGAGTCAGGAGGACCTGAGTTCAAATCCAGCCTCAGACACTTAACACAAATACTAGCCATGTGACCTTGGGCAAGTCACTTAACCCCAATTGCCCTCCAAAAAAAAAGGCAAAAAATAAATGCTTGTTGACTTGTCTTAGACGCAGAAACACAGAGAGATTAGAAGTCTACACACACACACACCCATCTTTCACCTTCAGTTTTTGTATTCAAGTCTCAACTTATTTAAAAATTAAAGTGAGTTTGTGGGTTTCAGCCAGAGTTCCTAATAGGGATTATACACATAACATCACAAACCAATAATGTTAGTAAAATGCTATGAAGATTAAACATGTGTATAAATATTAATTACTCTTAAGGAGACACTGAGCAATTTGTTCTAGTTGGTAATTTCATCTAAGCAATGGCTAGTGGCTACAATGGTGTTAGAGCATCAGCAGAATTCCATTTAATTCAATTCCACTTAACAGAGATTTTATTCTAGCTGGGGGATACAAAGATAAAGCAAGGCCCTGGCCCTTTTTGCAAGAAGTTTGTGGAACCAGTTGGAGAAATAGCACAAGTCACAGATAACTAAAACAAGCTTTAATATAAGTGCATGGGAAAAGTTAAAATAGAGTACATGAGGCATTTGAGAAAGGAGAGATGGAGCCATAAAGCATACATGTAGAATAAATGAATGAATGCATGAAAAAAACATTTCTTAAATATATACTACATGCAAAACCCTGTTCTAAGCACTGGGGATACAAATAGAAGAGCAAAGCTAGTCCCTACTCTCAAAATTTTGACATTGTATTTGGGGAAAATAACATATACAGAGTATCCCAAAAGTCTTAGTGCATTTTTAAGGTTATAAAGCTTGAAACCATCATATAGGAAGTTTCAGCTGAAAGTCAGATAGAAATGCCCTACGGTCCTTTGGATGCAAGAGTAAAGCAAATGATAATGCATCTTTTTTATGTTATTCCACCAATAAAATCATATTTGCTTCTGATGCTAAACCACACACACCCAGCTATGGTTGTGAGAATGGTGGTGGCTTGATCATTTGGAGAACCAGTTGCTAGGTTGCTGGGTGGATCTCCATAGGAGTTGCTTCCAGGGGGCTTGACAGAAGCAGAGCTGCTGGTTTAGGAGGACTGCCATTCCCTGGTATTCTTGCACTTTACTTGTCTATCTTTGGGAGGGTTGTAGGCCCTTCTCTACAGGGATTACTCCCGTGAGTGATAGAATAGGATAATAAAACATACCTCCCCCCTCTAAGAAAAAAAAAATGAGGGATTGCAGGAGTATGTGGCACACATTGTCTGGAGTGATCACTGCATAGGTTGTTTTTACTTAACTGTTTTTCTTCATTTAAAGAGAGGACTCAGGGGGCAAAGTCAAGATGGCAGAGTAGAAACAGAACTTCCATGCAGCTCCAGCTCCCACCTCCTCCAATTCATGTAAAAAATTACTCTAGACAAACTTTGGAGCTCTAGAACCCATAAAATGATACAGAGAAGCTAATCCCACTAAGGACAGTCCAGCAGGCCAGTAGGAAAGCCTGGCACTCTGGGAGCTGAGTCCAGCCCTGCCGGAGTGGAGGCTTTAGCCTTAGGGTAGGCCTAACCAGACACCGGCTGGAGGGACTTCAGATCACTAGCAGTTCTGGCGGTTTCCAGAATTATCAACCCATAGATGCCAAGGACAAAGTGAGAGGTCAGTGCAGTGTGGAGTTTGGGACCTGGGATTGGGGAGTGCGGTCCGGCCTTTTCCCCCAGGGCGAGAAGTAGCTGAGGTGGGATGGCTGTGCAGCCATGGCCTCGTGGTTGCTTCAGAGCTCCTGGCCTGTGGATTGTAAGGGAACCAAGTGACCAGTCTGAGGGGTAATCTCTCTTGCATTAACCTGCTTGGATCTGATTTGCGGTCTAGGGTGGAGGTCCTGGGGTACGTGACCAGTCTTCCAAAGTGTGTGAAGGCTTCAGAGAGGGTACCCAACTAATACCTCCAGCAGCTGCAAAAACCCCAACATTTGGGGTAAAGCTCCCATTTCTGGTAGCAGAATTCTACTATGGCAAAAAGCTCAAAAGTCAAGTAATTGAGTGGCAACATGAGCAAGTGAAGGAAGCAAAGCAAACAGAGCAACCCAACTTTACACTCCTATTTTGGGGGGAAAAAAGTATCAAAGCATGGAACAGGAGGAAGACAATGAAGTCAGAACTCCTGCACCAAAAGCTTCCAAGAAAACTATGAGCTGGTGACAATCCACAGAGGAGCTTAAAAATGATTTTGAAAATCAAATAAGAGAAGTGGAAGAAAAATTGGGAAGAGAAATGATAATGATGCAAGAAAATTATGAAGTGAGAGTCAACAACCTGACTGAAGAAAATAACACCTTAAAAAATAGACTAACTCAAATGGCAAGAGAGGCTCAAAAAGGCAAGGAGGAGAAGAATGCCTTAAAAAGCTGAATTTGTCAGATGGAAAAAGAATCTCAAAAGCTCACTGAAAAGAAGCATCCTGTCAGAATTAGATTGGAGCAAATGGAAGCTAGTGACCTTATAAGAAATCAAGATACTATTAAACAGATCCAAACAAATGAAAAAATAGAAGGTAATGTGAAATATCTCATTGGGAAAACCATTGACTTGGAAA
Organism: Petaurus breviceps papuanus; assembly: GCF_028583685.1. NCBI lineage: Eukaryota > Metazoa > Chordata > Mammalia > Diprotodontia > Petauridae > Petaurus > Petaurus breviceps. The sequence continues at coordinate 28,459,642 of NW_027185809.1, forward strand.
ACAGATCCAGGAAGAGATAATTTAAAAAAATTATTGGACTACCTGAAAACCATGATCAAAAAAAGAACCTAGAAATCATCCTTCAAGAAATTCTCAAGGAAAATTGCCCTGATGTTTTAGAACCAGAGGGCAAAATAGAGGTTGAAAGAGTCCACTGATCACCTCCTGAAAAAGGTCCTCAAAAGAAAACTCCTAGGAATATTTTAGCCAGGTTCCTGAGTTCCCAGATCAAGGAGAAAATATTATAAGCAGCCAGGAAGAAACAATTTCAATATTGTGGAAACACAATCAGGATAACTCAGGATCTTTCAGCTTCTATATTGAGGGATCAAAGGGCTTGGAATATGATATTCTGGAGGTCAAAGGAGCTGGGATTAAAACCAAGAGTCACCTACCCAGCAAAACTGAGTATCATGTTTCAGGGGAAAATATGGTCATTCAGTGGAATAGAGGACTTTCAAGAATTTCTTGATGAAAAAACCAGAGTTGAATAGAAAATTTGACATTCAGATACAAGAAGCAAGAGAAGCTTGAGAAGGTAAACAGGGAAAAGAAATCATAAGGAACTTATAAAAGTTGAACTACTTATATTCCTACATGGAAAAATGATAATTGTAACTTATGGAATTTTTCTCAGTATGAGAACAGTTGAAGGGAATAGAAACATATATATAATATGTGTGTATATATGTATGTATGTGTGTATATGTATACATATATGTCTATGTAGGTGGGTATATGGGTGTATGAATACATATATGAGTGGGTGTATATATGTCTACAGGTATACATAGACAGAGGGCACAGGACCAATGGAATAGGAAGGGATGATACTTAAAAGGTGAAATTAAGAGGTGAGAGAGGAATATAATGAGAGGAGATAGGGAGAGACAGAATGCAGTAAATTATCTCATATAGAAAAGGCAAGGGAAAATTGTTACAATGGAGGAGAAGAACAAGAAGGCAAAAGGGAATGAGTCAACCTTATTCTCATTGAATTTGGCTTGGGGAGGGAATGATATACACACTAAATGGGGTATCTCACCCTACAGGAGAATAGAGGGGAAGGGGAAGAGAGGGGGGATAATGGAAGGGAGGGCAGGCTGGGGGGAGAGGGAAGTTGGAAGCACCCACTTTTGAAAAGGGACAGGATCAAAATAGAGAATAGAACAAGTTAGGGGTGGGATAGGATAGAGGGAAATATAGTCAATCTTTCACAATATATCCACTATGGAAATGTTTTACATAGCTACACATGTACAACCTATATTGAATTGCTTATCTTCCTAGTGAGGGTGGGTGATGAGGGAGAAAGGGAAAGAATCTAGTATCCAAAGTTTTAAAATAAAATGTTTAAAAATATATACACATATTATTATTATTATTATTTTATGTGTAACTGGGAAATGAGATATACAGGCACTGGGGCATAGAGATCCACCATCCCCTAATGGAAAGTCGAAGGGGGAATAGGGGAAAATATGGGAGAGAACAGATTGGGGGAGGGGATATTCTGTGGGAATGCTGTTTTGGGGTGGTGGGTAGGGAAAATTAGGGAGAAAATTTGTAACTCAAAGTCTTGTGGAAATGAATGATGTAAACTGAAAAATAAAAAAGAGAAAAAATATTGAATTAAAAGAAAAAATAAAGAGAGGGTTCAATATTGGGATGAGGGTATATAGAAACAGGAACAAATATGATGTAGAAACAAAGGCACACATGAAGCTTATTTTTAAAATATGAAGTGGGGGGTAGAGCATACAGGCTTCCTTCCTGTAATGTAACAATTGTTACATTACAATTGGGTCTTCTGCCCACTTCCTCCACAACTGTGGCTTGTGATGCATTCCTCTATCAGGCTGTCCTCCCTGCTGCCTTTTGTGGCTGTCTTCCCATCCCCCACCCCCTATCCCAACCCCTTTCTCCACATATACACACTGCATTTTTGTCTCTGTAGGAATTTCAACTAGTAAGGCTTTGGGGGGAGAGTATCTAATTGAGCAGGATCAGGGAAGGTTGGGAGGGGGGGGCCGGAAAGGAACTGACCCTGGTCTGGTCATTGAAGGAAGAGGATTCAGAAAGGTAGAGACATAATAAATGGCATTCACAGAAACACAAAGGTGAAGACAAGAGGGGGGAGTGCCTAGCAATAGTTTGACTTGGCTGGAACATCTACCCCCATAAAAGCTAGTAGTATTCAATTAAGCTAGAAAAGGTACATGGGAGCCAGATTGGCAATGACCTTGAATGGTAATCTAAGAGGCTTATATTAGCTTGTATTAGTTTTACTCCCATTTAGCAAGCAATGGGAGATCTATAGATTAAAAAGATTACTGTGACAGCAACATGAAAGACAGATTGAAAAGAGAAGAAACTGGAGGCAGGGAAAACAGTTTGGAGGCTACAGCAATAGAACAGATGAGAGATGATGAAAGTGTAAGGCAGGGAAGTTGTAGTGGGGAGAGAAGAGTAACAGGTAAATGCAAGAGATATGATAGGAGAATCAACAGGGCTTAGCAACTGATTAGATTTGGAGAGAGAGAGAGAGAGAGATGACTTCAAGGTTTCAAACCTAGGCAAATAGGAGAATTTGGAGTTTGCTGATGGTTTAAGGGGTGATGTGTCATTTTAGACATGTTGGATTTGAGGGGAAGTATAGATATTCTTGCAGGCTATTGGAATTCATAAGCAGGGAGACATCTCAAGAGAGAGGTCAAAGATGGAGATATAAATTCTGGAGCCATCTGCTTGGAAGGGATCACTAGAGAAATGAGGGTGGATCAAATTTCTATCCCACTCACCACAGCAGCTATTCCAAGCCCTCTCTTCTCTCCTAAAACCTCCAACAGTTCCCTCTTAAATATTTCTCAGCTTACAACCCCTTGCTGCTGTCCCCCACTTCCTTTTCCTTTACTCTACCCTCTCATAAAATAGTCCTTCTCTTTACCATGTCATACTTACTAACTGTGAATGCACCCCAAGGCTCTGTCCTGGGCTCTTTTCTTTTCACACTCTCTCACTTGATCACCTGATCAGCACCAATGGGTTCAATTATCATCTCTATGCAAATGACTTATATACATACATACATATACACACATATCATATGTGTGTGTGTATATATATATATATGTATATGTATATCATGGTGTGGCACCACAATCGGACCCATATCATTCACTCTTCTTTCCTCAACTGCATTATCTTAATCTTTGCCACTTGTATTCTGGGAGTCAGCTTGGGAATCAGTCCCTTGAACTAAGGGAGGCACTAGAAACATGAACAATACACAGTCCCTCTGAGGATTCACAAGAGAAGAGCCACAAACAGATACTTTAGCCTTGAGGGATTTGGGAGCCAAAAGGTTAGCCATTTCCATGAGGACCAGGGTTCCTTTCCCTCCTCCTAGAACTTGTTATTTATATAAAATATATATCTAGTTACCCTCTGGAATTCCAATTTCAGATCACCAACTGCCCACTGAACATTTCAAACTATACCAAAAGCATTTCAAACTTATTATCTTTCCTCTCTAAACTCACCTGTCTTCTGAACTCCCTATTAGGGAAAAGGGAAGCAACTAAGCATTTATACAATGCCTACGATGCACCAGACACTGTGCTAAGCATTTTCATAAATATTATTTTATTTAATCCTTACAACAACCCTGGGAGGTAGGTGCTGTTCTGTTGTTTGCCCTTCATTCTCGAAGAGGCCCATGGTATAAGGGAGGTGATGCCATGACTTGCAAGTGAATTGGATTTAAGTGAGGGAGGACAGTGCAAAGTCATGAGCCTTACTCTCTCCTCCGAGAGATCAAAAGGACTGGAAATGGCCCGGGATGCAGTGGGAGACCTCGGCCTTTTTAAGCTATTGACTGAGGCAACGCCCATTCAGTGATTGAGACTAGGTAAGAAATGAGGCAAACCATGGCCTCTTTTACCTAGTTAAAAAAATCAATGCTATTATTTTCCTCATTTTACAGTTGAGGAAACTAAGGAAAGCACAGATTAAGTGACATACCCAAGGTCATACAGCTAGTAAGTGTCTGAGGCTGAACTTGAGCTCAAATCTTCCTGACTCCAAGCCCAGAACTCTATCCAACTGCCTAGGTCACCACTTCCTTCCAGTCCAGGTTCACAAGTTCAGTGTCATCCTTGATACCTCACTCTCATTCACTCCATTTATTAAATCAGTTCCCAAATCTTGTTGTTTCTATCTCCAATATATCTCTTACATGTGGCCCATTCTCTCTATTCCCACAATCACCATCCTACTTAAATCCCTAATCTTATCTTGACTAGACTCTTACAAGTAGATTCCTTATTATTCACCCTATCTCTAATCTCTCCCTTCTTCATTCCATCCTCCGTACAGCTCCTGTAAAGATATTCATAAAGCACAGGTCTGACCAGATCACTGCCATGTTCCCATTCAATAAACTCTAATGGTTTCCTATTATCTTTAAGATAAATACAAATTTCTCTACTTATACTTCAAAACTTGGTCCCAGCCCAACTTTCCAGCATTCTTATATGATACTATATTATATATACTATATGCTGTACTATATTATACTATACTCTGTTATGTTAGACTATTATACTATGTCACACAGTACTACATGCTATTCCTCACACAGGGCTAGAGCAGCCAACCCCCACACCAGCAGTCTTCCTCTTCTCACTTCTGCCTCTTGGAATGCTTTATTTGCTTCAAGACTCAAGCCCCATCTTCTTCATGAAACTTTCCCCTCCAAGATCTTCTTTGTGTTTCCTATACACACATACACATATACATACATACATACATATATATGTATATGGGTAGATGTGTGGCATGGTGACGTGCAGTCAAGATGACTCTACTTCTTGAATTCAAATCTGGACTCAGATACTTCCTAGCTAGCTGTTTGACCCTGGGCGAGTCACTTAACCCTGTTTATCTCAGTTTCCTCATCTGTAAAATGAGCTAGAGAAGGAAATGGCAAGCCATTCCAGAATCTTTTACCAAGAAAACCCCAAATGGGGTCATGAACAGTCAGACATCTAAAAGAACTGAGCAACAACAGAACATATCAAGCATTCTAGGTATCTGCTACTTATCCTCTTTAGAAGGAGAACCTGGGCTCCATGATGGGTGCCTTCAGCCCAACCCTCCCAAACAGAATGAATAGGTTTTTACAAGCCTTCATCAATGAGACCATAAGTTCTATGGAGGAGCTTAGTATCAAGATTCATGTACTCGGGACTCTGGTTTTGCAAAATAGACTAGCTCTAGATTTCCTCAGGGCAGAGAGGGGAGGGATATGTGTTCTCATAGGTCAGTAGGAACCTCTTTAATGATGTTCATACCCACATGCACTAAGTTAAGAATGCGTGGAACAAGTTCTAGGAGGATGGGAAGGAACCCTGGTCCTCATGGAAATGGCTAACCTTTTGGCTCCCGAATCCCTCAAGGCTAAAGTATCTGTTTGTGGCTCTTCTCTTGTGAATCCTCAGAGGGACTGTGTGTTGTTCATGTTTCCAGTGCCTCCCTTAGTGCAAGGAACTGATTCCCAAGCTGACTCCCAGATTACAAGTCGCAAAGATTAGGATGATGCAGTTGAGGATAGAAGAGTGAATGATATGGGTCCGATTGTGGTGCCGCACCATGAGCATTGTTAGCAACAAAGTCAGGATTGTGCAAAGTCAGCCACTGTGCAGAATCAGTCTGAGTGATTCCATAACCTTTTTATCCCCTCAATTAGACTGTAAGCTCCTTTAGGGCAGAGAGCATTTTTTTTTTTTGCCTCTTTTTGTACCACCCCAGTGCTTAACATAGTGCCCGTCAAAAAGTAGGAGCTTAAAAAATGTTTACTGACTTGTCCTGAGTAGTGGATGCCACAGGGGTCTCTGTCCTTGGCCTGCTTCTCTTTAACATTTTTATCAGTGACTTGGCTAAAGACAAATGTCATGTTCATCAAATTTATCATTGTCACTAAGTTGACTACCACCATGTTGGATAACATAGACAGGATCCAAACAAAACAAAACAAAAAAGATTAACGGGTAAGAACAATGAGATTAATCTGACAGAAAGGAACTTTATAGGGATAAATTCCACATCCTATGCTTGGATTAATATAAATCCATTATATTAGAATCAAACAAGGGCCAGATTTGTGAGTGGGGAAAGTGGTGGCAGTTAGTGGACTGAATGTTCAGTATGAGTCAACAGAGTGATGCAACTGTCAAAACAACCAGTGTCATTTTCAGCTATATTAACAAAAACACACTCTCCATAACCAGGGAGTTTGACAGGACTGTTCCCTGTCCTGGTTAAATCACATTTGGAATATTATATTAAGTTCTTGGCATTGCATTTTAAGAACGACATTAGTAAGATATAACAGAAATTTAGGAAAGTGACCCAAGTAGGAAAGGAGACTAAAAATCATGCTGTTCAAGAATTGATAAAAGCGTCTGTTCTCAAACATTTTTTTTAAGCAATAGGGGTTAAGTAACTTGCTCAAGGTTACACGGCCAGTTATTTCTGGGTGTGGTGCTGAGTGTCTGAGCCCAGGATTTGATCTCCAGGTCATCCTGACACTGGAGCCGGTGCTCTTACTCGCTGTGCTACCTGGCCACCCCAGTTCTCAAACATTTTTGGTCTCAGGATCCCTTTACACTCTTAAAAACTGTTAAGGGCTCCAAGGAGCTTTTGTTTATATAGGCTATAACTACTGATATTTTGTTTTTCAGTCATTCCAGTCATTTGGGACTCTTTGGGACCGCATTTGGGATTTTCATAGCAGAGACACTAGAGTAGTTTGCCAGTTTGCCAGTTCCTTCACTAGCTCATTTTACACATGAGGTCAACAGGGTTTAGTGACTTGCCCAGGTTCACACAGGTAGTGAGTGTCTGAGGTCAGATTTGAACTCATGAAGATGAATCTTCCTGACTCGAGGCCCAGCATTTTAACCACTGTGCCACCTAGTTGCCCTATTGATATTTACCATAGTAGAAATTAAAACATTAGTTTTTTATCAAAATTTCTTAAATATTTAGTAATTCGTTTAAAAACAAAAAAAACCCATGACATACTAACAAAGAACATATTTTTGTGAAAAGCAACTATATTTCCCCCTCCCCTCCAAAAAAACAGTGAGAAGAGTAGCATTGTTTTGCATATTTTTTCCAATCTCTTTATTATCTGTTATAACAGAAAACAATTCTTATCTGTTTCTACATTCAAACTGTTGTCTAAGTATATGAAGAAAATCTAGTCTCCCTCAGACATAAACAGTAGTTGAAAAAAAGAGTATTCAATCGGCAAATTATGTATTAGTATTATTGTGAAAATAGTTTTTATATTGCTTACCCCCTGAAAAAGTTTCAAGACCTCCCAGGGATCTGAAGACCAAAATTTCAGAACTTAAGTCAGAATGCTTAGCCTAAAGAAGAGAAGACTTAGGAGGAATATGAGATCTGTCTTCAAGTATAGGAAGAGTTTTCATGTGGAAAATGGGTTAGACTTCTTATATTTGACTCCAATTCATCTTAGTGGTCTTCATGAATTCCATATTCCAACCCAGCTGGACTATTGTCTGTTCCCCAATCTCATTCTGAATTCTATCCATGCAAGCTATTCCCTATGCCTAGAATATAATCCCTGAAAAAATCCTCTCTTTCTTCAAGGCCCAGGTCAAGGGATACCTCCTCTGTGAAGTTATCCCTGATCTCCTCTAGCTGCAAGTGATTTCTCCTTTCTCTTATCTTCTGGAAGAACTTTATGTCTCCTCTTTGCCCCTATCACATTTTGCCTTGTATCATATTCATTTATATTTATGTTATTCTAGGTTAGGTTTGACTCATTCAATCTTTTGTAGGTTCAAACACTGGGAATGAAATAAGATACTCCTAGTTCATTCAACAGTTAACAAAAAGAGATTTATAAAGAATAAAAATAGGCAATAAGGAAACAAAACTATCATTCTTTGCAGATGATATAACAGTATATTTAGAGAACCCTAGAGAATCAACTAAAAAATTAATTGAAACAATTAACAGCTTCAGCAAAGTTGCAGGATATAAAATAAATCCACATGAATCATCAGTGCTTTTATAAACTACCAAGAAAAGAAAGAGATAGAAGGAGAAATTCCATTTAAAATAACTGCAGACAATAAAAAATACTTGGGATTCTGCCTGCTAGTCAAACCCAGGAATTGTATGAACATAATTATAAAGTACCTCTCACACGAATAAAGATAGACTATACAAATGAAAAAAATATTAATTGCTCATAGGTAGGCCAAGCCAACACAATAAAAATGACAATTATACCTAAGTTATTTGGTGTCATACCAATCAAACTACCAAAGAATTATTTTACAGAACCAGAAAAAAAATTTTCATTGGGCTGAACAAAAGCTCAAAAATATCAAGGGGAAAAAAATGTTTTGTTTTGGTTTGGGGGGGGGGTTGTTTTTGTTTTTTGGAGGGCAGTTGGGGTTAAGTGACTTGCCCAAGGTCACATGGCTAGTTTTTGTGTTAAGTGTCTGAGGCTGGATTTGAACTCAGGTCCTCCTAATTCCAGGGCCAGTGCTCTATTCACTGCACCACCTAGCCACCCCATGGGAAAAAAATGTTAAGAAAGATAGCTGAGCAGTTCCAGATTTCAAACAATATTACAAAGGGGTAATCATCAAAACAAATGGTATTGGCTAAGAAATAGAGTGGTGGATCAGTGGAACAGATTAGGTACACAATACACAGACTCAAATGACCAGAGTAATTCAGGGTGTGATAAACCCAAAGATCCAAGCTTCTAGGGTAAGAACTTTGAGAAAAATTGTTAAGAAAACTGGAAAGCAGTTTGACAGAAACTATGTACCAAGATAAGGTAAAAATGGATAAATTATTTACATAAAGAGTGGTATCATAAGTAAATTAGGGGAGTATAGAAAAATGTACTTGTCAAGTCTATGGATAAGGGAAGAATGTATGACCAAATATGAGATAGAGAGCATTATGAGATGTAAAATAAACAGTTTTGATTACATGACATTAAAAAATTTTTGCACAAACAAAACGAATGCAGCCAAAATTAGAAGGAAAGCAGAAAATGGAGAGAGGGGGTGGATTTTGCAGCAAGTTTTTCAAAGACCTCATTTCTTAGACATACAGGGGACTGAGTCAAATTTATAAAAATAATAGCCATTCCCCAGTTGATAAATGGTCAAAGGATATGAACAGACAGTTTTCAGAAGAAGAAATCAAAGCTATCAATAGTCACAAGAGAGAGATATTCTAAACCGTTACTGATTAGAGAAACGCAGTCAAAGATAGTTCTGAAATACCACCTCACACCTGAAAGATTGGCTAATGTGACAGAAAAGAAAAATGACAGATGCTGGAAGGGATGTAGAAAAATTGGGACAGGAATACACTATTGGAGGAGTTGCGAACTAATCCCACCATTCTAGAGAACAATTTGAAACTACTCCCAAAGGACTAGAAAACTGCATACCCTTTGGCCAGCAATACCACTACTAGGTCTATATCCCAAAGAAAAGGGAAAAGGACCTGCTTTTACAAAAATATTTATAGTAGTTCTTTTTGTGGTGACAAGGGATTAGAAATTGAAGGGATGATCATCAATTGGAAAATGACTAAACAAGTTGTACTATGATTGTGATGGAATACTACTCTGTTTAAGAATAGATGAATAGGATGGTTTCAGAAAAAACCTGGGAAAATATGCATATATAAACTCAATCTAAGTGAAGTGAGCAGAACCAAGAGAACATCATACAGCATAACAGTAATATTATAAGGATGATCAATTGTGAAAGACTAAACTATTCTGATCAGGACAATCATATAAGACAATTCCAAAGGACCCATGGTGAAAAATTCTATCTACCTCCAGAGAGAGGTGCTGTTGAACTCAGAAAAATGAAGTACTTTTTTTTTACTTTTTTACTTTTATTGTTTTATTTGTTTTCTTTTACAACATGGCTAATATGGAAATGTTTTACATGACCTCACATGTATAATCAAAATCAAATTGTTTCCCTTCTCAAGGAGCGGGGAGAGACAAGAACGAGGGAGAGAAATTGGAACTCAAAATTTTTTTAAATTATGGCTAAAAATTTTTACATGTAATTGGGAAATATTTAATGAAATAAATATTTTTAAAATAAATTATATTATATATAAGTATATACAAAATATCTTTTTATATACTTAGGACATAGTGGGCATTTAATTAATATTTGCTTCATTGAATGGAAGAAGCAGATTTCAGTTCAACGCAAGGAAAAATTTCCTGATGACTAAGGCTATCCAAAAAAATGGGATATACTTCCTTTTGAAGTAGTGAGACCTCCTCTTTAAGTGCTCAAGGGAAGGTTTGATAACTACTTAACCCCTTGTTGTAGGGGATTCCCTTCTCTCTGCAAGCATAGGTTGGAGTTGACATCTGTGGCACCTTCCAATTTCATGAAGCATAGATTAATAAGGTCCTATGATCGTAAATTACTCTTTCTAGAATTTGTCAATAAAAGCTTGGAGAGATGGGCCTAAGGAAGTAGAAGGGTTGAGAGAAGATTTATTTAAGATAGCCAAGACCTAAGCATATTTGTAGACAAAGAAAAGAACCAACAAAAGACTAATGATGAAAGGAACAGATATTGTAATTTAATGGGCAAGGTCCTAGAATGGATGGAAAAGTATAAGGTAAAAGATACAAGCTTAGTCTTGGCAAAGAGGTGGACTACCTCATCCTCAGAGACCAGAAGGAAAGAAAAATGAATAGTTAAAAGATATAGAATTGTGGAAGTGTAAAGGACAAAAGCAGAGGGAATATATGAAAGATGGCATTGATTTTATGAGTAAAGTAGAAGGCAAGGTCATCTATTGAGAAAACATAGGGTTTGAGCATAGGTGAAAACTTGAGAGGTGTGAAATAGTTGCTATGGTGAATGGGAGAGAGAGTCTGTAAGAGATGAATAAAAAGATTGCCATGCAGCAGTAAGGTCTCTGTTGAAGATAGATATGTGAATATATAATGGATCCCAGTCAGTATGGCTTTATGGTTTCATATAGCATCACTTGGTGAGTTTAGGAGAAATAGAAAAGATGAATGGTCAAGTTCTGCAGGGGTGGGGATGGCAGAAGGGCACATTGGGGTGGCAGTGGGGAAGGGGAAGGGATCAAGGAGAGAGGAGAGAATAACTTGAAGTGGCTGACCACTAGATCAAGATTGTATTAAGAAGAAAGTGAAGTCAAAATATGAGTGATGAATTGGGGGGAAAAGGAGAATCAAGAGACCATGACACCAGAGGATAGGCTTAGAATGGAATGAGAGAGGTAGAAAAATAGGAACAGATCAGGATTGGGAGGTACTCCAGCCCAGAGTTAACTCCTACCAATCAAAATACAAATTTAGTAGTGGAACTAAACAGAACCTAGCTACAATAAGAACCTCAAAACAGGCAAGCTCCAACACATCTCTCTGGCAGAGACTTCTAGATCTAATAATTCTATATCACAAAGTATAGAAAAGAATATCAAGAGTTTGAATGAGTTTTCTCAAGAAGACCTGTCTCCTGAATCATTCTGATTTCTCTGTATTTCATCTATTTCTAAATCCTGAACACTGCAAAAGGTTCATACCCCAAATCCCAGAACAATCTTAATGTCTATAGATTTATGATTCTGTGGAAATGGATTTGAAAAATGGATAAACGGAAATAGAACTAGAATATATATTGTTCTCAGATTGTTTTCCGTGGATCCTTATTTGCCCAAATAAGATTAACAACAATGTATCATACTTTTCCTTTTGTACCCTGTAGTTCTTAGGGTAAGGCATACAGTAGGTGCTTAATAAACATATGGTGGTTGACTGATTGACTGAAAATTCCTGTCCTAAAGATAGCAGTGTGATCTTGCTGTTCTAAGTATTTCTGTACCTATGATCTACTAATTAGCACGTCTTCCTCACTAGAATATAAACTTCTTGCAAGTAGGTATTGTTTTATTCTTTATACTTCTATCCCCAGTGCCTAAAACAGTGCCTGGCATATAGTAAGTTCTTACCAAAATACTTGTTGATTGATTGACTGATATCTGTGCCAGTTAACTCATTTGGTTAAAACATAATCCAAGTGATGCTAGAGTGATCAGATGGGTCCGCAATAAGACAATTATCTTTACACAGGAACAACGAAACAGTTACATAGTTATATAATCTTAGTCAGCCCTCACAAAAGTGTTCCTTCCATGGGTTACAAAGGAAACTGAGGCAGGGTGTAGAGATGACTACAAAGCACATAGCACCAATGTGGAAAAAAAGAACTCAACATGCATTGGATAATGATAGAACCACAGAATTTTGAACTAGAAGGGACCTCAGAGATCATTTCAACCAGTAGTTCCAATCTTTCTGAGTATTAAGGACCCTTCTTTAAATAAAACCTTTTTGTGAGTCCCCTTTCATTGGAGCTAATTAAAGATCAAAATTGCAATGTTTGATGATACAGTTATAACCCCCATGAAATAATATATTGGCCCCTCAGGGGTCTATGGCCCACAGGATAGGAACCATTGGTCTAGTGTTATTTGTATTTGTTTATTTTTAAGCAGATAAACTAAAGCTCCATAAGATGACTTTCCTATGTCTATTTAATCAGGGAAAGGGCAAAGGAAGGGAATAATAATTTATATAGTACCTCCAATGTGCCAGGCAATGTGCTAAGTGCTTTACAAATATTATCTTATTGATCCTCAAACCCTGGGGGAGGGGGGGAAGAATAGGTGCTACTGTTATCCCATTTTACAGATGAGAAACTGAGGCAAAGATTAAGTGACTTGTCCAAGGTCATATAGCTAATAACTGTCTGAGGCTAGATTTGAATTCAGGTCCTCCTGACTCCAAGCTTAGCACTCCATGCACCCTGCTGCTTCAGGTTTCAAACCTTGATCTTTTGACTCCAAAATCCGGGTGCTAGAACCATTCTTCTTCACATTGTAGTTTATGCACCACTTTGTTAGACATAAGCCAGAAAGCTCTTATTTCAAATTTGCACTTGGATCTAAAGGTAAATGACAGCTCAGTGAAGACCCATGTATTTAAATCTCCCTTTCCCCAGTGGCAAAGACTGAATGCATTGTCTCTAGGAGAAGGGAACAAAACCCAGTTTCTAAGTGAGTATGCTCTACTAAATCATGTGGCTTCTTAAGACATGTGTCTGAGCAAGCTGAATATTTTTTTAAAGCAATTGGGGTTAAGTAACTTGCTCAAGTTTACACAGCCAGTTATTTTGTGTGGGTGCTAAGTATCTGAGGCCAGAACCAATCCTGGGTCTCCCAACTCTGGGGCTGGTGCTCTTACTCATTGTACCACCTGGTCACCCCTAAACTGAATATTTTAAGCTAGTTTCAAAAGTTGTTTTAACTTTGTCTTTTAAAAACTATATTAGTGTGCCCTGGGGCAAATTGTTGAAGGGTGGATATTATTAATCTAACATATCTTAGTTCTTCCCATATCAATATGACAACAAAATTGTCTGCTCCTTTTAGATAATTTCAACTTTAGTGGGCTAATTTCCAGCTTATTTAATTATCAGAAATTATCCATAAGCACTCTCCTCTTCCACTTCTGCAGAGCATAACAATATGCCCTCCATACCCATGGAGGGGAGGAAACATTTGATTCTGACAAAACTAGCAGAAGATTTTTCTCTATGGGTCAGAATAAGGTTGCAAATTTTGTGTGTGCATGTGTATATATGGACATATATGTCTGGTAAAACATTTTTATTTTAAATATTGTTCAAAGACTGGATTCGTGGGTCAATGTCAAGCTGAAGAGAACTATTTAGTAGTCTGAAGATCTGTCCTTATCTCTGTTTTGTTTAATATTTCTATCAATGACCTGGAAAAAGATTTATGGATTTTGTGTTTTATTTTTTTTGCCAAATTTGCCTGTGCTATGAAATTAGAGGAGGAAAGTAGCATGTTGAACAACAGAACCCTGGTGCTAAAAGGCCTCAAAAGACTACAACAATAGACTCAATCTAATAGATAAATGTCAAGTCGTACACCTGGGGTCAAAAACTCAGCTACAAACATCAATAACTAGAAAACAGCTCATGTGAAAAAAAAATAGCCTGGGATTTTAGTGATGTGATAGAGAAAGGAAGAAAAAAGGAGAGAGGAAGTAAAGAGAGGGGGGAAGGGAAGGGAATGGGAAGGGGAAGGGGAAGGAGAAGAGGAAGGGAAAGGGAAAAGGTGATCTCTTTCTTCTGACAGGGAAGATGGGATGTCAAATCTGTGATTTGATCAGTATAGAGAATTCCCAGTATGGAAACTCCTTCTAGCAATTCAGATTGGCACCCTATCTATAACTTATAGTCTTAGAGTATTGTCTAGGTGACTGAAAAGTTAAAACATGTAGCAAGTGTACGTCAAGGGCTGAATTTGAACCCAGGTCTTCCTGAAACCAAGGCTGACATTGTCTCCATCCAGTCACATCCTTTTCTTTTTTTTCAAGTTTTTTTTTCAAATTCAATTATTTATTTATTTTTAGTTTTCAACATTCATTTCCACAAGACTCTGAGTTCCAAATTTTCTCATCTCTTCCCTACCCCCACCCCAAGATGGCAAGCATACCGATTACCTCTTTCCCCAATCTGCCCTCTCTTCTATCTTCCCTATGCCCCTCTTACCCCTTCCCCCTCACTTTCTTGTAGGACAAGAGCGACATCCTCTTCAATGTAATTTTGACTGTATCAACAGAAGCATGTGGTGTTATAGTCTCCACCGTATTCTAGTATGGTTAGGTTACATCTAGAAGATTCTGTTCAGATCTTGGTACTACATTTTCAGGAGGACATTGACAAAATTATGGTGTACTTAGAGGAGAGAAATCAGGATGGTAAAAGAAAATGAAACTATTACATTCAAGAATTGGTTTGGGGGGAAGAGAGGGAGAAAGAGAAAATTTGGAACTCAAAAAAAACTGAATGTTGTTAACTAAAAGTAAATTAATTAATTAAGTTTTTTTAAAGAATTGCCTTCAGGAGAGGTGGGAGGACTATGAGTTTGGAACATAGCAGATAACATCAGACTTGATTACCTGATTTTACTTCTTTTCTCTTTCTAGCTATTCTTTATTGCAAGATTAGGCTCTCTAGGTGATGGAAAGGGAGGGATATATTAGGAAATGAAGACAATAAAAACAAAAATATTAACATATTTGCAAAGAAAGTAAAGGACAAACTAATAAAAATAATTAAGAAATTATTTCAGGAACCTGGGATGTTCAGTTTGAAAAACAGAAGAATTAGGAGGAAGAATTATACTGATGTCTTCAAGTATGAACAAGGCTGACATGTAAAAGAGGGAGCAAACTTTTGTTCTGTCTCAGAGAGCAAAATGAGATATGATAGGTCAAAGTCACAGAGAGGCAGATTTCAGCTTTATATAAGGAAAAGCTCCCTAACAAATTAGAGCCATTTAAGAATGGAATGATGTCCTTTGGGAAGTGCTTCTCATCATCAGAAGCCTTAAATAGAAGCTAGATGGCCACTTGTCAATAAAGCTGTGGAAGGGATTTCTACTCAAGTATGATCTCTGAGGTCCCATCTACTTCAAGATTCTAGGAATATGTTATCATATGTATATAAAATATGGGACAGCTAGGTGGTACAGTGGATAGAGTGCCAGGCCTAGACTCAAGAAGACTCATCTTTGTCAGTGAGGCCTCAGACACTTACTAGCTGTGTGACCTTGGGCAAGTCACTTAACCCTGTTTGCCTCAGTGGAAAAGGAAATGGCAAACCACTCCAGTATCTTTGCCAAGAAAACTGCAAATGGGGTCATGAAGAGTCTGACACAACAGAAGTAACTGAATAAAATACAAAACATATTAATATGTTATAGTGTTATAATGCCTGTGTATTTATATAGCATATCCTCTAAGGCGTTCAAAGACACTATGTCATATTAAGAAGTAGATTATAAAGGTCTTAGAGGACAGCAGCCATGTTATATTTATTCTTGTATTTCCTACAGCACCTAGCACAGTACTCTGTAAATAATAATTACTTTAACAAGTATTTGTTGAATTTTAAAAATACAAAATGTACTACTGTACATTAAGAACCTTGGGCCAAAACAAATCCATTTGAAAATAGCCATTTTTAGTCATTCTAGTTTTAAATGAAGAAGACAGAATTATGGAGTTAGAAAAAATGTAAGGAGGGAAAGAAATAAGAATTAATTATGTACTGTGCTAAGTGCTTCACAAATTTATAGCATTTAATCCTCACAACAACCCTGGGAGGTAGGTGCATTATTATCCTCATTTTACAGTTGAGAAAACTGAACCAAACAGAGGTGAAATGACTCCCCCAGGGTCACAGATAAATACATGGTGTTTAAGAAAGTCCTTGAGTTCTTCCCCATGTGAAGCACTCCCTCAGTCCATGACATGACTATTACCTTCCACTGGGTTTAAAAACTTAGGCTGGAGGCAGCTAGGTGGCGCAGTGAATAGAGCACCAGCCCTGTAGTCAGGAGGACCTGAGTTCAAATCCAGCCTCAGACACTTGACATACTTACTAGCCGGGTGACCTTGGCAAGTCACTTAACCCCAATTGCCTTGCCTTCCCCCCTCCAAAAAAAATACATGAAAAACTTAGGTCAATCAGAAGATAAAGTGTATCAGAGCAGATATGAATTCAGTTCTTCCTGACTCCCGAGCATTCTTTCCGCTGTACCATCTAACTGCCTTTAGGATATAGAAGGCAAAGAACACAGTTTTGAACTGGGGACATGACCTGAAGGTGGAAGCCTCCTTCAGAATGTCTAATAAGGGAAAGATATGTTCAGAAGGTGAGCGTTCGAGCTCCGTGTTCTCGGCTTCTCAGGGCTGCTGGCCCTAAGGCCAAGGCAAGGACGTAAAAAAAGAGGGAGAAGAAAGACACCAAATAAGAGAAGAGAAACATCAGCTGAAGAGAAAACAAGAGCACCGAAGAGAAAAACGAGACTGAAATAGCAAAGAGAACAAGAGGGCACAAGGTACAGCCATCGACTGCTGAGCTGGCAGCAGCCAGGGGGGGGTGGGGATGGGGATGCTGGGGGAGGGTGGGTCAGTGACTGGCCTCAGCACCAGCGCTGCTCCAAAGATGCCCTTTCAGCACCGGAGGGCTGCTGTGATCACTGTGCTCACAGCAGGCTTCAAGAAGAGCAATGGGCTTCTCTGGAGGTGCAGTTTCAGGGGAGAAAAGAGCACAAAGATGGAATGGAAGCAGCAGGGAGAGAAAATTAAGTCAAGAGGCCCACACCGCAGCAGTCTGTACAGACCCACCTGCCCCAGGCCCTACAAACTCCAAGAGATTGTGCTCTGAGTCCATTTGACTTTCTTTCCTTAGGGCACAACAGGCTGCTTGCATCTCCCTGCTGCTCTGCTTAAGGAAATAATCAGCATTTGTTATTTACTATGTGTCTAGACCCCTCTTTGGTAGACTGCAGATTAGCCATTTGGATTAATGCCTCCCTCCCCCACTTCCAAAACCTGTGTAGAGCAGATTCCCAAAGCTAAGGCCTTGTGACACTGCAGACCTGTCACAGTCAATTTATAACATGTGTCTACCTACCATTATTTAGGGGGAAGGATGGATACAATGCCCTGACTCCCCCACAAACAGTAGGAGCTGCTAATGACTATGTATTAATGATGCAGGCAATTAACACACATGAAAAAAATGGTCAGCAATAGCACAGTCCACTGAGGGAATGATGAAAAGCTACCAGGAGCTCTACACAAGGAAAAGATAATATATAGTGGGAGAGGGAGAAAGGGAAAGTAGAGAAAAGGGGGACGGTAGATGATAGAGGGAAAGAAAGAAATAAGGGGTTAGAGGAGGAGAGGGGGAGAAGAGGCAGAGATGGAAAGAGGGCAGAGAAGAAGGGAAGAGAGGGAATGAGAAGAGAGAAAAAAGGGAAGAGGGGGAATGGAGATAAGGAACAGAGAAGGTAGAGGAATAGAAGGAAAGAGCAGGAGAAGGAGAGAAGAGAAGGGGCAAGGTGGAAAAGGGAGTGGGGAAGAGAGTGAAAGGGGGAGGGTAGAGAAATATGGAGGGAAGGAGAGCCAGAGACAGACACAGACACAGAGACAGAGAGAGATTCCAAGTGGAATAAGCAATGGATCTGTTGGGGTTTTCCCAGAGTGCTAGGGGAGGGACCTCCTAAGAAACTAACCCTTTCAGGTCTCATTTCTAAAATATATAGAGAACTAAGTCAAATTCACAATAATACAAGTCATTCCCCAATTGATAAATGGTCAAAGGATATGAACACACAATTTTCAGAGAAAGATATTAAACCTATCTATAGTTACATGAAAAGATGCTCTAAATCACTATTGATTGGAGACATGCATATAAAAACAACTCTGAGGTATCATATCTCACTTGGTCAAATTGATTAACATGACAAAACAGGAAAATGATAAATGTTGGAGAGGATGTGGGAAAGTTGGAATACTGATTCATTGTTGATGGAACTGTGAGCTGATCCAACCTTTCTGGAGGGCAATTTGGAACAATGCCCAAAGGGCTGTAAAAATGTGCATACCTTTTATCCCAAAGAGATCATAAAAATGAGAAAAGGACCTAGGAGTACAAAAATATTTATAGCAGCTCTTTTTGTGATGGCCAAGAATTGGAAATTGAGGGGATGTCCATCAAATGGGAAATGACTGAACAAGTTGCGGTATATGAATGTAATGAAATAATATTGTACTATAAGAAATGATGGGGGCAGCTAGGTGGCACAGTGAGTCAGGCCCACTGGCCCTGGAGTCAGGAGGACCTGAGTTTGGATCTGGCCTCACACACTTAACAATTACCAGCCTGTGACCTTAGGCAAGTCACTTAATCCCAATTGCCCTGCCTTCCCCCCTCCAAAAAGCAAAAACAAAATAAATGATGAACAGGTGGACTTTAGAGAAACCCGGAAAGATTTATATGAACTGATGCTGAGTGAAGTGAGCAGAACCAGGAGAACATTGTACACAGTAACAACCACAGTCTGCAATGACTGATTTTGATAGACTTAGCCCTTTCTCAGCAATGTGAGGACCTAAAACAATTCCAAAGGACTTGTGATGGTAAATGCCATCCATATCCTGAGAAAGAACTGTGGAGTCAGAATGCAGAGTGAATCCTTTTTGTTTTGTTTTTTCTTTCTCATGGTTCCTCCCATTTGTTCTAATTCTTCTTTATAACATGACTAATGTGATAATGTGTTTAATAGTAATGTATGTGTAGAGCCATATCATATTACAGGCCATCTTGGGGAAGGAGGGGGTAGGAAAGGGGAGAAAATTTATAAATTATGGAAGTGAATGTTGAAAAATAAAATTGAATTAATATTTTTTTAAAAGAAAGAAACTAGCCCCTTCAAAGATTAAGTATTCAAAGATTTAAGTATTAAGTTTCAAAGATCAAACCCAAGGTCACAAAGGTAGTGTTTGAGGCAGCTTCTGAACCTAAATCTGCTTATTCCAAGCCTATTGTCTTCACTCAGTGGTAAATTTTCTAAGGGTCAACTACACCTAAGCATCATGGAGATCCAAGACTTAGAAAAAAAACTGATGATGAAGGTGAGAGAAGGCAAGATCCCTGAGAAGATGGAGTTGATTGAACCATGGACAAAAGTAGAAGGATTGTATTTGGCAAGGAAAAGGGCCTTCCCTTTCTAAGAAATCAAAAGCAAAAGAACGAGAAGATAAAGTTTTGAGATTAGATTACATTAAGGGAATAGGGAGAGCTCATAACAAACTGCTTCAATTTTTCCTTCTAGAAAGAGAAGTCACCTGTTGAGAGGAAAGGCTTGCATTGAGAGTTTTCAGAGCTAGGAAAAAAAGATTAGAGCAGCAAAGAACAGAGAAAGAATGAGAGTGTCAATGGGGGGAGGGGAGTAGAGTAATACTATGAGGCACATTTATAGAACTATTTAAGGTTTGAAAAGTCTTTTCCCACAACTTTGTGAAGTACTGCAAGTATTATTATCCCCTTTTTACAGGTGATAAGACTGAGGCTGTGAAAGGTAACATGCTCCAACTCTCCCTAGGATTATTGGCAATAATCTCTTGGTATCTAGCCTTTCCCCTCTCCAACTCATTCTAGAATGTCCCTGAAGTGAAGATCTGATCATATCATTCCTCTACTCAAGAAACTTCAATAGCTCCTTTTCCTATTTAGTATCAAATACAAAATACTCTACTTAGTACTTAAAGCCTTTCACAACTCAAATACCTCCTCCAAGAAACCTTTTCTGATTCTTTAAATTATTAGTGTCCACCTCCCCCACCCATCACTCTAGCTTTATTTTATATACCTTCTGGTCTCTTTGAAGAACCAGTTTTCTCATCAGCAGGGGTAAAAAAGAAGGGACAGAGAAAAGGTTGCAACTAGGGTGCAAGACAATGAATCGAAAGTGCAAAATGTCCTGGAAAGATCAGAGCAAGAATCAAGATGTGATTTCTTAAAAAGGCACGTTCACCTAAGAAGATGAAATGGTCTCAGTTGAAAACAAGGGGCAGTT
The DNA here is from genome assembly GCF_028583685.1 of Petaurus breviceps papuanus. Taxonomy (NCBI): domain Eukaryota; kingdom Metazoa; phylum Chordata; class Mammalia; order Diprotodontia; family Petauridae; genus Petaurus; species Petaurus breviceps. The sequence continues at coordinate 28,480,249 of NW_027185809.1, forward strand.
TTCTATAAAGAACCAAGGATATCCAGCTGATAAGATCATGCAAGAAGCTGATGTTGGAGAGAGGGAGGAAAATGCCAGTGCCCTTCTCAGATGTGAATGTGTAACCCAGAGGGGATCAGGTGAAGAGCTAAGGAGGATATTACTTTATTCTGCTCAGACCCTGTAGCTACAGGGTCTGAAATACAGGGAGGAGCTGTGCTCCCACACACAGTTAAGTAAGGCCAGGCAAGAAACAGGAAAACAAAGAACCAGGAACGAAAATAATTCTAAGATGGTAGAATAAAAAGAGGATCTTGGAGGAGAAAAAATATGCCCACTTGAAAAATGACTTTGGGGTAGAAAGTGGTGGGGGGTGGGGTTGGAAATAATAGCAGACTAATAAATACTTTCAAGATGTCAATATAAATAAAGAGCTACACTATGGGAAGGAAAGAAGCTGTGTCCCAGAAGGGACCTTAGCATAAGCAGGTTGATTTCTTTTTCCTCTTTCTGAACTAAACAGTAGGAGGTGATTAGGACACAGAAGCATCTCTCCAGAGAGAGAATAAAGGCATCAGTGTTACAGATGTTCATGAGAAAGTGAGATGGGGGAACAGGAGGAGCTAGTGGGGAAGACAGGGAAGGTCCTTCAGATGCTTTTCTATCAAAGGCATGGCCCCCTTGGCAAAAGAATGCCTGTCCTCAAAAAGAGAAGGAGGAAAATGGAGAAAGGGGAGGTTCTCCGTGATAACATTACATAAAGAATTGTCTCCAGGCACAGGAGAAATATACAAATAGCTAAAGAAAAATTTTTAGCTATGGGCATTTTAATTATTCCAGATTGCATCCTAGACTGAGAGGTGAAAGCAGTAAATCTTCCTTAGGGCATATTGTTGCACCCTGATTCTCAACTTGAAATTTTGCTATCTGAAATCCATATGGAGCAACTGCAAATTCTAAGTAAGAGAGTCAGGGCTTGGGGGAGAGGGATACCCACAGGTAAAAGACTGAGCCTTTTAAAGCTGATGAATTGTCTACTTTAAAATCAACTCCCACAAAAATGGGAGAATGAACAGGAAACTGTTTGGCAATACTTCTGAAGCATTTCTCCTATCTCTCAAGGAAGCAGTGTGATAAAGTGAAAAGAGAACTGAATCTGGAGAAAGAGAACTTCTGCTACTCACTTACCTATGTGAGATTTAACAAGTCATTTAATAATAACAGTTTAATAATAATAACTCACATTTATATAGTTCCTACTACACACCAGGCACTGTGTTCAACACTTTACATTTATTATCTCATTTGATCCTCATAACAACCCTGGGAGGAAGATGCTATTATTATCCCCATTTTACAGTTGAGAAAACTGAGATAAACAAAGGTTAAGTGACTTGCCCAGGATGGATCTGAATTCAGATATTCTTTACTCTCGTCCTAACCCTCTATCTACTACACTGCTTTGCTTGTTGTTGTTCATTTGTGTCTGACTCTTCATGACATATTGTCCATGGGGTTTCTTGGTGAGGATACTAGAGTGACTTGCCATTTCCTTCTCCAGTGGATTAAGAAAAACAGGGTTGAGTTATATGCCAAGGGTCATAAAGCTAGTAAGTATCTGCGGCTGGATTTGAACTCAGGTCTTCTTAATGCCCAGTGCTTACAATGAGCCACCTAGCTGCCTCCTAGGCAAACACGGGTTAAATGATTTGCCCACGATCACATAGCTAGTAAGTATCGAAGGCCAGATTTTAACTCTGGTCTTCCTGACTCCAGACTCAGTGCTCTATCAACTGAAGCATCTAACTGCTTCTTACTGTACCACCTAGCTGCACCTAAATCTCAGGATCTCAATTTGCTTATCTGTAAAGTCAAAGCATTGCATTAGATCACCTGTAAAATCCCTCCTAGTACTAAATTTATGATTATATGACTTATAAGCATCAACAACTACAAAATGGCTTAGTAAGACTCTTCTCAATTCTAGGTTATGGTGCTAGAAAGAGGTAACCAATTTAAGACCATATCAAGCATTCCACTACCAACTCTGAGTCTTCGTGTGTTAGTAGTTGGAGTCCTTCTTGAATAACCAAACCACAGCATGAAGGCTGGTCCAGCAGAGGAGGAAAAGGGAAAAGGGAAAAGTAAATAGAAGTCCTTCAGGGATCTGTTTAGGTCTATTGAACACTGCTTTCAAAATGACAAGGATGCACAGATAATGTTTGTAAGCTGAGTGCTCATACAAAACAGCCTGAAGACTCTAGGGCACTATATCCAGGGCAAAGGGCTCCTGCAGCAGAATTCTGACCCGGAAAACAAAGCCAGAATCAGTGTACAGAACAATAAATCAAATAAATCAAAACAATAAATCAAAGACACTTTCTTGTAGCTCATAATGGCTATAATAGTGAAATTCAATATTCAGTCTCAATAGACACACCCAAAGGCACTAGTACCAAATTCATCACTAGATGGGCAAGTCAAAACTTGATTCTACAGAAGCAAGTGGTAGATTTCCTTGATCTGAGGAACAGCCACAGCAGGACTGACATTTGATGTTGGGTTAGTTAAGGACCCCTCCTATTTCTTCCTTTAACCACTTCCCTTCCCTCCCTCTGGGAACAGTGATAGAAATGCGGCCTGCCACACAGCTCATGCTGAGCTGGCGTGGAGTCCTCCGGCACAGCTTAGCAACAGAGAGGGCTAAACAGCTTTGCTCAAAATTCCAGCTTCCCCCATGGCATATAACAAATCAATAAGAATCACTAGGAACATAGGAAAGGTTGGGGGAGGAGGAGGGAAAGAAGGGGAGGGAGGTGAGGAGGTGGTGAGGGTGTGAGGAAGAGGAAAAGGGAGGGAGAGGGAGAGAGGGAGAGGGAGAGGGAGAGGGAGAGGGAGAGGGAGAGAGAGAGAGAGAGAGAGAGAGAGAGAGAGAGAGAGAGAGAGAGAGAGAGA
>NW_027185809.1:28483192-28599931 GCF_028583685.1 Petaurus breviceps papuanus
AGAGAGAGAGAGAGAGAGAGAGAGAGAGAGAGAGAGAGAGAGAGAGATTCCTACCCCAAACCCAACTCCCACCCCTATTTCATCCCAGGCCCAAACAAATAAATCAGAAGTAAAGGATAGAAAGGTACTCACGTCTGTGGTTTTCATTTCTGTGCACAGGGGGAGACCGAGTCTCTTGCTCCCGGGCTTCATCACCTTCTTCACTGGCTAGGTGTGTGTGAGCATAATGGTAACTGAGCCCTGGCCGGTTCTTGTAACGCTTGCCACAAACTAGAGAGGAGACAAGAGAAAAGAAGGGGTGATTGGGGCAATAAGTCAGCACCTTCTGCTACTACTGTTTTCATTCTCCAAGATATCACTGAGCCCTGCCTTAAATCCAGGGAGGCCCCAAGGCTTCTCTTGAAAATGGGTCCCATTTAAAGCTATGACTTATTAAAGCTTTACATGGGACTCATTTTCAACATGCAATCCCATCATACCCCTTTCCCCCTCCTCCCCAAAATAAGCCTTCCAACCTCCAAAGTGATGAGCAATAAGACTCAGTTATCCTTGGTGGATACTTAAGAGCTTCAGTTATACAGCCCAGATAGCTTGCCCTCTAAAGATCTCCAAGCACTTTTTCCCTACCAAGTGCTTTTATTAGCACCACTTTTCAAAAGGAAAAGGCAAGTATGACAATCTATACAGACAAATCTAGAAGGAAGAGGCAAGGGGAAAGAGGGGAAAAGGAAGAAACTCTTTCTGGATAGTTGCTCACTAGACAGTCATCCAGGTTATAAAGGAAGCAGAAGTCTGTTAACATATGGAGAGATAGACTCCCCCACAGAGCCCCACCATGAGCCTTTTGCTAAGATTGGAAGACCTATGACTATTTTCACCTGTGGGGGGAAAAAGTCTCCAAAGTCAGAGCCATGTGCAATGTCACATCAAACTTATTCAGGGGATATCTACACAATCAATCACCCTCAGGAACACATCCCTTGAACATCTATACTAATGCAAAGTTGTAGCCCCCATGCTGAAGAATTTGAAAGTTATGAGCTGCCATTCCCTGGAGCTACACTCTTGGACATTGATGGTCCAGCAGAGCCTGCCATTGCCATGAAGACCCAGGCATTCCTGGATGTCAGCAATTGTGTTGTACTTTGGAACCTGTCCTTGACTTTGGTAACTGGACTTTATGCAAATCAGATTCCTTTCTGAAATTAAGGGAGGTGACTTAGCACATGCCTTAATTCCATTTGATCAGAAAGCACTTTTTGGGAAAATGAGGTTTAAGAATGACTTAGAAATGCATAGTATCAGGGTGGATAGGTGGCACAGTGAGTAAAGTGCTAGCCCTGGAGTCAGGAAGTCCTGAGTTCGGTTCCGGCCTCAGACACTTAACACCCACACATAAAAACTTGCCATGTAACTTTGGACAAGTTACTTAACCCCAATTGCCCTCCAAAAGGCAAAAAAGAAAAAAAAAAGAAACACACAGTATCTACATACTTGTATTTTGAGTAATTACATCAGGAAGGAAGGAAGGGAAGGAGGGAGGGAAAGACAAAGAAAACAACCATTTATTAAGCATCTAATACATTTCAGGCACTGTGCTAAGCACTTTACAAATATCATTTTATTTGATCCTCACAACAATCCCAGGAGACAGGTGCTATTATTATCCTCATTTTATATTTGGAGAAACTGTGGCAAACAGAGGTTAAGTGACTTTCCTAGGGTCTCACATGTGCCATGGTGATCAAACATGATGTTGATCAATGAATAACAAAATGATCATAGGTCACATGCAAAGAGATGTATAGTTACAAAGCGCTTCCCATGCATTAGTCATTTGAGCCTCCCAATAACCTTGTGAGGCATTATTAGTCACATTTTTCATACTGAGGAGCTAGAGGTCAGAGAGATTAAGGACTTGGCCCAAGGTTACACCTTGGGAAGTGATAGAGTGAGGACCTGACCAAAAGACTTCAGATTCTAAGTTATTTGGTCTTTCTATTACCATGTTGCTTCTAACAGTCTTTCTATGAGGTGAGTGCTAATATTATCTTCATTTTACAGATGAAGAAACTGAGGCTGAGAGAAGTTAAGTGACTTGCTTGGTGGCCACACAGCTAGCAAGTGTCTGAGGAAGGGTTTGAACTCAGTTCTTGATACTAAGTTGAGCACTCTATTCACTGAGGTAGAGTGGCACATGGAATGCTGGACCAGAGTCAAAAGACCTATCCTATGATACTTACTAGCTATGTAACCATCAGGAAGTCACTTGAGTCTCAGACAACCCTAAGATTACTAATTATAAACCAGTTACTATCTGTATTGGTGGAGGGAGTTCCTCCAGTGACAAAAATCACAGATTCTTGACTTATAATTGATGCAATGCTTCTTTAAGTATTATTTTACTTTCAGCAAATAGAATCATTCACACATCTTCAGATGCTTTACCTTACATTCAGAATGGACTCTTGAAAAGAGTCCACTGAGACAAATAATTAAAAGAACAATTCTGATATTTCCTCTTTTTAGAAGGGGGCAGGGTGTAAGTGGATGGAAAATAGAATCACAGATTTAGAGAGGGAAGGGACTTTAGAGACCACTGAGTCTGACTCCTTCATTTTATAAAGAAACTGAGTCACAGAAAGGTTAAGTGACTTGCCCACAAGTGTTTGAGATGGGATTTGAACCCAGTACCTTCTGATTCTAAATTTTTTTTTAAAAACTCTTAGGAAGGAGGGCATCATGCACAATCCCTTTTTAACCTGTGAGTAATAACTTAATTATTTAATTGTCATTTAGAAAATTCCACATCCCCATTTTCAAAGTAAAGCATCTCTTTCAATCAGCTGGTTCATTGTCCTAGGCACCCTTAGAATCATCACTTCTATAGAACCCAACTTTAAAAGGAATTCAATCCAACGAAGAAAGTCAATGATTAAGTACCAGCTACATACAAGGTGCTCACTGAGCCAGTGCACTGAGGTGCTGTCCTAGGTGCTGAGTTTCAAACGAAGAAACATTCTGTCCCTATCTACAATTTTCATCATCTTTCCAATTTTGGAAAATGTGCACCTGTATTCTGTGTTGCTACACAGAGCAAGCAGAGACTGAGGACATAGATTACAAGGGCAATCAAGCCCTCCTCCCCTGTCTCTCTTTCCTTCCAGAGTGAATCCCTTAGAGAGCAGAGACATTTTTGCCCCCTTCCTAGACCAATAAGGTTCTCAATGAAGCATTTGTTGTGTACATCCCTTTTTTTGGCAAAGGGGAAATTCTCCCCATTTTCTCCTCCTTGCCTTGAGCAGGAGAGGCATCTGGGAGCAACTTAAGCAAAGGAACTTGACTCCATCAGAAAACAGAATTCCGAATGCACAGAGAAGAGGCTCTCTTCACTACTTCCCTACTTTATCTACGACAATAACTCTGCCAAGATTCTATAAGAGGAGCTTGGAACACAAAGTGGGTAACTATGGGAGGGGGGGAGCGGGGCAAGAAAACAAAAAGAATCTCCAAAAGCAATTAGAGAATGAGAGCCCAGAGATAGATTCCTAGATAAAGGAGACACAAATCCTGAATTCATTTGTAAATTTGTTCCTAAAGCACCTAGTTACTCTAGGTAATCTACTTCTCTATGGACCTTAACATCCTCATCTGTAACATGAACACAACATTCATCATTAGCTGATATTTATGAGATACTGGTAAGGACTTGGATAGTGGTGATAAAATCAAGAGGTAGTACCCAATTTTTTTTAAGGAAATCAAAAATTCTACAGTCATATATGTAACAGAAAGTCACTGACTAGCTATTCAATATTCTCTCACCAAATTGGCAGGTGTTACATAGACACAACAAATGAGAGATTCTTAGAATTGGAAGGAATCTTAAAAGTCATCTAGTCCAACCTCTTAATCAATGCAAAAATTTCCACACATGGGGCGGCTAGGTGGCAAAGTGAATAGAGTACCCGCCCTGGAGTCAGGAAGACCTGAGTTCAAATCCGACCTTAGATACTTAACACAAAACTAGTCTTGCCCTACCTTCCCCTCTCCAAAAAGCAAAAAAAAAAAAAAGAAATTCCCCATAACATCCTTAGCAGATGGTCATTCATTCTCTATTTGAACATAGCTAATGGAGCTGAAGGCCAGAGCCAGAAGGGAAGATTACTTATGCCAATTGTCCTCCAGACACATGGACAGATTCATTTGCATCAATCCTACATACTTAAATAACAAGAAAACAATCACTGAAGGAAGATGGATCCTAATGGTCCATCATGTTGAGAATCATATGACTACAATGATCCAAGATATACATAACAGTTGTGCTTACAGTAATATGCATATTGTGAGAAAATAAAATGAACCCCAAAGAGTGTAATCATGATTTACAATATACACAGTTCACATTATGCAAATTCAACTTTGCACAAAGAATTCTGAAATAAATCCACATTCCAAGAAAATACCTATGTTAACTTTACTGTATAGTACTGTACTCTCTCTCTCTCTCTCTCTCTGTCTCTCTCTCTCTCTCTCTCTCTCTCTCTCTCTCTCTCTGTCTCTCTCTCTCTCTCTGTCTGTCTCTCTCTCTCTCTCTGTCTCTGTCTCTCTCTGTCTCTCTCTCTCTTTCTCCCTGCTCCTCCCCCTCAGCTTGTGACCTTCCACCCCCTCCACTAAAAACAAACCAAAAAAACCCTCCAAGTGAAAGCAAAACAGAGATGCTAAGAAACTGCTACCACCTCTGCCCAGTCAGGGGCTTGGTCTACAGGTCTACCTACAGGACTGAGAGAGACCTTTGTCCTGTTCTTCTCACCATCTGCATTCCCCACCCCTGTCCAGCCCCAACTGTCCACCTTGCCTTGGTCAATGCTTAGGTACCTCTGGTCTATCCCCACCCCCAAATGTTCCTTCTACTCTCACTTCTCTGTCCTGGCCCCTATGTGTATGCCTCCCCCTCTCTCCATATGCCAACAAACCCCTTCTTGCCTCTCTCCCTTGCTTCCTCCTTCTCCAAGTCCCTAGGTAAATTTGTATTACCTAAAAATCAGTTTATGTAGAACTGGAGAAGTCTGACAAACAGTCCACTTACATAAAGTGAGAACTGTCTTTTAGGGACTTCGCTCAAGCAAGGACATGGCTCCCTGGGTCTTCTACAAGTTCCTGTCATATTCTGTACATCAGTAAGGTTGAATATAGTAGACCAAACCGAAACAGAAGTATTCTTGAAACTATCAAACCATTCATCAACAAGCATTTATTGAATACCATGTACCAGACACTTTGCTAGGTCCTAGAGAAACAGGAAAAAAAAATAGAAGTCCCTGCTCTCAAGGTTCACATTCTATTGGGGTGGGAGGAGGGGAGAGAGAGATGTTAAGTATAAACAAAACAAAAGCAAGGTGTAATTTGCTTGTTTGTTTTTGAGACACTAGTAGCTAGGGAATCAGGAAAAGCCTCCAGTAAAAGGTGATATTTTTTCCAACCTTTGAAGGTAACCAGCAGTTCTACAGTAAGAAGAAAAGGTGAGGAAGGAGATATACTAGTTACAGAGAACAGTGCAATGGTGCTGAGATAGGAGATGGAATGTGCTATGTAGGAGACAGAAAGAAGGACATTTTCACTAGATGAGAGTAAAGGCAGTAGGGAGCTAGAGGAGTTTATTGAGGAGGGGAGTGACAGTCAGATTTATGTTTTATAATGTCATTTTGGCAGCTTTGTGGAGAATATATTAGAGAAGGGAAAGACTTGTAGCATGAAAACTAAGTGGGGTGTTACAATAGCCCAGGTAAGAAATGATCAAGGCCTGAAGAATAGCTGCCAAGTGAGTGGAAATAAGGGGGGAAATGTGAGAAATGATGAGATTTGAGATGACAAATGGGGCACAGAAAAGTTAGGATTTGACATTATTTGACAGAGGAGGAAATAAAAGAGATGGAATAGTAACTTGAAGGAAGAGCAGCGCTGATTTTTTTTAAAGATAGAGAATAACAAAACATTTTTGTGGGTAAAAGAAATCAATAGGAAGGGAAAGAATGAAGATTCAAAGAGAGAAGGGATAATTGTTTGAGCACTTATTGTCCAGGAGAAACAGACAGAATAACAACATATTGATAGCATGGCAGCCACCATGACAATGACAACAACAACAATAATAAGTCACATTTAGATGATCAAAGTTCTTTATTTCCATGATTTTACTGGATCCTTACAACAACCTTGAGGTCAATGCTATTAATATCGCTAGAGGTTGAATGACTTCCCCAGAGTCACACAATTAGGAAGTGTGGGGATCAAAATGTGGAACCAGTTCCTCCGAGTCCAAATCTGGCAATTAACTACGCTCTCTATAAGAGAAGACAAATGAGTTTTAGAAAAGAAAAGAAACATTGCTTCATTTGAGACAGAAAAGAAGCAAAGAGAATGTGTGAGGCATTTGGTGGTGGAGAGAAGTTAAGGCTGCTCATGTTTGATAACCCCAAATGTTTCAGTAAAGTATGAAAAATGTCCATTTGCAGAGAGTTAGGGAGGTGAGAGTGTAGCAGGGGAATTTGAGGAAAATGGGGGGGAGGGGAGTTTGGAACAGCTGCTATGTGAAATGTCACAGTGCCTCTGAAGGAAGAAGTAAGGTTCATACATCACCCTATTATCAATCACATACACACACCTTAATATGGATTAATGAGGCACTTTCCCCAACTTGATATGAATGAGTTAAAAGATATTTCCTTCTCAGACAGTTAAATGAAAACAAACACTGAAAGGCAATTTTGATAGAGAGAGAAAGGGAATAATATAATAGAAACAACTGGCATTTCTAGATCTCTTTAAAGGTTGCAAAGTATACCCCTCCTTATTTAAGCCTCATAACAATTCTGACATAGGTACTACAAATATTTATATCCCCATTTTATAGATGAGGAAATTGAGGATTAGAAGAAGGAAGAAAATAAAATTTTTTATGTGTCTCTTATGTGTCAGGCACTATAGTGAGTAATTTTACAAATATTATCTCATTTAGTCCTCACAACAATCCTGGGAGGGAAGTGCCATTACTAGCCTCATTTTATGGTTGAGGAAACTGAGGCAGACAGAGACAAAATGACTTACCCATGGTTACCCAGCTAGTAAGTATCAGAGGTGGGATCTGAAGCCAAGTCTATCTGACTCCAATTCCAGATCTAACATGAGTAATTTTGCAACAGGGAGACTCAGGAGACCAGGGAACTCAGGAGACCCCCAGAACTAACAAATAACCATTCAAATATCCTCAGCTACAGCAATCTCTATCAGGAAGCTACCCCCCATATCTATGAGCAGCTCTAAGTGTTGGGGCTATAAAACCCAAGTGTGGAGGTGACTGATTTTTTTTACTCCTGACCAACCTTCTTCCAAGCTTTGATAGGAAATTACTTGCAGGCCAAATTTACCCTTGAGTGAACTGAACTCGTTTTAGACCCACTGCCCTCAGGAGTTTCAAGCCTACGGTATCCTGGAGCTATCCCAACCACCTCTCCATGGTATGAGTGTGCATATTCCATTTTAGGCTGGCTTTCTTTGTGTCCATGGGAGACCACAAACCCTTGGTGGCTCCCACTGATCCATGCATCTATACATACCTACATGGGGACAAAAAAGATTTTGGAACAAAGCTTATCAAGTTACTAGAGATGGACACTGATGAGAACTGGTTTCAGGCAAATCTGAATAGATTCATGCGTGAGAATGGCTCTGAGGTCCCAATCTATGTTTACCAAGTCACTAGGTGGCACAATGGACAGAGCACCAGGCTTGGAGTTAAGAAGATGTGAGTTCAAATACCACCTCAGACACTTATAAGCTGTGTGACCCTGGGCAAGTCACTTCACTTCTGTATGCCTCAGTTCCCTCAACTATAAAATGGGGATAATAATAGAACCTACCTCCCAGGGTTGTTGTGGGGATCAAATGGGAATAATTGTAAAGCATTTAGTACAGTGCCTTGCACATAATAAATGCTTGTCTCCTTCCTTCCTTCCTTCTTTTCTTCCTTCTTTCTTAGCAGGGAAGAAAATATCCAAGAAGACAAAAAGGATATTAAAGTACCTGAGAAGAGAGAAAGGTTAAGAGGCATTGGGAAAGGATTGAAAGTAGGGTTGTAAATGATAAATAGTCAAAGGATATGAACAGGCAGTTTTCAGATGAAGAAATTAAAGCTATCTATAGTCATATGAAAAAATGCTCTAAATCACTATTGATTAGAGAAATGCAAATCAAAACCACTCTGAGGTATCCCATCACTCCTGCCAATTTGGCTAACATGATAAAACAAAAAAAAAACAATAAATGTTGGAGCTGTGGGGAAAATGAAACACTAATGCATTGTTGGTAGAGTTCCAGCAGTTTGGAACTATGCCCTAAGTGCTAGAAAACTATGCAGACCCTTTGACCCAGCAATGCCACTTCTAGGGCTATATTCCAAAGACATCATAAAGGACCCACATATGCAAAACTATTTAAAGCAGCTCTTTTTGCGATGGCCAAGAACTGAAAATTGAGGGGATGCCCATCGATGGGGGAATGGCTGAACCAAATTGTGGTATATGGAATACTATGGTGCTGTAAGAAATTATAATCAGGCAGACTTTAGAAAAACCTGGAAAGACTTATATGAACTGATGCTCAGTGAAGTAAGCAGAACCAGGAGAACATTGTACACAGTTAACAGCCACATTGTGCAATGACTGACTTTGATAGACTTAGCTCTTCTCCGCAATGCAAGGATCTAAGACAGCTTCAAAAGACTCATGATGGAAAATGCTATCCACATCCAGCAAAAGAACTTTGGAGTCTGGATACAGAAGGAAACATACTAGTTGCTCTCTTTTTCTTTTGTTGCTTTGTTTTGTCTCATTTGTTGTGGTTCCTCCCATTGGTTTTAATTCTTCTTTATATCATGACTAATGTGAAAATATATTCAATACAAATGCATATGCAGAACCTATGTCAGATTGCATGCCATCTTGGCAAGGGGGAAGAGAAAGACGGTGAGAAAATTTAAAACTCAAAATCTTATGGAAGTGAATGTTGAAAACTAAAAATAAATTATCTTTAAAAAGAAATGAAAAGAAAGTAGGGTTGTCCGTCACCCAGGACAAAACTATCTCTTCTCACACTTTTTGCTCAGGGTTGGTCCTTTTCACTGATGTTAACACAGCCCCAGGTTTTTAGTAACAAGAAAGATGCAATCTACCTAGCATCCACCATCATATGCCTGGAATTCAACAAATGCTACAGGCTTACTCTACAAATCAACTTTCAGGGGCAGTGAGTCTTCTCTCCAGGTCCTTCCCTCCTCCCCTCTGTCTCAGCCTAAGACCTGCAAGACAATAAAGAAAAACACAACTGGACTGTTAAACATCTATTCCTTTCATGAACCAGGATCAGGGATGGAAGGCCATGTACAAAGGAACATAGATCTAGAATCAGAAACAACCTTTGGAACCTTCCAGTCTAACATTCTCATTTTTGCAGAAGAGGAAACTGAGGTCCTAGGGTCACACAGGATTTGAATTCAAGATTCTAAGACCAATATTCAATCCATTGTGTCACCTAGCTGGTAGCTCCCTCCTAGTGATAAACCTCTCCAAACTCAGGAAGGCTGGTCCACTAATGACAGAAACGCAATTTAGCTCTAGGCTCATACTTAAAGTATGTACAGTGTGGTTTTGTTGTTCAGTCGTTTTTCAGTGATATTCAACTCTTCATGATCCCATTTGGAATTTTCTTGGCAAAGATACTGGAATGGTTTCCCATTACCTTCTCCAGCTCATTTTATAGATGAGGAAACTAAGGTAAACAGGGTTAAGTGACTTGTCCAGGGTTCTATAGTAAGTAAGTGTCTGGGGCTAGATTTTAATTTAGAAAAAGAGTCTTCCTGACTCAAAGTAGCTTTCATCAACAGAATCAGATGATACTAAGCAAAAAAAAAAAATTCCATAAGAGTTAATTAGTGATAGTCACTGAAGATCTAGGGATGGGGATTGGGCCCATGATTTCAATGATATAGGAAACACCCCTACCAATGCAGCTCAGCACCTTCTTGGTAACTTACAGTCTTGAAGAATTGTCTAGATCATTGAAAGGTTAAATGATTTGCCCAGAGTCACACAACTAGTCTGTGTCATAGGCAGGATTTGACCTCTGTTTTCCTGTCTCTGAAGTCAGCTTTCAATTTGAAATATACCAATAACCCAAGAGGAATGGTATAGTCAATAAAGCATGGGACCTTATAGTCATAAAGATGTGAGGTCCAGTCTTACCTCTAATTCATAATGGGCACTTGACTTAACCTCTCAGTGCCTCAGTCAACTCTCCAAGACCACAATTTGGAGAATAGTTACTAATCTGAACTCGAAGGAGTTTGCTCACTGGGAATTCCCTACACCAATAAAATCTTAGTTCTGAACCCCCACATTAACAACCCAAATACATTTATATAGTACTCCATGCTTTACACTATTATACCATTTTGCTATCGGTACTAGTAACTTTCAGGTGTTATAACAATAAATAGACATAAGGATCAGACATGTAATTTTACTGGTATAGGGAATTCACAGGTCAGTTGCAGACTTGCCTAGAGCCCTAAGAGGTAAGAATTTGCCCAGGGTCACAGCTAACATGTGTCAGGACTAGAAACTAGGTCTTTGAGGCCATGCTTCTATCTACTACACCACATTACCTCTCTATTGCAATAAGCAGGTGGATTACAATGTGATTACAACAGGAAGAACTCCTGGATATTGGTGTTCCTCCACACCAGAAGAGAAGTGGCTAAGGCAAGGGATAAAAAAAGGACTGGGAAATTATAGATCAGGAACCAGCAGTTTGAATCAGGCCTGATTTGTTTCTATTCAATTCAACAAATATTTCAGTTCAATTGAATGGGATCTCCCAGGCTATCACATGCAGTTGCTTTGTTTATGGGTGACTGTGGGAAAGATGAGAAATTAGCTGTCATCTCCAAAGTCCTTCCTTTAGCAAGAAATTGAAAACAGCGCCTTAACTCCCAAAGTTGGCAAACTGTAAGATAATTAATAAAGCAGTAGCACTGCGATGATTTGCAGGAAAATAAAGTATAAGGCCAGAGGCACCATGAATGAGTCAAAAAAAAAAAAAACTTCACCATGTTCAAATAATTGACTATTTCTCTGAAACAGAACACCCAGTGACTAGATGAAAGCAATAGACAAAATATATATCACCTGGCATTAGTAACCAAAGCACTTAATACTGTTCCATCTGCCCCTCTCCTAAGGGAAACTGGAAATGAGAATACAATTGAACAGCTATACTAAGGAATAAATACCAAGGCTGGTTAAACAAAATCAAACTTGAAAAATAATCATTAAGCATTCTACATCTACATTGGAAGAAGTACTGCATGGGGACTCATAAGGGTCTCTTCTAGGTCCAAGATGACTTGATATTTTCATTAATGACTTGAAAGATGGAGTAGGGAATTATGCAAATCCAACTGGCAGACAACACAAAGATAGCAGGAATTGCAAATTTGTGGAGAATGGAATTTAACTACTGTGCAATCTTAGGAAATTTGTTCTTATTGAATCTTATATATTGAAGTCACATATTATTGCATCTCTTTATTGAGATTCAATAGGGTAAAATATAAAGTGATTGCTGGAGGAAAGAGTCACCAAATGCATAAATATAAACTAGTATACACACCTGGCTGGGCACCAGCGCCAATATCAGAATTGAAGAGGATTGGAAGCTTGCAGGGGACAGTGTATACAAAGCAAAAATACTGCCAAAATATGCCAATGTAGAGGACAGCCAGTGTGCTAGTGTCAGTTGCTGTTGTTGTTTTAAGAGGAGAAAAAAAAGGAAAACATTAATATAGCACTTTAAAGTTTACAAAGAAATGAGTCTATTCCACTCCTTGCTGACTAGACCTTGACATAGTTTCAGATCTGAGCACTCTACTTAGCCCCAGGCATGAAAGAAAGCACTGAGGAGGGAGGGTCACATAATTGACAGATTTTATTCTGGAGAACAAAAGGAGAAGAGACAGAGAGAAGGGTGGGTATGTTCCGGCAGCCAAAAGAGGGAGGCTACATTGGACTGGTAGAAGTGTGGATGCTCATTTGTTTCAGGGGAAGGGAACAAAAGGCAAGAGGGGCTACAACAGGGGAAATTTAGATTCACAGAGAGGGGAGACCATCATTCAAAAAACAGCTGAAATAATGGGGAAAAGGCAGCTATGGTAACTCCCTCTCTGGGGACAGTCATGGAAGAGACCAGGCACCTCTCTACTTAGGATGCATTAGGGATTATTAAAAGCACTGGACAAAGAGTCCAATACAGGGGATGGGCCGCATGACCTCTCGAAAGGTCATGCTGTCCCAAAGGATCACAAGTCTGAAGGGCACTAGATAAAAATAAAGTCCATTAATCAACAACCTGCCAGATAATTTACCAAGAAAGTCTGAATACAGAAAGGGGAGGCTGCAGAGTCCTTGGCCCCACTCAAGGCAAAAAAAAAAAAAATGGAGGGGAATATAAAATAAACTCACATAAATCATCAGCATTTCTATATATTACTAACAAAGTCCAGCAGAAGAGATAGAAAGAGAAATTCCATTTAAAATAGCTGCAGACAATATAAATACTTGGGATGCTACCTGCCAAGACAAACCCAGGAACTATATGAAGACAATTATAAAACACTTTTCATACAAATAAAGTCAGATCTAAACAATTAGAGAAATATTAATTGCTCATGAGTAGGCCAAACCAATATAATAAAAATGACAAGTCTACCTAAATTAATTTGTTAATTTAGTGCCATAAGGATCGAATTACCAAAAAAAATTGCTTTATAGAACTAAAAAAAAAAGTATAACCAATTCAACTGGAAGAACAAAAGATCAAGAATATCCAGGGAATCAATGAAAAAAAATGTGAAGGAAGGTAGCTTAGTATAGTAGTACCAGATCTCAAACTGTTTTAAAAAGTGGTCATTATCAAAACTATCTGGCCCTGGCTAAGAAATAGAATGGCAGATCAGTGGAATAGATTAGGTACACAATACACAATAGTAAATGACATTGGTAATCTAGTGTTTGACAAACCCAAAGATCCAAGATTTGAGAAAAAGAAATCACTATTTGACAAAAATTGCCAGGAAAACTGGAAACTTATTTGGCAGAAGTGAGGTATAGACCATTATCTCATACCATATACCAAAATAAGATCAAAATGGATACATGATTTAGACATAAGGATGATATCATAAACAAATTAGGAGAGCATAGAATATTTTACCTGTCAGATTTGTGAATAAATAAAGAATTTATGACCAAATGTGTTTTGACCTAAATGCTTTATAAGAAGGATATTATCCTGTGGCTGCATGGGGAAGAGAGATATAGAAAGGGAAGGATGGGCAAAAGAATCATGACCAGCAAAGAAGCATCCAGTAAAGAAGACAGGGGCTGAGGGCTCAGGTCAAATAGGTAAGGAAAGGAAATGGAAGGGCAGGCAGAAAAGGAGTATAGAGTATGTTGGAAAAGTCTAAATTTAGAGTCAGATTTAGCTGGGAAACCAATGCAAAAACTTTGTCATCTAAGGGCTACACAATCTCAGCTTCTGTAAGGAAATTCCTCACAACATCAAACCACACGGAAAGGACAGATAACTTTCAAAAACCCACACAGATCAAGAGACAGGTGTCATGGATATATCCCATTTTTTCCTTTCTACGTGGAAATGCCTTCTTTGGCAAGAAAACAAAACTACTGACCCTCCTTTGGCCACAGAAACTTCACATTTCATCATGCCAGAACAACAGAGACCTTTAGGGAGCTAGCAGGCTAGGATTACAGTGGATCAAGACAAATATTTGATGTAGGAAGGGATGTGTTTGAACCTTATCAGGGAAATTAAACTGTGTCTGTTGTCCATGCTCAAAACAGGTTCTATCTCACCTTGACTGCATGATGGAAAGATGACAGTGGAACACCCAAATGCCCCCCAATTTATTCTTAAATGAAATTATGTTACTATGGGACCATTCTCTATAGGAGTAACCTAAATTTATGGGATTTAGACCTGAAAGATACCTTAGAGATCATCTGGCCCATCCATCTCATTTTACAGATAAAGAAACTAAGTCCTAGAGAGGCTGTGATTTGCCCAGAGTCGCCCAAGCAGTAAGAAGTGAGCTGGGGTTCAAACCCAGTTCTTCTGAGAGCAGATCCAGAGTTCTCCCCTCCATACTGTGCTTTTTCCCATTGGAAATAGATTCCCATCTGCTGAGTGAATCACTGAATAAGAGTCACAAAGGTTGGAGGGTTTGATAACAAAATAAATTCTATTTGTATCACTCTCTATTGAACAATCAACAACTTTTTAAGATCAATCGAGAAGGAAAGTCGCCCTCTACCCTTATTCCAATATATTACATAAACACGTTCATAATTAAGCACTTTATTTTAGGGGCGGCTAGGTGGTGCAGTGAATAGAGCACCGACCCTGGAGTCAGGAGGACCTGAGTTCAAATTCAGCCTCAGACACTTAACACAAAAAACTAGCTGTGTGACCTTGGGTAAGTCACTTAACCCCAATTGCCCTACCTTCCCCCCTCCAAAAAGCAAAATAAATAAATAAATAGATGAATGACTTTATTTTAAAACATGACTCCAGGACATATTCCCAGCATCAACATCCAAATATTAAATGATCCCCTAAACTCTCTGTGCATTGCCTCTCTGGCATTCTGGAAGGCAGATGGTGAGAGCAGTCACTTGCAGACATGGTGTGCCTTCTCAGAGTGATGAACAAATGGAAAGGAAAGATTAATAGGGATTGTGGTTTTAAGAAGTTTCCTTACTAGAGTGGAAGCAGAAGGTGTTCTGGACAATGAGAACTTATCTGGGACAGGAGCTTCTGTCTGAGCAGAGGCTTTCAGCAGACAATGCTATGGGTGCTATACTTGGAAAGAAGACCAAATCTTTCTCTTTTATTAAAGCAGCTCACATTTTCTTCTGTATATAAATCTTTGATAGATTCAGGTTTCTTGTCCCTTCACAAAACCACCATTTCTTTCTCACTGTCCTATTGTGATATTATTTGCTAATCTCTACCTTCCAGGGATAGCCAGTTACCCATCAAAGAGACTTTAGAGAAGTGGAAAGACTTTTTCAAGGTTCAAGGGAGAGGGAAGGAGGAAAGAAAATTGATTAAAATAAAAGTAATCACCATCATATAGATTCATAGCTTTCCCTACATGAGGAAGGAGGGAAAAGAAGGAAATTAGTGGGAAGAACAAATGAAAAGATACAAGAACCAAGTACCTTTGTCGGAGGTTTTTGGGTTATGCTTTTGTTTGTAACTATCTGAAATAAAGAAAGAAATAGAGGGTGAATCTTAAAAAGAGAGACAGAGATAAAGATACAGAGAAAGGGGAGAAAGAGAGAGAGGGTGAGGAGGAAAAGAAGAGACAGTGAGAGAAAGATAGAAGATGGGGAGGGGAGAAAGAGAAGAGATGGGAGATAGGGGAGGGGAGAGGAGAGAAAAAGATTGGGGAAGGAGAAAGAGAGAAGAGAGATGAAGAGAGAAAGGGAAAGGAGAGAAGAGAAAGAGAAGAGGAGAAATAAAAATAAAGAAAAAGAGGAGAAAACAGAGGGAGAAAGAGAAAGGGAAAGAAAAGGAGAGGAGAAAAAGGAGAGAGAAGAAAAGAGAGAAGGGGGAGAAAGAGGGAAGAGGGGAAGAAAGGGAGAGACAGAGAGAGAGAGAAGCCACGAAGGAGCACAATGCCAGAGAGCTGAAACATGGCAGCCCTGGGCCCAGCAGGAATCTTGCTGCAGGAATCTTTCCATTTCACTTCTTTCCCCTCATGCAGAAACACTCACAGAGGAGGTAGCAGCAGCAAGTGAAGGAGGAGGAGGAAGAAGAAGAATGAGGAGAAAAGGAGGCATTTGCAGCAGCAGCAGCAGTGGCAGCAGTAGCAGCAGCGGCAGCGGCGGCAGCAGATTACAACATGCAAGCCAGGAACAGCAAAACAGAATCTCCCTAAAGAGGAGAGGGTGAGGAAGGCCTAGTGACAGTTAAAGCCAGGTGGACCAGGCTGACAGCCAAGGGATGTGTAAGGGACAGACGATGGGAAGAATGGAAAGGGAGCGAGAGGAAGAACAGTGAGTCTATACTTACTATCACAGACGTAAGGTTTATCTTGGTCTTCCTGTGAGGCAGCGTCATTCCTCCTCCTACCACCTGCGGAGCCACGGGCCTAAAAAGAGAATTGGAGGATTTAGTACCATGCTCGAGGAACTCTCCTGTTCCTCATTCTGTTCCCAAGATTCTCTGGGCCTGCTCTGACGCTATACCATTCAAAGCCTCAACTATTACCATGTGACCAGCTGATATATCTTGCCATCTACTCCACCACTATGGAGTATCTCTGCCTTGTAGCTCAGCTTTCTTCCATGTGTTGTCACCCTAAAGCAGAAGGTGAGCTCAATGAAGCTCAAAACCTCTATGAGAGGTTTTGTATACTCAGGCCTTAGGATAGTGATTAGCACAAAGTAAGTGCTTAATAACTTTTTCATTCATTCATTCATTCATTCATTCTCTTCCACAAACTCTTGAACCTTCTGATTTCCCACACACATGTATTGCGTGAGGTAGGAGGAGAGAGTGGTTGGGTTAAAGACTAACTGTCCACTGACCACCCCCTATACCTGGAACACAGACCTCACATCTATCTTTTCAATCCTCTTCCTTCAAGGCCAAATTTCAGGGACCACCTCCTCCACAGATGCTCTCTTAGGACTCTTACCTCTATAAGTAACCTATCCCTCCTTGAATTTCACTCTTTTTTATCCCTCCTTTGCATTTAAATACATTCTAACTTTTACAATATGCTGGGGGGACAGGGTATAAAATCAGGGCAACCCATCCCCCTGATCTGCTAAACTGGGGCACTTTCTTTGGTCTGAGGTGTCCTGGATCCTTCTGATGAACCCCAAGCTCTAGCCCCTTGCTAAAGGACATGTGGGAACAGAGGTTCTTGATTGGTCCCCATGGACCCCATTACTGGGAGCTGTGTCAAAGATGACTGTCAACTAAGCAGGAAGGGCCATCAACCTGAAGAGTTGGGGTTTTGTTTTTGCTTTTTGGAGGGCAATTGGGGTTAAGTGACTTGCCCAAGGTCACATAGCTAATTTTTATGTTAAGTGTCTGATGTCGGATTTGAACTCAGGTCCTCCTGACTCCAGGGCCGGTGCTCTATTCACCGCACCACCTAGCCACCCCACAACCTGAAGAGTTTTGAAACGAGGAACAACTTTCACTCTAGCTCTCTCTTCTTCCCTTTCAAACAAGCAGCCAGTAGGGATTTCTCTACCACTTTCCAGTATTCCACATAGCAGTGAGTATTGCCTAGGTGAGCCTAAGCCTGAATATCCAGTCCCCAGATGCCTTTTTCACTTTGTTTTTCCCTGGGTACAAATGACCAATCAGTGATCCTAAGATGGATACTTATAGCCTTGTGAGTTGAAGAGGCTAGGAGTCAGAGGTATTTTCTGCAACTACAGCCTTTTCAGAAAAGACCTAGACTTTGAGTCACTCTTCTGATCAAACATTCCCACATCTCCTTGAAGTATTTCCTACTTCCCAGGACAGTATATGGGGAATTATGAGTTACTGTCTCATATTTAAAGTGTTTGTTACTTCAGACTTTGGGGTCTTTTGTGCTTTAAGTATTCCTTTTGTGATATTGGAAATAAATAGTTTTCCTATTCCTGATATCTACTTTCACTTATTGGATAACTTCTCTAGAAGTTCATTCCTTCTGGGGGACCCAAGCAAGAGCGAAAACCAAGCTTTAAGAGATTTTGTTTTCTCTGTGAATGGATGGCCAAATTATGACACACGGAATATTGTACCATAAGGAATTATGAAAGGGATAGAATGAGATAAACTCAGGAAAACCTATATGAACTGATACAGAATCAAGAAAGTAGAACTAAGAGAACATGAGGTTCTTATTCAAGTTTAAGAAACCACGGGTTCTTAACCTCGGGTCCATGGGAACATAATGGGAAAAAAATTATATCTTCATGTTCACTAACCTCTAACTAAACTTCAGCATTCTCTTCAATTATTTTGAAATATGATACTGAGAAGGGTTTCATCATGGGTTTCACCAGCCTTCCAAAGGGGTCTATGACACAAAAAAGGCTAAGAACCCTTCCTCTGTGCAGTAACAACATTGTAAAGGAACTCTAATTTGTACAATTATCAACCACATCTCCAGAACATTGAGGATGATGAAACATGCCTCCTCTCCCCACCCAGATAGAAAGGTGATAGACCTGAAGTACAGGAGACGTACATATTCATTCAGACATGGCCAATGTGTGGATTCTGTTTTACCTGAATCTACTCATTTGTTACAAGGGAGGATTTTTTTTTTAATTTAGGAAAGAAAAACTGGGCTAATGACAGTCTTACTAAAATATAAAAACAGAAAAGAAGCCCATTGAAACATGTTTAAATGCATAGAAGAGGGTAGAAAAAAGTTCAGAGGGAGACGCAGACAATAGGGCAGT
Source organism: Petaurus breviceps papuanus (assembly GCF_028583685.1). Lineage (NCBI taxonomy): Eukaryota > Metazoa > Chordata > Mammalia > Diprotodontia > Petauridae > Petaurus > Petaurus breviceps. Next base: position 28,501,810 of record NW_027185809.1, read on the forward strand.
TTTGAAACTAACTTGTTAAATTCATTCCATATTTTCCCTAAAAAGCAAGCTATACCTAAGTAGACTAGTGGTTTCACCCACAATCCTTTTTTTTCCTGTTCTTTATAGATACAAATGGTCATGTATGTTTGGTGTCACTCAAGTTCAGAGTGACCAAAAATAAAAATTTCTCTTTAGAAACTGTGTGGGGAAACACCAGTATTGAGGAACAAACATGGGAGTTAACCAGAGCAATAATATACCTCTAAGGGAAAGGTTTCCTAGCTACCAAATACTATTATTTTTCTATATGATCTGACCTGCATTCCACGCTTATCCCTAACCTCTAAATAAATCTTTTTATGATTTTAAAAAAACAAGATTTTTCACTGGGACTCAGAGGTGAAGCCCAGAGTTTAAGAAAAAAAAGCCTTATCTCTTCTCCCTGAGGTCAGGGCTCCACAGGACTGAACTTGGGCCTGCATTGAACCTGAGGCCAGCATTGGAAGGAGCTTTCTTATATAGATAGGGCCTCCCTATTGGTAATATGTTTAGAGTTAATTGTACAATGCCTCATCTCCCCTGCTACCCTGTAAAAAAATCCTTGAGGTTAGGGCTCCTTTCATTTTTGTATCCCCAGCATCCAACATACTACCTACACACACACACACACACACACACACACACACACACACACACACACACACACACTCAGAAGCACAAATATGCATATATACATATATAAATTGAAATGCCCATGGCCTCATATACTAAGCCCCTGTATGTAACAAGTTTGGAAATTACTGAATACTTCCTGAACTCATATGTGCTTAGCCAGGAGCCCCTCTCTTGTGAGAAACAGACCTGGCCATACTTCCTGATAAGATGTCAGAATGATCCTGGACCTCTGGGTCTCCCAATAAATCAGGGCAAGGACTGTACAACTGTCCAGACCAAGGCCTGGCGACAACGGATGTGCTTATCTGCCATTGTCAGACTAACTTTACTTCCCACAAGACTAACTTTGTTTCCCACAACTATTTTTGGTGGTTTTTGACTTTAAATATTCCTCCTTTCCCTATAGTTGGGGCAGCTCTCCTAAGGTTTCCTTGGGAGACTGTCACTGGCCAGCTCAATAAACTGATGCTCAGAACAACTGGCATGGCTTGGGGTCATTTTTCTCTACCTGTCCATTTCACTAGCGACCCAGATGGGACAAGCCTTTGGCTGTTTTCTCTGTGACCAAGCCACCCATCCCTCGGTGTGGTCTGGGTATCCGGAGTCAAGACGGGAGGTGCCCCCGAAATCACTTTTGTTTCGGCCCCTCTGATTCTCGCTACCTAAGGCAGCCAGGAGTTGTGGATTAAACCTATTTTTCACTCTGCCTGAGCATCCTGTTTTCTTTTTTTCTTTTTCTCCCCTCCGAGTGTCACGGGCCGATCGCCCTGTTTGACTCTCAGAGGAGGAAAGAAGTCCTCCGGAAGGCAGCTGGTACCATGGAGGCCAGGTCTCTGACTTGAGTGCCTGAGGAGACTCCCAGCGAGTGCCATGAGGTCTCATGGCAGTGGCTTGTGAGTCCTGCTGGGGAGGGGATTGGATCTGAGTGTGGTTGGTGAGTACTCTGTTGGGTGAGAGAGTGTAGCTGTCTGCTCACCCTCACAGCTTTCAGTGGGATGCAGCTAATGGGATTTCTTGTGTAATTTTTGTGTCTTTTCTTTTGACCTGTCGGGAGTGGGGTGGGGACCAGGAGGGCCGCTTCCCAAGATTCCTAGGGGACAGCGGCTGAGAGACGTTCCTCAGCCCCAGGGATCTTGGGTCGTGTGCGGACCGGTCCATCACAAGTCCAGGCAGTGACATTTGTCTGTGTGGGCCCTTTTTACGTAAGTGTGGATACCTTTGTCTGTCTGTGTGGGCCATTTTATGTAAGTATGGATGGAAACGAGTGTGAATGAGTAAGTTTTAAACTGCAGCTGGACTGCTGGATATTTCTTTGGAATGCTGTTATCTGTTTCCCTCCTCCTCCCTTCCCCTGCTGCTGAATGCAGGCTGGAGAGAGAGAGAAAGAGAGGCAGATATTGTCTTGTTTGGGTTGTGTGGTGGTAAGTGCAAGTCAAAGAGTGTAGGAGAAGTGTCAGGTCAGAATTAGAAAAAGAAATGAAGTATGTGTGGTTTTAAAGGGGTTTTGATCAAAGTCCAACAGAAGGATGAGGAGACATTAGGAAAAGCAACAAAGTTTAAGAATGCAGCAAAGGAAGGAGCAGGGTGGGAAGTTTGACAGGTATAAGTTATTTGCTACTGGAAGGTGTGAACAGAAGTTTTAAGATTTTTTTAAGTTTGAAATATCTCTTCCTCTTCATCCCACTCTGGCCAAGTGGAGTGAGGAGAAGGCGATGAGAAAGGGAGGGCATCTTCTCCTTCAGATCAAAGAGGCAGGCAGACCAACATTTCACCATTTCCTGCCTCATCTAAAAGAGGAAAGCTTTGTGTATCAGACTGCAACTGAAAGGCAACTGAATACATTCTAGTCATTTTTGAAGAGTGTCACTGCTGATTCAATGCTAAAGATATATAGTATTTGGCACTGGGGCAAATTAGGAAAATACATAGATCTGTAAAAGAGACACCTCAGGGGTGAAGCTTTGAGCTCTCCGGCACAGAAGGGGACACCAGGGTCCCACTCACTCGACTGGTAGATTCAAAGCTCTCACCTTCAAAGAAGTTCTAAAGAGTGGACACATACGTGAAATTTATGGGAGTGCAAGTTAGAACAGCTAAAAACATTTGAGCAGATTTTGTTAAAGCCTCTCTCACCAGATCAGATAAGGAACAAGAGTGCTGAGGAGTAGTAGGGAGTTTGAGTTACACTCCCCCACTTGAAAAAAAAAAAGAGAGAGAGAGAGAGAAAGACTCGGGGGAGGCATAGCAGCTATATAGAGGGGCCCTACTGGCAACAGCCCAGAGTACCCTGAAGCCCCCACCTCTAAAAATGCAAATGACCCCCCCCTCCTTTCAAACTCCTGGGTCCACAACCAGGCTCTGCAATTGTGGGGAGAGGAGAAAAGCCTCTGCACTTGATAAGCCTAATTTTCTATCAATAATTTTGGTATGGGATGAATTGGAAATGCAATTAATGTCATAATGTCATTGTTTTACTATGGTATCTCTAAATTGTACAATCTAAACTATAAATTCCTCTTATACTGTAAAAATTGAGTGACAAAAAGCAGCTTTCAATCTGAATTTTGTTGAAACTAAAAGATGGAGAAAAAGTTGTGTAAAACCAGCTATGTTCTGCTAACCCTATGTTAAAATGTTTATTTCATGTGAATTGGATTTTTTCTGTTATAATATCTGATGATTTAAAACTGTTACATTTGGGATACAAACAGGTAGTAGTAATAATACTGCTGATACTTACTGTAATAGCTGATTGTTCATTTAACTTTTTGGCTATTCTGGAAATATACAGTGATTTAAAGTTATCATTTCTACATTAGTAATGATGAAATGAATGATTCCCTGCACAGTGAATTGGAAAGGCATTTTTGTAGAATTCTTTTTGAGAAAATGAGAAACCTCAAAAAAGATAGATAGATAGATGGATAGATAGATAGATAGATAGATAGATAGATAGATAGATAGATAGATAGATAGATAGATAGATAGATGGATGGATGGATGAAGTTTTCAAGCTTGCTTAATCTAAGAATGTAATTATGTTAATTTGAAGGTTTATGGATCACCACAATCACCATCTATGTGAGATGCCAAAATGTAATTAATTTCTAGTGATAAGTTGATTGGTTGTGTAGCATCAAGAAAATTTTACTTCTGTGTAACTTCAAAACTGGAATTTTAAAGTCATCAGATTGGTAATTCATTTGTTTTTATTTCAAAGTACAAATTTAGGTACATGATAATTGTTTATGATATTGTTACTGGGAAACAGTTGTACTATCTATGCTGTATGAGAAGCAGTTTCTCTTATAGTTTTGGAATATTGCAATTTGGGAAATCATAAGCTTCCAAGTCTGTCTTTGTTTAAAAGGAAGTTTCAGTTAAGATTGTTTGAAATTGTAAGACTGTTAACTAAGTTATTTGGGCTACTGTTTTAATGCTAAAACCTAAAACTGTGAAAACTTTATTTTGCCTAGTTCTGCTCATTCAGAACAGTCCTCCTGCTACTGTATGATGTTATAAAACTGCCTGGGAAAGCGAGCTTGTTTTAATTATGAAGCTCCTAAACAATAAGCTCGACTTACTGAGAAGCAACAAAGTCTATATACAAAAGAGTAAAAAGGATCTCTAACAATTAGCCTTACCAGGAGGAGCTCAAAAATTGTAAAGGGAATCCCTTATGTATGTGAGTCCTGGTAAATCTTTGTGCTATATTGCAACTTAATGAGAGTAAATTGATGTTAAGATAAGAAGGTTCGGGGACAAATGAGGATTTCCAAGCCCCTCCTATCTCTAAATAGTGGTATGGATACCTTTGTATCAGATGGCTTAAGTATGTGGAGAAGGGTGTGAGGAAGTATTTAGGAAGACAGAAAGATTTGTAACTAGATTTTATAATTAATAGCTCAATCATATTTGAGAAGAAAAGAAGAATACAAATGCAATATTGAATGAACTGAGATTGGCATTATAAAGTTACTGTAGAAAAGTTATATCTGTGTATATGTAATGGGATCCCCATTTATTTCAAAGTGTAATTGGGTATTAATGCCATTGACTGAATTAATTGTTGGGATTAAATAAGAGACATTTTAGTTGAGAGAAAAGAAATTTTAGTGTGAGATCGGATTAAGCATAGTTACAGGAAGATGGGGAATCTTGGGAAGTAGATGAAAATCTATTAGAGCAATAATTTATAAATCTGATGGGAGATTTGATTTTTATGAACAAGAATAAATATAGAAATGAATACAGGCTATTTGAGGCTCACTTTAGAGATGTTCCTTAACCAATGTGAGATTATAATCATATCTTAGACTGATTGTTGGAGCTTGTTATTTAAGATTTGATGGGATTGTTAACTGACTATTCCTCTGAGTCTGACTCCAGGTATGGATATTAAGAAAGGCTATCTAAGCTATCTGAGCCACCGATCCATGATGCCAGACCCTATGAGGTACAGATATGGAAGGCCTGTGAAGCCTGGGTATGGAAGGTCGGGAGAACTACTGTTCCACATGAGCTGAGGTAGGATTCTCCTGACTCGACCCTTCCAGTGACACCTGGCAGACTCTGAGCTGGGCTCAATGCAGATTGCAGCTTGGTATACATTTTGCCCAGAACTGACATTCTGAAGTTGGGGAAAATGGCTCCCTCATTACAGTTTTGTCCCTATTCTTGGTGGCAAGTTTCAATAATCAAAAGTTTTGAAGATGCAACAACAAATCTATTAAATACTTGATTCTGGAACATCTTAAGTTACTATAAAATAAAGCTATTAGGCTTAGGATTTAGCATAGGTATTCCTGTATAAGTCAGGGTCCTTTAGTTCTTTGTAATAATGTGAGGACAAGTAAGTCAAGGATTTGTGGGAATATTATTCTGTTATTTAGTTAATATCACACTTCTCTCAGCTTTCTCATAATTAGCTAATGTTAAAAGGAAAATAGTTTCTGGACTACTTAGTAAACATTTTAATTGTTGTAACTGTTAGTATAACGTGAATCTCTTAGTGAAATCCCATCCTCCGGGTGGAGGAATTAAGAATGGATTAATGCAGAAATATAAGAAACTAGTTTTAATGTGTGATCATGACAATTGACCAAGACTCCAATTTTAATTTTGTAAGAATAATAAGGGTTCAGGACGGGTAATTTAAATTGGTTCTAAGGTTCCTTTTGTAGGGAAGTGAATGAAAGAAGGCAGAAGAGAAAGAGCCTGGAATGTGATGCTGAGGATGGATGGATGGAAAACAACCAGAGGACTTCCATCAGATGGTGTAACCCCTGCCAGACAACAGTGTGAAAAGAGATTTTTGGACTTTGGAAGGGACAATTGTTTGTTATTGTTTTCTTTTGAATCCCTTTATCTGCACTCATGAAGGGGACTGCCCACTTGTATGTTGTCAATGCAATGATATACATTCTTATTACTTCCTGGTATTTTGTAGCTAAGCTAAGATGATAAGATTAGACACAAAACTTCTGGAAGGGGTCAGGTTAATGGTGTTACAGAATAAAAGATAGGAACCTGTACCCGAAATTACTCAAGATGAAGTGGGACCAACCAGAGACTTAGAAAGCCAATGTGAGGCCATTCTCAAGATGTTTGAAGAAAAAGAGTGTGAAAGAATGTTAAATTGTTTTAGTGAGAAATCACAGAAGGCTAAAAGAAGGAAGGGAAAATACTTCCAGAGGAAATTTTAATTCTCTAGTGTAATTTTAAAAGACCTACTAAAACTTTCATTTGTAAGATAAGTTTATTGCTAAATTACTGTAATGAGTTGTAAAGCAGAAGAGATCTTGCTGTTTTGATCTGAATTTGTAGTTATGCCATTATCTAAGCAAAAGTTAACATTTGTAACTGAAAATACATGTAAAAGATTAAATTGCTGAAGTATCTCTTTCTTCCAGAGTGAATATAATCAGAGAATAAACAAGTTTTGTGAAACAAGGATGTATGTCTACTATCTAGCTGTGAGATTCAAGTCAGGAACCTCTTTTGTTAAAGGTGGTACAATTATGTTAGTAAAAGAATAAAAACTTATGAGGTATCTTGTCTATGGGAAAATATAAAGGACAGTGAAATAGTCTGAGTAATGGATTACGCTAGCCCATACTCACCCCACTTCTGGTCAATTTTCTCTTCTTTTTGGCCCTTGTTTGTTTAATCTTTTTGCTAGATTTGTGTCTTTTAGGCTCAGCACCCTTCACTTGCAGGTGACATCTCAGGCTGAGTACCAACCACTCTCCAAGACCATGACCCATCACCCCCTGGACCTGATATCGGCCAGGCTCTGGACACTGGCTACTGACCCCACCCCTTGAACAATGGTACCCTGAGAGGCAGGGACAGGTCTGTGCCCCTTCCCAGCGAGAAGCAGGTTGGGAAGCTGAGATCACCGCCCTTGTCCCCAAATGAATTTGGGTATCATCTGTTTAAGGGGGGAATTATGGGGTGCTTGGGATCTATGTCTGTAAAACCAATTTGTAAACTCAATTTGTAATACCAATTTGTAACATCAGGAATGATGGGGTTCTTGGGATATTTGTAACATCAGTCTGTAAAACTTTGTAATATCAGTTTGTAAAACCACACTCCATTCCCCCCCCCCCCCCCCCCGCTTTTCGGGCCCTGATTTGAAAAGTGACCACCTATGGGGTCCCCATTTTTTTAAAGCAATCGGGGTTAAGTAACTTGCTCAAGGTTACACGGCCAGTTATTTCTGGGTGTAGTGCTGAGTATCTGAGCCCAGATTTGATCCCCAGATCATCCCTACACTGGAGCCGGTGCTCCTTCTCGCTGAGCCACCTGGCCACCCCTAAGCAATTGGGGTAAAGTAACTTGCTCAAGGTTACACGGCCAGGTGTTTCTGGGTGGGTGCTAAGAGACCCTGGCCACTTGGCTTCCTAATGGGTGGGACCACTTGATTACCTTACAGAGTAACTTTGTCCCTTCTAAATGTACTCTCAAACAGTGTAATCCCATGATCCTAACTGTTAAGCATCCTACTGATCCTACTTGGAAATTGGGCCACTCTTGGGGCCTGCGAATGTATATCTATGGCTGGGATAATGGTGGCCTCTTTACCATTCAGAAACAGGAGGTTCCCATCCCCAGGTTACCTATTGGTCCCAACCCCGCTCTTAACCCTCTGGCACAGCCCCAACCTGACTTCAAACCAGATAGGGGACTAACCACCCCTTGGATCCCAGATTATAGCACCCCCTTGCTTTCTGACCCCAGTTCTTCTGTTTTCCGTACCCTGGATGCTGTGTATTCCTTCTTAGACACCTCCAATCCTAATTTAACATCTTCCTGCTGGCTGTGTGTGGACCCGGCACCCGCTTACTTTGTAGGGGTGGCCGCTCAAGCTAATTTGTTTGAGATTTCTAACTTTACCCTGTTTGACTCTTACCCTGCCCACTGCTCCCCTACACATCCTCGAAGTATCAAACCCTGAGTCTGATGACTCAAGGGTCTGACCAAATAAAAGGGGGGAGTGAAATGCCTATGGCCTCATATACTAAGCCCCTGTATGTGACAAGTTTGGAAATTACTGAATTCTTCCTGAACTCATACGTGCTTAGCCAGGAGCCCCTCTCTTGTGAGAAACAGACCTGGCCATACTTCCTAATAAGATGTCAGAATGATCCTGAACATCTGGGTCTCACAATAAATCAGGGCAAAGACTATACAACTGTCCAGACCAAGGCCTGGCTACAACGGATGTGCTTATCTACCATTGTCAGATTAACTTTACTTCCCACAAGACTAACTTTGTTTCCCACACCTATTTTTGGCGGTTTTTGACTTTAAATATTCCCCCTTTCCCTATGGTTGGGGCAGCTCTCCTAAGGTTTCCTTGGGAGACTGTCACTGGCCAGCTCAATAAACTGATGCTCAGAACAATTGGAATGGCTTGGGGTCATTTTTCTCTACCTGTCCATTTCAACATACAAGCATATATATACATATACATACATTTGTACATATAGATGTGTACAGTATTAGAGTATTTTTAACCAATAACCCATGATTACAGGCTGGTCAAAAAGTGAGGGAAAGACTGACTTCTTTAAATATAAGGGTATTCAAAGGTTTAAGTATATAATGTTGGAAACAGATATTTTGACTTTTTAGTGATACCAAAAGATGACTATAACCAGGAATTTAAGTTATATATAGATATTGTGAAGAACTATCTGGCACTGAGTGTCCTTAAAGATGTTAGTAAGTTAAGTGGCAGAATCTTGCTCTCTGAAGAAATAAAAGTTCTTATAGGCCACATTTTTATCTGCCTAGGAATTTTTAAGGCTTAAATACAGGAATATCTTGTTTTGCTACATTTCACTTTATTATACTTTGCAGATCTTGCTTTTTTTAACAAATTTGTGGCAAACCTGCATCAAGCACATCTATCGGCATCATTTCTCCAATAGAATACTCTCACACTGTGTCTCTGTGCCACATTTTGGTACTTCTCACAAAATTCAGACTTTTTCCATTATTTTTATGTCTGTTATGGTGATCTGTGATCAGTGATCTTTAATGTCACTAATGTAATTGGGGAGCCATGAACCATGCCCATATAAGACTGCCAGTCATTCCTCTGTCTCTCTCCCTATTCCTTGGGCCTCCCTATTCCCTGAGACACAACAATATTGAAGAATATTAAATAAACTTAGTTGAAAAAAAAAGCAGCAGCAGGATTTGAGAGCTTAACTCCAATTTTGAAAGTTCTACTGTGGGTAAAATACTATCAAACAGCATTGCACGCTACAGAGAAATCTTTCATGAAAGGATGAGTCAATTGATGCAACAAATTTCATGGTAGTCTTATTTTAGGACAGCCTTCAGCAACCACCACTGAGCAGTCAGCAGCCATCAGCATCGAGGCAAGATCTCCACTAGCAAAAAGATTACAATTCACTGAAGGTTGAGATAATGGTTAGCATATATTTTTAGCAATAAAGTACTTTTAATTAAAGTATGTACATTGTCTTGTTAGACATAATATTATTGCACACTTGAGAGACTACAGTACACTGTAAACATTACTTTTTACATGCACCAGGAAACAAAAAATTCATGTGACTTGCTTTATTGCGGCGATCTGGAACCAGACCCACTATATCTCCAAGGTCTGCCTATAGTCCCAACTGAAGGCAAACAGGTAGGACTTTTTAAGGTCCTTTCTAAGCTTATAATTCTTTATGGCATAATGTACAGGACAGGACTTGGAATCAGGAGATGATGTGGATCCAAATCCTGGCTCTGACACTTGCTAGTTATATTGTCCTACACAAGTCATTTAAACTCTCTAAAGCTCCTTTTTCTCATCTGTAAAATGAGAATAGTACTACCTATACCCACAGGGCTATTGTGGAGAAAGCAATTTGTCAAGTTGAGTCAAAAAGTATTTATTATGCTCCTACTATGTGCTGGGCACTGGGCTACACACTGGAAATACAACGAAAGGCAAAAAGCAGTCCCTGTCCTCAAGGAGTTTACCTTAAAGCATTATGTACATGTGAATTATTATTAATTAGCCCAACTGGATCTTCACCTTGTTCCAAAAGTGCAGTTCACTGATTCACCCAGGGCTTTCAAGAAAGCTTTAAGTAACCTTAGATGAAAGATCACTAGGGCAGCTAAAAGACTCCGTGCACAGAGTGCTGGACCTGGAGTCAAGAAGACCCGAGTTCAAATGTGATCTCAGACATTTACTAGCTGTGTGACCTTGAGCAAGTCACTTAAACCTGTTTGCCTCAGTTTCCTCATCTATAAAATGAGCTGAAGAAAGAAATGGCAAACCATTCCAGTATCTTTGCCGAGAAAAACCCAAATGGGGTCATGAAGAGTTGAAAACAAGTGAAATGACTAAACAACAACAACAAATGAAAGAGAAAAACCAGCTGTTTCCATTACAGCTTTAGCAAGAACAAAATCTAAGATGTAGCGCTAGCCAGGACAGAGGCATAGCCTGGCCATGCTTCCTGTTAGAAGGTAAGAAGGTCAGAGTTCTGTCTCCCAAAAACAATGGGAAAGACCAAAGTTAGAAGCCCATGTATGTGGGAGGAAAGGATGAGAAAAAGTGCTGGGAAAACCAGAGACAAACATAAAAAAAGGCCAGGGCTATTACCTTTTAGTCTCCATTAAAGAGAGGCTTTACCTCACACCTTGCTAATTGTTGACAAAGATGACAGATTATGGAAAAACAAAGCTGTGAATTGATTTAATCATTCTGGAAAACAATTGGAATTTTACTGAAATGTTCCTAGCCTTTGACCTAGAGATCCAACATCTACCCTAAGGAGGTCAAAAAGGAAAAAAAAAAGCCCACATACATCAAAAACATTCACAGCAACATTCTTGAAGGTAACAAAGAATTGAAAACAAAGTCGATACTCATCAATTGAATGATAGCTAAACAAACTGTGGTACATGAATGTAATAGAATATTACTGTACCATGAGAAATGATGAATGTGAAGAATTCAGGGGAGCACGGGGAGCCATGTGAACTAATACACATGAAGATAAGCAGAACCAGGAAAATAATGTACACACTGGCTACAACAATGTAAATGAAAATAAGAAATAAAAGAAACAAACTATATAGGAACGTAGGATTTCTGTTAGAAGGGAACTTTGGGGTCATCTAATCCAGCCTTTTAATTTTACAGATGAGGAAACTGAGGCATAGAAAGATGAAAGGGATTTACCCAGAGTCACAAAGTTACCATCTTAGGGAGGATTTGAACTCAGGTGTTCCTGACTCCAAATTTTGTCCTCTATTCTTTACAGGATTTGCTGCTTAAATAGACCACAGTTAGACCTAAAGGAGAGCTGAGAAAATGTATTTCCCTTTTCTCTTTTCAAAGGGATTTGGGGAGGCTATGGGTGTGGAATACTGCATATATTGTCATACTTGATCAATATGTTAGTTTGGGTAAATGGCTTTTCCCTCTTCTTTCTTTCTTATTCTTTGTCACTGGGTAGGGGAGAGAAAGGGGGTTTACTGTGAAATTAAGGTAATATAAAAACAAAAGATCCCAATAAGCATTCTAAAAATAAAAGAGACATCAGGATATATGTGTTTCCTTCCAAGACCAAGAATAGATAAAGAAACTGGACTGACATCCACAATATTACATAGACAGCAGCACAATGCCTGAAGAATCATCTCCTGTCTCCTGCTCGATCTGCTTGTCTCTAAAACAAATTAGAACATTCATTCTCTCACTCCCACTAATTCCCTCCATATTCTTCCCTTCTCCCTTTCCATCTTCCTTCTCCCTCCCTCTCTCCTCTCTCCTTACCCTCATTTCAGAGAGTTGACCTTGGGAGGGAACTGAAAGAAGCAGGCAATGTATTACCCTGAGAAACCATCCAGATTACTGAAGGTGCCTCAAGCCCTAAAAGTTATTTGACCTCAGTTGCTTTCATTTTCCTGACCAAATGCAGAGGCAGCATGGGATAATAGAAAGACCCAGAGGTACAAGGAATCAGCAGTGCCAGTTCTACCATTTAGAATTTGTATGACCTTGGGCTACTGACAACCTCTCTGAGCCTCAATGCCCGCATATATGAAATGGAGATACTAGTATTTCCTATTCAACAAATGCTATAATGCATGTGAAAGTGCTGTGTAAGATGTAAGCTTTCCTACAAATGGACATTAATTAGTAATGGGAAGGAAGAAAGGAAGGAAGGAAAGAAAGAAGGAAGGAAAAAAGGAAGGAAGGAAGGAAGGAAGGAAGGAAGGAAGGAAGGAAGGAAGGAAGGAAGGAAGGAAGGAAGGAGCCAAACATTTATCAAATGCCTACTATGTGCCAGTCACTATGCTAAGTGCTTTACAAATATTATCTCATTTGATCTTCACAACAACCCTGAGAGATCAGTGCTATTATCAATATTGTTAAAAAGTCAGAATAAGCACAATAGTGCTACAGCTATTGCAATGCTACATGAAACAACTTGTTATATTTACTCCAGAAGTCCCATCACAGCAGCCTCTGAGCAGGTGAAAATAGTCAGGTATAATGACAGAAACAATTCAGAGGAAAAATACAGTGATGAGAAAGAGCTGGAGAGAGGGAGGAGAGCCCTTGGCCAAGAAGAGTTCTATTTCTAGCTCCAATATTTAACAACTTGTGTAATTTTACAAATGCTTCCTCTCCCTGTGCCTCATTTCTTTAAAGTGTGGAGTGCAAAGTGTGGATAGGGCACCCAGAGCACATGATAATACCCTGCAAGGAAATTCTGTCAGTGGTACCACCACCCTTCCAGGTAAATGTTTGTGCACTGACTGCACCACTCTTTAACTCTTGCCTCTCCTTCACTACCTCCATCCAATCAGCATCTAAATCCTATTTTTTTCCTTTGAAATGGTTTTTGGATTTATTCCTTTCTCTCTGCTCCCACTGCTGCAATCCTAGACCAGCACCTCATCAGCACATTGATATAACATCTTCCTAGTCAGTCTCCCTGTCACCAGTCTCTCCCCACTCCAGTTCATCCCATACACTGCCACCAAACTCATCTCCTCTACATGCCACTGACCTGTCACTTCCTTCCTCAAAATCTATAAAGATTCCCTGTCAAGTTCAAATTCCTATCCTTATTTGCTAAGGCTCTCCATAGTCTCTGCCATCAGTATTCAATTGTTGAGTCATTTCAGTCGTGTCTGACTTTTCGTGACTCCATTTGGGGCTTTCTTGGCAGAAATACCAGAGTGGTTGGCCATTTCCTTCTCCAGCACATTTTACAGATGAGAAAACTGAGGCAAACAAGGTTAAGCAACTTGTCTAACGTCACACAGCTAATAAATGACTGAGGCCAGATTTGAACTCAGGAAAATGAGTCTTCCTGACCCCAGGCCTGGCACTCTATTGCCTGTGCCACCTACCATTACTCCCCAACACATATCAACTCCAATTACATGGGTTTCCTCATTACCCCCCATACAAACTACAATAACTCCCATCTCCATGTCTTTACCTAGTCTATGCCCCATCTTGTCCTCAGAATGTCTTCCTTATTCCCAAACTTCAAGGCCTAACTAAAGCCCTAACCTCTGTAAGACTTTAGTTACTGCTCTAAATCACATTTTCTTCTTGTTCTGGATTTCTGTTGCAATAAGAGTCAGGCAATGTGCATCCCTAGGGGCTGGCAGAGTCCCTGGTGCAAACTCAGCATTTAATACATGCTTCTTCATTCATTCATATTTAAGTTTGACCTCCATTTGTTCTCTGTGTCAGGTATGCTAGTGTGTAGAATGAAATGTGGTTTCTCAAGTAGACTATTTGCTAAAGTACTAGAAGCCTTTAGGCCTCAGTCAGGTGACCTGGGGAGGGAAAAAAGGAAACTCCGGAAATCCCCCTGACACCCCACTAACCAAATAAGGGAATGTTAACAAAATAGCCAATCAATTTAAAAGATTACATGAGGAAGGGGAGGGTTGTGGTTTTGGGCTATATAATCCAGCTTTGGCTTCTGTACTGTGGCCTCCTCTCTCTGGACTTCCCAGTGATGGACCGCTTGCTTCTCTCGAGATTAAATAAAACTTCCTGCTTTCACCTTGAGACGTCTCCAAGTAGTCAATTTGGGGTAGGTAGGGTCTCTGTACCTCACACACTAGGCTAGAAACTCCTTGAGAGTATCATGTGGTATCATGTTCAGAATCCCCCTCCCATATCTACTCATCTATAAAATAAAACTGAATGTGAAAGGTCTTTAAAAAGTATCTTGGCGAAGTCATCTTGGGCCACAGTTTGTTTTTCTGAACACTGAAAGATTTCAACTACACTATGCTCCCAGCAATAAAAGGGCTGTACATCTGTTGTCAGATAATCAACCTAGCCAAGGTCAAAAAGATTCATCATCAGACATTTGGCAACTTAGGGATGGTCTTGGGGTTTTTTAGCCACAGTAACTCACAAAATTGAGGAGGAGGAGGAGGAGGAAGACAAGGAGGAGAAAGAGGAAGAGGAGGAAGAAGAAGTATTTGTGTATACTTTAAGGTTTGCAAAGTACTTTACATAACTTATTCGATCAACAAAAACTCTGTGAGACAGGTGCTATTATTATTCCCACTTTACTGATGAGGAAACTGAGACTAGAAGAGATTAAGTGACTAGCCCAGGGTCATCTACCTACCAAGTGTCTGAGGCAGAATTTGAATTGGGGCCTTCCTGATTCAAGCTCCAAGTCCATTTACTGAACCACCTGGCTGCCTACCACATGAAAGAGCCTAAATGCAACCTTGACAAGAGGGAAGAGTTAATTACCTGAGGCAGAAGAGTGCTCCCAGAGGTAATTACTACCCTGCTTCTGCCAAGTGAATTTATGGGTCTCTAAGGGTGAGCTACTGGGAACTCTTTGCAACTTGAATCCTGGGCTCCAAAAACTCAAGAGGAACCCTGTGGTGTCAATGCACTTGGGCTTTTTCCAGCACCTGTATCCTTCCCCACATTTCAGGAATACAGTTCCTCAGAATTCCAACACATGCACAAACAGATCCTACTAAATGGGATCAGCAGGCCTCATCTCCTATAAATATTTTCTTATAAACTACTGTAGACCACTCACTTTTCTACACACTTAAAATTCTCTCCCAGGTCAATGTAGTCCATGATCTTTCCACAAAAATTAGTCTTAACACCAAATAATCCTAATTAAAATTTCTTTTTTCATACTATTACTATTCATTTGCACCTGGGCTTGAAGGTGAATGGAATGACCATAAGCTATTATATTCCCAGATATTATCCTTGAGAGTTGCTATAGCCTAAAAAGTTATCATCCTATCTCTGGTGATGAACCTCTCTGACCTAGACAGAGATTAAAATAATAGGCATATATACAATCTATCACCAGACCCATATCCAGACTTTCTAGCTGGATGGGATCAGCAAGAGCTGGCAAACACATGTACATACACAGGTACATACATACATATGTACATGTTCACATACACTATATCCTTAGAAGATAACACATATTTATAAAAGAATACATAATCAAGAATTGACTGGGTCTTGTTTTTACAACATATAAGAATTCATGGGGCAGCTAGGTGGTGTAGCAAATAGAGCACTGGTTCTGGAGTCAGGAGGACCTGAGTTCAAATCTGACCTCAAGATACTTGACACAATCACTAGCAGTATGACCTTGGGCAAGTCACTTAACTCCAATTGCCTTACCTTCCCCCCTGAAAAAAAAAATTCAGGTGTGGGACAGCTCAGTGTAAACTAGAGTGGGTCAATAAATCTCTTTCTGCCTGTTCCCATTGCCACCACCCTAACCCATTTCCTCAGCATACATACTGTGGTCCAGTCATTGTCCTCATCATCCTCATTCCCCTCCCACTGGAACCTTGGATTCTGACCCTGAAACCATTTTGGACTCTAATAGATGAGCTTTTGCCTTATCTATTCTAGAACCAATCCTCTACATCACTTTCTGGTCATTTCCAAGCCATGCCATGGTATTCATCCTCTACCTTTTCCATGTTGTTTTTTCTGTTAAAATGTAAAGTCCCTAAGGGGACTTTTTTGTTGGTCCAATTATCCCTTCCACATTTCAGGGTTTTAAAGGTATGACACACAATCTGGAAAATGCAGAGTAAAATTGTAAAAATTGTAAAAACATTGTAAAAAAAAACGTAAAATTTTTTTGGCCTTCCCTTCATACCAGATAAGTCTGAATTTTTTTTCTTTTATTGGGTGTTTACAGTACCTTTTATAAAATTTGGGTATATTTATGGTATTAAAAGATAAAATATATTGATATTATACAATATTATATATATATATATTTTTATGCATTTCTGAGTTTCTACACTTTTTATGTGTCATCCACTGCTTTTCAAGTGTCATCTATGGCTTCCACAAAACTCCCCAAAAATTCCCATTTAATTTCTTATTCTGACCCACAATATATAGAAATCATGGTAGGAAAAGTCATGATGCGGAAATGATAACTATATCTGAATTCTTAGAACTTAGCATAGTCCCTGGTACACAGATAAATGCTTTATCACAATAGTCATCAAAACTACTTGGTATTGACTGAAAAATAGAGTAGTGGATCAGTGGAATAGATTAAGTACATAAGACACAGCAGTCAATGACTATAGTAATCTACTGTTTGATAAATCCAAAGACCCTAGCTTCTGGGATAAGAACTCAGTATTTGACAAAAACTGCTGGGAAAACTGGAAAGTAGTATGGAATAAACTAGGTATAGATAAATATCTCACACCATACACCAAAAATCTAAATGGGTGCATGATCTTGGTATAAAAAATACTGTAAGCAATCTGGGAAGCAAGGAATAGTTTACCTGTCATATTTATTGAGAAGGGAAGATTTTATGATCAAACAAGTTAGAGAGCATTATGAAATGAAAAATGGATAATTTTGATTATATTAAATTGAAAATTTTTTGTGCAAAAAAAGTCAATGTAACCAAGATTAGGAGGGAAGTGGAAAATTGGGAAAGAATTTTTACAACTAGTGCTTTTGATAAAGGCCTCATTTCTAAAATATACAGAGAATTGAGTCAAATCTATAAGAATACAAGTCATTCCCCAATTGATAAATGGTTAAAGGATATGAACAGACAGTTTTCAGAGGAAGAAATTAAAGATATCTATAAGCATATGAAAAATGCTCTAAATCACTATTGATTAGAGAAATGCAAATCAAAACAACTTTGAGGTACCACATCTCATCTGTCAGATTGGCTAAGATGACAAAACAGGAAAATGATAAATGCTGGAGAGGATGTGGAAAAATTAGAACACTAATGAACTGTTTGTGGAGTTGTGAACTGATCCAGCCATTCTGGAGAGTAATCTGGAACTATGCCCAAAGGGCTATTAAAAAGTACATACTAGGGGTGGCTAGGTGGCACAGTGAATAGAGCATGGGCCCTGGAATCAGGAGGACCTGAGTTCAAATCTGGCCTCAGACACTTGACACACTTACTAGCCATGTGACTTTGGGCAAGTCACTTAACCCCAACTGCCCTCCAAAAAGCGAAAAAAAAAAAAGTACATACCCTTTAACCCAGCAATGCTACTTCTAGTATTTGGGATATTCTAATATCCCAAAGAAATCAAAGAAGTGGGAAAAAGACCCGTATATACAAAAATATTTATAGCAGCTCTATTTGTGGTGGCAAAGAATTGGAAATCAAGGGGATGCCCATCAATTGGGGAATGGCTAAACAAGTTGTGGTATATGAATGTAATGGAATACTATTGTGCTATAAGAAATGAGGAGCAGACGGACTTCATAAAAACTTAGATTTATATGAACTGATACTGAGTGAGGAGATGTACTGTGAACAGCTTTTAAGGTTCTGATTACATAATATAGTGAATACTCTATTTATTCAATAACAAATCAGAGCAAAACATTCACAGTAAATCAAAGTCCAGCATTCACAATGTTACAACTTATGAGTGATAATCAAAATACAGCATTCACAACAACTTATCACAGAAAATGGCTACATAGTTTTCACCACAGTGGTCACAAAGGAACTCAATCATTCAATTATCTCAATCATTCAATCATCCTTAAGGAGGTTCCTTAAGGGACACAAAGTGCAATAGTCAAAGTTCTCCATTCATGGGGCACACTAAGTTACAAATCAGTCACTATATAATCATCAAAAAATACAGAAGCCCTCTACCCCTAGGTCACCAATAAATTACAATTTCTTAGCCAGTACACAGTATCCAAGTAAAGTCTTCTGGATCCCCTTCCATGGTCCCAATCCTACCTGGATTCACCAAACTGTCACCTGGGTTCAAAGGCAGACAGCTCCCAGGTCCTTGTCCAGCTCTCCGAGCACTTCCTGTTCCATACTGAAGCTCACAGAGTCCAGTCCACCTTAAATCCTTCACAGTCTCTGTTCCTGGGAAGTCAAGTCTTAATAAAGCCACAAACAGATTCGTAAAAGTACCAGCATCACAGTCATGCTTCCTCAGTCTGCGGCAGCTCCAGCTGTCCCTTGAATGTCTTCGGCAGCTCCCAAAAGCTCTGGCTGGCCCTCAGACTCAGCAGCTCCTCAGCAGAAGCTCCAGCTGGTCCTCAGAATCAAAATCACTTCACCCAGGTTCCCAAAATCAAAATCATTCTCTCAGCCTGGGGGCTTTTCCTTTTCAGTCTCCCCAGCAGCCGCAGCAGCTTCTGCCAGGAAGCTTGCTCCAAGAAGGTGTCTGACCCAGCAGGGACTTCTCCTTATATACACATGGCATTAGCTCCTTCCTGTTTCAGCCAACCCCTTCCTGTTACATCAGCAACAGGGGTTCATACCTCCTGTTTCTTTAACAGAGTCTTGATTAATTACTAAGTGCTAAGTACCTCTCAGCTTAGCAATACAAAAGGAACTTCAAATTTCATTACTATTACAGGAGAGCAGAACCAGGAGAAATTTGTACACAATTACAGACACATCCTATCTGTGAGGACTAATTTTGATAGAATGGGCTTTTCTCAGCAATACAAGGTTAGAAGACCAGTACAAAAGATTCATGATGGAAATGGATGTCCACATCCAGAGAAAGAACTACAGTCTGAATGCAGATTGAAGCAAACTATTTGCTCTCTCTCATTTGTGTTTTGTTTTGTTTTGTCCCTTTTTTCTCATTGTTCATCCCATTGGTTATAATCCTTCTTTACAACACAACTAATGTTCAGCATGAAGGTATTTATAAAACCTATATTTGATTACATGCCACCATGGGGAGGGGGGAGGGAAAGGAGAGGGAGGAGGAGAAAACTTGAAATTCAAGGGATTGTAGAACTGAATGTTGTAAACTAAAAGTGAATAAATAAATTTAAATTTTTTAAAATGCTTTATCATCAGCATCACCTGATTCCTGGTGGACTGCATTAGTATCCTACCTTTCTTCTTTTTAAATCCTTTTTTTTTTTGCTTTTTGGAGGGGAGAAGGTAGGGCAATTGGGGTTAAGTGACTTGCCCAAGGTCACAAGGCTAGTAAGTGTTAAGTGTCTGAGATTGGATTTGAATTCAGCTTCTCCTGACTCCATGGCCAGTGCTCTATTCATTCCACCACATAGCTGCCCCTTCTTTTTAAATTCTTTCCCTTCCAAACTACAATGTATACTGCTTTCAAACTAATTTTCCTATGAAACCATGTGTATCATGTCACTCACAGGATCATAAGAACTGGAAGGAACTTTAGATCGTTTAATTTTACAAACAAGAAAGTCCTTGGCTCCTTATTTCCTACTACACTGAATCAAAATTTCTTTACCTGGCTCAGAAGGTCCGTTCCCCTTATAGAAGCCTTTCAAGCCTTTACAACCTATCTCCCAACACAAGCCTCTCGTTCTAATCAGGGATTTCCTCAATGCCCATCAAACATCCCTCCTTCTAGTCCTTGACTCATAGCTTCCCCAGATTCTATCCAATAAGAGTAGGAGGTTCCTCCACCATGCCTTTGTCCAACCTGCCCTCCTCCCCACCCCCTGTCACCTTTTCAAGTCTCAAGTGCCTTGTAACAAAATACTACTGGGCTGTAAGAAATGATTGACAGACTGATTTTTTAAAAATATGGAAAGATTTGCATGAAATAATGAAAGGTGAAGTAAGCAGAACCAAAAGGACATTGTATACAGTAATAGTAATACTGTTTGAAGAATAATTGTGAACAACCAAGTTATTCTGAGAACTATAAATACTATAAATATAACTATAAAAGACCTGTGAAGGAAGATACTATCCACCTCCAAAGAAAGAACTAATAAACAGAAGTACACATATATTTATAATTTCACATATATTTATAAATCTGTGTCAAATGGTGACTTTTTCTAGTTTGAGGTGGGGAGGAAGGAAGAGGGACAATTTAGAACTTAAAATGTAACAAAAATAAATTTAAGTTTAAAAAAAAAAAGAAATTTCCAGTGCCATTTAAGGCTTAGTTCAAGTGCCACCTCCAATATCTTTTCTAATCTCACCCCCCATACACTTGTTTCCTTTCCTCTCCCACCCCACTCCCTCGAAATTATTTTGCATATTAAATATCTCATTACCTATGTACATGTTATTTTCTTACAGCAGAATTTAAACTCCTTGAGGGCAGGGACTATTCTAGTTTCATATTCTTGATACCTAGCATGGAACCTGGCAAACAGCAGACACAAACACAAATTTATTTTTTTCAATATTTTCAATGTTTTAAAAAATATTTTACTTATGAAAAATAGGCTTACCCAAATGGCAAAAGAGGTCCAAAAAAAAAAAAAAACGAGGAGAAGAATGCCTTAAAAAGAATAATTGGCCAAATGGAAAAGGAAGTCCAAAAAACTCACTGAAGAAACTAATTCCTTAAAAATTAGAATGGAGTAAATGGAAACTAATGACTATGAGAAATCAAGAAATTATAAAACAAAACCAAAAAGAATGAAAAAATAGAAGACAATGTGAAATATCTCATTGGAAAAACAATTCACCTGGAAAATAGATCCAGGGGAGATAATTTAAAAATTTTTGCACTACCTGAAAGCCATGATAAAAAAAAAGCCTCAAGAGCATCTTTCAAGAAATCATCAAGGAAAACTGCCCTGATATTCTAGAACCAGAGGGTAAAAAAGAAATTTTAAAAATCCACCAATCACCTCTGAAAAAGATCCCCAAAGGAAAACTCCTACTAACATTGTGTCCAAATTACAGAGTTCCCAGGTCAAGGAGAAAATACTGCAAGCAGCAAGAAAGAAACAATTCAAGTATGTGGAAACACAATCAGGATGACACAAGATATAGCAGCTTCTATATTAAGGGATCAGAGGGCTTGGAATATGATACTCCAAAGGTCAAAAGAGCTAGGATTAAAACCAAGAATCGGTTACCCAGCAAAACTGAGTATAATACTTCAGGGGGGAAATAGACATTCAATGAACCAGAGGACTTCCAAGCATTCTTGATGAAAAGACCAGAGCTTAATAGAAAATATGACTATCAAATGCAAAACTCAAGAGAAACATGACAAGGTAAACAGGAAAAAGAAATCATAAGGGATTTATTAAAGTTGAATTGTTTACATGCCTACATGGAAAGATGATATTTGTAACTCATGAGACCTTTCTCAGTATTAGGGTAGTTGGAGGGAATATATATACACACATATATGTATATATATCACATATAGACAGAAGGCACAGGGTGAGTTGAATATGATGGAATGATATCTAAAAATAAAATTAAGGGATGAGAGAGGAATGTACTGGGAGAAGGAGAAAGGAAGAGGTAGAATGGGGTAAATTATCTCAAAGCAATAAAAACCTTTTACAATGGAGGGGAAGGGTTTGAAGTAAGAGGGAATCAGTGAACCTTACTCTCATTAGATTTGGCTTAAGGAGGGAATAACATACACACTCAACTGGATATGGAAATCTATTTTACCCTACAGGAAAGTAGTAGAGAAGAGGATTTGAGACCGGGGCTTAATAGAAAGGAGGGTAGGGGGCGGCCAGGTGGCTCAGCGAGTAAGAGCACCGGCTCCAATGTCGGGATGACCTGGATCAAATCCGGGCTCAGATACTCAGCACCACACCCAGAAATAATAACTGGCCATATAACCTTGAGCAAGTTACTTAACCCCGATTGCTTTAAAAAAAAATAGAAAGGAGGATAGATTGGGGGAGGGGAATAATCAGAAGCAAATACTTGGGACAGGGTCAAAGGAGAGAATATAATAACTGGGGGAAGGATAGAATGGAGGGAAATATAGTTAGTTTTTCACAACATGACTATTATGGAAGTGGTTCACAAGACTACACATTATAACCTATCAATATTTATAATATAATATAATAAATATATTTATAAAATAATTTATTAAAATATTATATTTATATAATATATAAATTTATTAAAATATTTATAAAATAATATAATAATAATCAAAATTGCTTGCCTTCTCAGCGAAAGTGGGTCACAAGGGAGGAAGGGAGAGAATTTGGAACTCAAAGCTTTAAAAATGAAAGTTAAAAATTGTTTTTACATGCAACTGAGAAATAAGATATACAGGCAAAGGGGTATAAATATCTACCTTGCCCTACAGGAAAATAGAAGGGAAGAGGATAATAGAAGGGGAGGTGGGGTGTGATAGGAAGGAGGATAGATTGGGAGAAGGGGTAATCAGAATGCATGTCATCTTGGGGTGGGTGGAGGGGAGAGATGAGGAGAAAATTTGGAACTCAAAATCTTGTGGAAGTGAATGTTAAAAACTAAAAATAAATTAATTAATAATCACACAAAAATTTACATATCATCAGAACACAATGAGATGAAGCAGGTCAACCAATTATAGAAAACCAGAGCCAGGAAAAGAGGTTAGACAGCATGCTCTCCCAAAGGTCCCTTCCATCTCAATGAGTCTATGACTAAGGGCAAGAAAATCAAATAATATTAGCAAAGCTAAAGTGACATAAGTTACCTGCTTCCCATTCTAAACCTCTGAGTATCTCTATATCATAAACAAGGATCCCAGATAACCAGGAGGTAAGAGACTCAGTAACCCAAATGGTAAACAGGTGATATTCCATCTGCATATGCTTCCATATGCCAGGCCTCAGGCAGCACATCTGAAATGTGCCAACTCCCAAATTCCCTAGTCATAGGACATAATAATGACACCTTGCAGTGTGAGGAAGAAATTATCCCCAATTTACAAATTGAGAAACTGAGGCATAGGGAAATTGATTGACTTCTCCAGGGTCTCAAAGGTGCTAAGTGATAGAGAGGAACCAAAATGCAAATATGTTGATTATTAACCCAGTAATAATAATAATATAGTAATATCTCACATTTATGTAGTGCTTTAAAATTTACCAAGGCAGTCAGGTGGCACAGTAGAGAGAGTGTTAGGCCTGTAGTGCGGAAGACTCATCTTTCTGAGTTCAAATATAGCCACAGATACTTATTAGCTGTGTGACCCTGGGCAAGTCACTTAAGCCTGATTGCCTCAGTTTCCTCATTTGTCAAATGAGCTGGAGAAGGAAATGGCAATCTACTTCTAGGATCTTTGCCAAGAAATCCCCAAATGGCATCATGAAAGTCGGACATGACTGAAAACTAATCTAACGACAAAATTTACTGAACATGTTTTGCAGAAGAAACCTGTGAGGCATTGCAGATATTACCCACATATTCAAAGGATCTGTGATTTTATCAACGTAATGAACTGTCCCAACCAATGCTGATCACAACCCATACTGATACAGAACCTCAATCCTAAGGTGTTGCGTGGGGAACTGACTTAGCTAGGACCACAAAGCAAGAAAAAACAGAGGTAGCATTTGAACCCAGATGAGAAATTCAAACTAATTCTATTTTATAATTGATTCTACAATGTATTTATTTTGCATCATAATTGATTCTGTGTCTGCTTAAGTCCCTTTTCTATGCCCTTGAGATGAGCTCAGGAATTTAGCTTTCTCTCTGAGTTAGTTTAAAGTTATAATTAATGGAGGAAACTTATCTATGTACCTTCAGTTCCTGGAAAAATTTCAGGACATATGTTTGTTATCTTTAAGCCCCACAAGTTAACTTGGTGCCATCCCCCCAAAATATATCATCTGTCCTGGCCTGTATGTAATTAGCAGAATTTTATTACTTCCAAAGAGATAGCAAGTCTGATAGTTTTGATCCCCTAGCAAAGATTACAAGTTGCAGGTGGGTCCCATAAAACAATTAATATTCCTTAATTTTCAGAGAGGGGTGGTTACTAGCCCTCTGTGAGTGCTAGTCCACTTTCCTTGATATAAACAATTATGTCATCCCCACTCCCATGATACTGTCTAGCATGTAACCAAGCGTATTGTCTTCCCCACCTACCCAACTCTGTTCTTTGTTCTCTTGTATTTCCCAAAACCATACAAAAGCTAGTAAGCCCTACCTTGTGTTCTTTTGGTCATTGAGAGAACCATTGGTCTAATTAATAAATTGGTCATGCTCAGAAACTTGTCTCTCAATTTACCTTAATTTTCAAATGTAACACAGTTCTTCCTGACTCCTATTCTATTAATTCCGCCATGCAACTCTTGGGAAAATATTAATATCTCTACTTTATAGATAAGGAAATCTCAGAGAGTTTAAATGACTTGCACACAAGGTAGTTGAAGAGAACACTTGGCCTGGAGTCAAAGATCTGAGTTCAAATCTAAACTCAGACATATCCTAACTGTGTGACCTGTCATTTAAGTCATTTAATCTCTGTTTGCCTTAGTTTCCTCAACTGTAAAATATGAATAATGATGGCACCTACCTCCCAGGGTTATTGTGAAGATCAAATGAGATGGTATCTCTAAAACACTTAGCACAGTACCTGGTACATAAAAGGTACTTAACAAATGCTTAATTTCTTCCCTCCCTCCCTTCCTTCTTCCTCATTGCTTCCTTCCTTTCTCACTCCTTTCTTCTTTCTTCCTCTCTTCCTTCTTTATTGACTTCCTTCCCACAGTCACACAACTAACAAATGTTGGCACCTATTCAAACCCAGGTCTCCAATATCCAAGGCCAATATTCTTTCCATCAAGCCACACTGACTCTATGAAACAACCAGCTAAAGCACTAGGGCTTTCACACCTTCACAAATGAGCTAACAAATAGCCCAAGGCATGCCTAATGACTCAGGGCCAAAATAATGTTCATTTGTGGTCTTTCTGTGGAGTATTGTTCCAATTATGGGCAACATACCAGAATGGAGAACAGAAAACCTCCTCTCCCTGTCCCCACCCACTCATTTGACTAACATTCAGAGTTTATTATCCTCTTTACAATACCCCTTGCTGAATGTTTTCCAAGTTATCCTCTCTGATTGCTTGTGGCAAAAGTTGATGTCCTTCCTGAGGTAGTAGGAAAAGCACTGGCTCAGGATTCAGAACAGCTGGGTTCTAATCCTGACTCTGATGCTTACTACCTGTGTGACCTGGAGCAAGTTACTTGACCTCCTCTTGGATTCTATTTCTTCAGATACAAAATGAGGAGGGTGGACTAGGTAGCCCCTGAGGTGTCTTCAAGCTCTAGGTCCATGATCTTATGGAGTATTTTCTATAATTCTCTTTTCTCCAATGTAGAGTAGCTAACTTACCCGTCCTCTGGTCCTGTTCTTTCGTTTGGGAGTATCTTCTTCTAGATCCTCCTCTTCATTCACTTCTTCTATGTTTTCATCATTTTCCAGAACCCTCTGAAATTATAGAAAGAGAGTAGGAAGGTTTGAAGAGGGAATAACCAATAAAAGAGGGAGTAAAGGGAAGAAGAATTCAACCAATCAGATTTTTTAAAAATAATTATTACTATGGCACAGAGACTTTAAATGTTAGGGATGCCTGGGAGACAGAAGTGCTGCCCCTGGATTTGACAACTTAACTATATGGATCTTTTCCCAACACCACCAACCTCCTTTAACCTAAACATTCCAAAACTATCAAACTTTAGCTTTTTCCCAAGAATATTCCTTTTTTAAAAACTACCATTAAAGAAATCCAAGTAATCTATAGTCAAGATTGAAATCATGAATAATTAGGGAAATTAACTTTAAAACCACTCAGAGATTCTACTTTATATCTATCAGACTGGTAAAGATGACAAAAAAGAAAAATAACTACTGTTGGAGTGGCTAAAGAAAGACAGGCAATGGAGTGCCATTGGTGGAACCATTGAATTGATTCATCCATCTTAGAAAGCAATTTAGAACTCAACTGTGCACACACTTTGAACCAACTATTTCTACTTCTAGATACCAGAGGTAAAAGAAAGATGGGAAAGACCCATATGTACAGAAATACAGCTAGGTCCCAATTAGTATATATAAAGAATCCCACTGAAGTAATAGAATTCACACTGCAAATTTCCATTGGGCTAGAAGCAACTTCCATGTTTTATATAATCATAACTTTGAATACTGCAAATCTGAATACATATGACTACTTTATGGAATCCATTATTTGCCCAAATCAGGATCTAGCTGTTACTACATAATAGCACTTTTTATTTAGCAAAGAACTAGAAACAAAGGAGATGTCCATCAGTTGAAAAATGGATAAACTAATTATGGTATATATAAGATGTGACAATAATATGCTATAAGAAATGATGAAAGGGACAGTTTCAGAGAAACTTGGCAAGATTTGTATGAATTGACACAGATTGAAACAAGCAGAATTAAGAGAATAGTTTATTCATTAATAATAACACTATGAAGAAAAACAACACAGAAAGACCAAATTTAATCAATGCAATGTTACAACTCCAATGAACCAATGAGAAAGCATGCTACTCACCTCCTAACAGAGGGGTGATAGACTTGGGATGCATAATTAGACATACATTTTTGGATGTACTGTAACTCAGTTCAAACCTAATCATTTGCATTAGACTCTCCTCATTGGTGGAAAGAACAAAGACTCAATGCTCCATACCAGCATCTAGGCAGAGTTGATGAGAGCTTGGGAAAGGAAAGATTCTTTTTCTGGCTTCTGGCTTTAAGAGAATACACACACAATTCCAGGCTCTCTTTGAGCCTCAGGAAGGAAAGAAGGACTCTGGGAAGAAGCTCACATGTAGAGTAGCAAACATGTGTTCCATGTTCCATGTTCCATCCAGCAAACACAGTCCCAGTATACTCCACACTGGAGACTTTTGGGTCTTTCCTCTTAGGTGGGATCAGGCACTCTCTTGGTTGATCTGTGATATCATAGGATGAAGGGGAGGACCCATTCATTCCATGCATTGTCTGTTATGTTCTAATCTATATAATTTTCTGATTTCTGTTTGAAACTGGCTCAGATAAATGGGTTTCTTAGTGATTCACTATTTATTGTAGTCTGGAATCGAGTCTTCAAATATAGATTGGGATAGTCCTTCCCCATTAAAAAAGAGCAATGAACCTAAAAAACTATTTCCCTTAGCCTATGAATATTTAGCGGGAGGAAGGTGAGGGGAAGGTTGGGATGGGGAGGACAAGCATGGTGGCAGTGCAGATAGATAAAATTCTAGTCTGTAATCCTCTCTCTTAGAAGAACAAAGTGGACCAGCCTCATGACTTGATTCCCCTCCTAGCAGAATTAAAGTTTCCCTTGGAAAGGAGTGGGTAAGATTTCAGAAATATCTGTTCATACCTCCCTGCAAGCAATATTTAGACAGATCCACATAGACATTCATAAATCTACATGGGCAACAAGTACTCACTTACGATGGTAAATGCAAAGGTTTGTTTTGCTTAACCAAGCTTATTTTTAATTATTTTTTTCAAGTAATTATCATTTGTTTTCTCTCAAACCCATAGCAGCTCTTCCCACCCCCAAGAAAAAAGCAGAATCCTTATAACAAATATGCATAGTCAAGCAAAATAATTCTGGCATTGCCCATATCCAAAAAATATATATCTTATTATTCTTCACCCTGATTTCATCACTTCTCTATCAGGAGATGGGCAGTATTCTTCATCATTGGTCCTCTAGAGTCTTAAGTCTTTCAAAGTTGTTCATGGCAAAGGGGAAGAGGAGTCCTGTGGAAGGGTATCAAGTAATAGGGCTGCCCAAACAAGAAAAAAGGGTCATTGAAGCAATTTTTTAATGCACAGAATAGAACTGAAGGAAGTTCAGAAGGAATCCCACACAAGCAGGGCAACTTTGAAAGCAACAGGCTGAATTTATTATTTTTTAAAGAAAAGAAGAGGAATTTGTACTTAATATTTATGTTTTCACATATAGTCCTCTTCTGTTCAACTTTGTAAAGGGAAATAATCTCTTTTCTTGTATTCATTAAATTCAGATAATAAATTAGTAATTTTAGATGGCCCAACAAAGCTCTCTCTGTATCTAAGAGGTTACACTAAAGCCTTTTTTTTAAGTGTAACTGTTCCTTTTACTTTTCTTGAAGTGTCCTCTTAGAAACATGAAAATGTCATTTCTCTTCTATCCCTGCCATTCTAGAACTTTGCTCTGTTTGAGGAAAACAACTCACTTCCTATTTTCCTAATCAGGTCAATATTAATATTCTGCTAATAACCTATTGTTGTTTAAACATAATAAATTCTTATCATTTAAAATTCATTACTTAATAGTCATTGCATTTTTCAAATTTGGTTTAATGATCATTTATTTAATTACTTTTTGAAAACAATCCTGAGAATTTCATTAGCATTCTTATTTTCATTTCACAAATGAATAAGCTAAGGGGGCATATATTTCTAAGTACTTAATATTATGGGCATCAGATTTTGCTGGCTGTCAATGTCCAGTCCATTACTTGGCTTCTTTGATAAGACTTCACTGGCATCTCTGTCATGCCCTTCATTTAGATTATTTGCATCTACTAGTTAAGTGGGTTTCTGTTAATTATATTTTTCGGAGGTTTTTGCATGAATTAAAAGGATATGGGACCATGATTCATGATGGCAGGAAAAATCAGTTAACTAGATGTCAGGAGTCATGTGTTCTATATGTGGCTTTATCATTCACTCACAGTATAACCTTCTGTAACTCACAGCCTCATTGTGCCTCCTTTACCCTCTTAAAACGAAATTAACAATATCATCCTGACCTACACTCCCTCCAAGTAAG
The DNA here is from genome assembly GCF_028583685.1 of Petaurus breviceps papuanus. Classification (NCBI taxonomy): domain Eukaryota; kingdom Metazoa; phylum Chordata; class Mammalia; order Diprotodontia; family Petauridae; genus Petaurus; species Petaurus breviceps. Next base: position 28,531,082 of record NW_027185809.1, read on the forward strand.
TCCTACTCCACTAACCCCCTTCATAGCATGGAGAAGACTCTGGGATTTCAAAAGGTATGCCAATTGAATATAGGTCTTTCTGGCTGTGCCAAGCCTTTAAGGCTGTGTTTCAGCAAGGGCTTAGTGATGAACTGTAGGCTCAGTGTGTCAACAGTCAAAGGCTTGGCCACCAGATAACAGATTTCTTTTGACTTCAGAAATTTGTGATACCATCTACTAAGGCATAGAGGAATTACAAATTGTATCAATAGAAGAAATGCCCACACTGACAAAAAAATTACTAATATTTAAAGGATTGGAACAGCCTTCAGTCTCACCAAATTATTGCATGGTTAAAATGGTTTCATGTCTATGGAAAATACTTTGAAAAATATCAGGTACTACTTAGAAATTTAAAATGATCATTCATGTCACTTCATTTGGCAATATTTGACACCATTTCCAAGACTTACATACAAAGCAAGGGCCTCATGAGAGTTAGCTGTACAGTCTTCTCATGCCACCTTCTTTTTTGTTTGTTTGATATTTTTTTGGAGGGGGAAAGGCAGGGCAATTGGGGTTAAGTAACTTACCTGAAGTCACACAGCTAGTAAGTGTGTCAAGTTTCTGAGGCCAGATTGAACTCAGGTCCTCCTGACTCCAGGGCACTCACTGTGCCACCTAGCCACCCCGTTATGCCACCTTTTTGCCAAGAAAAGATTCCCTGTATCCTGACCACAGCAGACAAAATAATGTTATGCATATAATACCATCAATCTACACAGAAAAGTCATTGGCATTTACATATTGTTTTATGGTTTATAAGAGCTGTCCTCAAAAAGACTGTAATGAGGTAGGAAGAATATTATTATTCTCCATTTTAAAGAAGAAGAAGCTGAGATTTTGAGAAGTTCACAGTGACTTGCCTATGGTTATGCATCTACTATGTTATCAAAGCTGGTCTATGAACCAAGACCTTCTGACTCCAAGTCTACGGTCCTTTGCATGAAGATTATGTATTTCCTATATCTATATCAGGGACAGCTAGGTGGTACAGCTATAAATACAAGGCCTACAGTTAGAAACACTCATCATCCTGAGTTCAAATCTGGCCTCAGACACTCACTAGCTATGTGACTCTGGACAAGTCACTTAACCCTGTTTGCCTCAGTTTCCTCATCTGTAAAATGAGCTGGAGAAGGAAATGGCAAATCACTACAGGATTTTCACCAAGGAAACCCCAAATGGGGTCACAAAGAGTCAGACATAACTGAAAAATGACAGAACAACAACACATGTATATCAAATTATTCCTCCTAAGAATCCAAAAGTTCAGACATCCATTTCTGGCTTCTCTACTGGAATTAGCCACATAGCCATCAGCCACTTCTATGTCTGTCAAGCCAATAATTCATTTTTCCTTGGAAATAGCACCCTGGCAGAGAAATAGCACAGAGAATATAATGGAGAAAATTTTGGCCTGAGGGTTAGGAGGCCTAGCCTCAAGAACAGATTCTATATAGTAGTAGCCGCAACAGCAGCAGTAGCAGTAGCAAAAGGCAGTAGCGGCAATGGTGAAGATGATAGTGGTAGTGGTGCTGGTAGTAAAAGGGATTAGGAGTATATTAAGGCAATGATGACAAGAAGAAGACGCCCCTTAAAGTCCAGATGTGAGGGGAGGAGAAGAGCGGAAAATGCCAGCCATGATGATACACAGCATGGGCTCCTAAAGTCTGAAAAGGGAAAAGTTGAAGACACAGTTTATTGAAAATTTTCATTTAATACAAATTCCAGAAATTATACCTGATAATGAAATGGATAACAAAAATAGCATTGATGTCTCAAATGGTTTTGAAGGAGATGGACATACTCAGACAGAAATTCTGATGCTATTTTTTAGTTTGATGGCATGAATTCAACTAGCAGATCAATTACACTAAAATCGTTGATATCTACTATGACGATTATGAATGAGTACATTCTCTGACAGTGAATATTCGATATAACATATAAAAACATGTAAGAACCTGCAAAAAAAGCATATTTGGTAACCATTGGCCAGGTAAGAACTATAGGAGAAAAGGTAGAATTATCAAAAAACCTCAGGATAGGTATTACACAATATCCTAGCAGAAGCAATTTTGAGAAGGCTATTAAAGATCTGTGGAAAGACACTGGAAAATTGCATCAATATTCAGCGGGTACATACAGCAGAAAATCTATATACCATATAACCCAATTAAAGGCAACACAAAAGAAACATGACTTGCCTGATCAGGGGATAGTTTCTCAGAAGATGTCAAGGTCATTAAGAGCAAGGTCATATCTCTATGCAAACAGACACAAAGTCAGACAAGGAATGCCAGATTTTCTCCCTCACTTTCCTTTGTTCTCTTTCCCCCTGCCAACCAATTTATTTAGTTGTTTCCAGTCTTCTCTGACTTGGCATGAACCCTTTTGAGGTTTTCTTGGCAAAGATACTGAAATGGTTTGCCATTTCCTTCTCCAACTGATTTTATAGATGAGGAAACCGAGGCAAATGGGGGTAAGTGACATGTCCAGGGTCATATGACTACTAAGTATCTGAGGCCAGATTTGAACTTAAGAAGATGAGTCTTCCTGACTCCAGACTTGGCTCTCTGTTTACTGTGCTACCTAGCTGCCCTACCAATTACAATGTTCAAAAATCCCAAAGGGTATAACTGAGAGTGGAAGCAATAGAAAATACCTTGTTTCCCCACCAATTATCACCCAGCAGGCCATGGAAAGCAAGGGAATATCGCAAGCATATGTCAAAAATGGGACTTTTCCTCTACAAATGGGAAAATCTGGAAATCTTGGAGTTGCCTCATCAGCACACAAATATCTGAGCAGATTTGGACATCAGTAGCAACACTAGTCTCTCATCTTCCTGAAGCCTTGACTGTACAAAATTACCTTAAATACCTATCATTTAGGGGTTGACTTTGTATATTAATTTTTCTCCTTTTTCCCCTCCCAATTGTGGATACCAATTTACCACATAATCACCCATTTGGAGAGGCCTTTGCTGCCAAATGTAGGGCCTGAAATGGGTAGGAGAAGCTAATCATATCTCCTTTTTATTTTAAAACTTCTAGAATCCTCACAAATAACCCCCGTTCAAATTGCTATAATGAGCAGCCCTAATTTAAGTACTTTACATATATTATCTAGGTTGTTTTGGGATATGATAAGACCTGATTAGCAGATTCCAAGGACTTCAAGAATCATGCCCAAACTAGAAACATGGAGAAGTAACTTATAATTCACAGCAATATGGTGCAGTGGGAAGACATTGGATTTATAGTGAAGACACCCAAGTTCAAATCTCACCTGTGTCACTTATTATGTTATTACCTTGTACAAGTCTTAAGTGCTCAACTTCCATTTCTTCATCTGTAAAATGAGGGGACAGGACAATGTGACCTCTAAGTCCCCCTCCAATCTTAAACCTATAGATCTGTGAGCTAATGCCTTCGAAAAGATTGCACTGGGCTGATCTGACAGAAACCATGATCAAAAAAGGAAGCTTTGGAAGCATCGTGAAGTAAGTTTTTGAGGTTACATGGTCTTCATTGTATGCTCAACACACTATGGTCATCTTAGTTATCTTAGACTTTGAAGGTGGTTTTCTTTCTGAGTTCTCAGTAGTAGAAAATCTCATTCTCCACTTCTTTTTCAATCCACTCAAAATCTCTCCCTTTTACCAAGAATAGGGAGTGGATCCATGGATCAAATGCAGATGCAGAACAATCAACTTTTTCTTCCTTAAATCCATAAAGGAAAGGTATCTTTGAAAGAGAGTTAATGTGATGTAATAGAAAGAAAAATAATTGTGTCATCTGAGGACCTGGTTTCAAATCCCTGGTCTGTTACTGACTAGCTGTACAAGCCTAGGTGAGTAATTTGTCCTCTCTGGGATTCAGTTTCTTCCTTTGTAAAATAAAGGGGTTGAACTTAATGACTTCTAAAATCCCTTCCAATTCTAAATTCTATGTAATTTCTGTACCTTAGTTTTCCACCTATAAGGGGGTCGGGGTGGGGGGTGGAGAAGAGAGGTGGGCAGTTATCCCAGGCTTGAACTATTTCGTGAAATAAATATGCTTTATGCTTTTTAATGAATTCATTGAAATTCAGAGCTCAAAAAGACTTTTGCGATCATCTAGTTCTAGCCCAACCCTCTCATTTTACACATAATGCCCAGGTTTGTTCAGTTGCTTATTCAAGATTCCAAAGCTAATTGGAAGAACTAAATTGTAAATTCAAGAAAATGTCTCAGATTTATAATACATTTTATAGTATATGAAATGTTTTATGTACATTTCATTTGATCCAAGTATCAATCCAATGAGGTATACAGTATCGGCATTATTATCCCCATTTTACAGATAAGAAAATTGAGGTTCTTGGAGTGGCCAGGTAGCACAGCGAGTAAGAGCACCGGCTCCAGTGTCAGTATGACCTGGAGATCAAATCCCAGGCTCAGACACTTAGTAGCATCCACCCAGAAACATCTGGCCATGTAACCTTGAGCAAGTTACTTAACCCCAATTGCTTAGGGGCGGCCAGGTGGCTCAGCAAGTAAGAGCACCAGCTCCAGTGTTGGGATGACCTGGAGATCGAATCCCAGGCTCAGACACTCAGCACCACACCCAGAAATAACTGGCCATGTAACCTTGAGCAAGTTACTTAACCCCGATTGCTTAAAAAAAAAAAATTGAGTTTCAGAGAATTTATGTGGTGGCCCAAGGTCATACAGATAACAACAACAATAAAATGTGTTAAAGTTTGTGAAGCACTTTACATATGTTATCTTATTTGTCCTCGCAAGAACACAGTAAGATAGACGCTTTTATTATTCCCATTTTATAGATGAGAAAGATTAGGCTAAGCATGGTTAGGTGACTTGTCCAAGGTCACAGAACCTGAGATAAGATTTGAATTTGGTTCTTCTTAACTCTAAGTACAACAGGAAATTGGCAGTCAATTGATAAAGCTCCTGAGGATAGGCTGGAAACACTTTGATGGTTCAGACGACAACAACAGTTATAATTAAAGGAGTGCAAAACTTGGATTCAGGAGAAATCTAGCTTTGAAGCCGCCACCCCAAACACTTGCTAGCTGTATGGTCATAAGGTGAGTAACCTCTCTTAGCTTCAGTTTCCTTACCTGTAAAGTAGGGACAATAATATATGTAGCACTTTTTTTCATTGGATTGTTACAAAGATCAAGTGAGAGAATGCATATAATGTGATTAATATACACAACCATAAAGCTATACAATTATTATTGTATTCAGCCAATAATGTGGATCCCTTCTGACCCAGAGAGAAGTATTCCTAATGTAATAAGTAACTTCCTAAAGGGGTAACCAGGTATTAACACATTTCTACCGTCTTCTGTGATTACATCCTATGACTATATCAGTTGAGCAGAGAGTAAGGAGGGAAGGTAGAAATCTCCAGTAATTTATACTCTCCCTTTACTTAAACCTCTGCTTGTCCTAAGCAAATCAACTGGTATTTTGGGGGCCAAAGCCTATGTGTTATGGCTTAATCCAGAAAGTAACATTCTTCCACAAGGATATAGGCCTACCATTTCCAAATTCATGGTTATAAAATTTTAAACAGACATCATTTTACAAAATTCTCATAGGTCACTGCCTATTTTGATACCTTCAAAGGCTTTTCCCCTCAAAGAGAAAGCTTGATCACTAAAGAGCTTCCAGAACATTTGAAGTTCTTCCCGTAAGGTCCATAGACCAGAAGTCACCTCCTCTTCTTCAGGTAAGAAACCAACTAGCTTGTTATTTATGCTTATGTATATATGCTATGTAACACAGATCCACTGGGGAGGAGGTAGGTTGTGATATACAGGGGAAACTGAGGAAGTGATTCTATATGTTGCTAGATCACAATACTGATATAATACTTTTTATAGTAATATTTCTTTGTATATAATTGCAAGTGGGTTAACATATATAAAATCTTTGCAAACCTTAAAATACTATGTAAATGCTAGATATTATTATTACACATGTTAATTAGTGCCCATGATAATTACTGTATATCATAAATACATTTGTATGTTAATGGTGTATAATCTTGCTGTTTGTCTATACACTGCTGCCAAAAATACATTCTTTGCTTTGTTTTATTGATTATTCATATATGCTTGTATAGATAGAACATGTATTGTTATGACATATTATACATATGTTATTATTTGTTATTACATATTATGCATGTAATAAATAAGGCAGGAAGGAGAGGGAAGGATAAGTCTGGGAAGGTTTCATAAGGAGGTGGGTGCTTGAAGAAAGAGAGGCCATTCTGGACTTAGAGTAATGGCATAATCAAAGGTAATGAGAACAGAAAGAGCAAAATGAAAATGAGGTACAATGAGTAGTCCATTTTGCCTGGAATATAGAATTGTGAGGGGTCATATGGCAAGATAAGGCTGCAAAGGCAAATCAGAACCAGATCTTGGAGGTTTTGAATGCCAGGATAGGAAGCTGATATTTGGTCTTTTAGACAATGGCAAAGGTTTTTGAGCCAGGAAGCAATATGGTCAGAGATTTGCACTGCAAAACTTTCTTAAACAACCATATGAAGAATAAATTAGAAAATGGAGAGGCTGGAAGCTATTACAATAGGTCGGGTCTTAAACTAAAATGGTGGCAATGGAAGTAGGTAGGGAGAGATGAAGGAAAGAGACATTACAGAGGTAGAATCAACAGGATTTCTAAACTGATTAGACATTCAGAGGGAGAGAGAAGAGGCAAGACAAACTGTTGCTGTTGCTCTTAATGTTCATAAAGACTTTTTGTGACCCCATGGATCATACATACCATGCCAGGCCTTTCAATCCTCCACTATCTCCCAAAGTCTATCCAAACTCATGTTCATTGTTTTCATGACACTATTCATCTCATCCTCTGCCATTCCCTTTTGCCTTCAATCTTTTCCTACATCAGGGTCTTTTCCAGTGAGTCCTGTCTTCTCATTATGTGGACAAAATATTTGAGCTTCAGCTTCAATATTTATCATTCCAATGAACAGTTTGAATTAGTTTCTTCAAGTATTAATTGATTTGATCTGCTTGCTGTCCCCTTAAGGGATTCTCAAAAGTCTTCTCCAGCACCACAGTTTGAAAGCATCAATCTACAACACTCAGCTTTTCTTGTAGTCCAACTCTCATACCCATATATTGCTACAGGAAAAACCATAGCTTTGACTATAAGGACCTTTGATGTGTCTACTTTTTAGGATGTCATCCAGATTTGCCATAGTTTTCTTTCCAAGAAGTGTTTTTAATTTCATGGTTGCAGTCATTGTCTGCAGTGATCTTTGAGCTCAAGAAAATAAAAACTGACACTGCTTCCATTTCTTTTTCCTCTATTTGCCAGGAAGTGGTAAGACCAGTTGCCAAGCTCTTAGGGGGGTTTTGTTGTTTGTTTTTATGCTTAACTTCAAGCTACCTTTTATACTCTCCTCTTTTACTCTCACCAAGAGGCTTCTTAATTCTTATTCACTTTCTGCCATCAGAACGGTATCATCTGCATATTCGAGATTGTTGATATTTCTCCTGGCAACCTTAATTCCAGGTTTTGATTCATCTAGCCTGGCATTTCACATGACGTACTCTGCATTAAAGTTAAATAACATTTTAAATAAATAAAGTGGCAAGGTGCCTTGTTGTACTCCTTTTCCAGTCTTAAACAACTCGTAGAACCACTATTCCATGTTCAGTTCTAACTGTTCCTTCTTGGCCTGCATATAGGTCCCTCAGGAGACAAGATAATCTGGTATTCCTATATCTTTGAGGACTTGCCATATTTTAATATAATCCACATATTCAAAGACTTTAGTGTAGACAATGAAGCAGGAATAGACATTTTTCTGGAACTCTCTTACTTTCTCTATGATCCAGCAAATGTTGTCAATTTGGTCTCTAGTTCCTCTGCCTCTTTGAAAACTAGCCTGTTGTGTTCATTCTTAGTTCACATATTATTGAAGCCTAGCTTCCAGAGTCTTAAGCATAACCTTGCTTACATGTGAAATGAATGCAACTCTTTGATAATTAGAAAATTCTTTGACATCATCCTTATTTAGAATTGGGACATAAAGTGATCTTTTCCAATCCAGTGACCACTGCTGAGTTTTCCAAATTTGCTAACATATTGAGTGCAGCACTTTAACAGCATCATCTTTTAGGATTTCAAATAGCTTAATTGAAGTTCCATAACCTCTACTAGCCTTATTGTTAGCGATGCTTCCTAAGGCCTACTTGACTTAATTCTCCATGATGTATGGCTATAGATCAGTAACCACATCACTGTGATTATCAGTGATGTTAAGACCTTTCTTATATAGTTCTTCTATATATATATATATATATATATCTTGCCTCCTATATATTCTTCTCTTCTTAATCCCTTCTACTTCTATTAATTCCCTACAATTTTTTGTCTTTTAGCATGCCCACTTTTTTATGAAACTGTTCCCTTGATATCTCTAATTTTCTTGCAGAGATCTTTTGTCTTTCCCACTCTGTTGCTTTCTTCTCTTTCTTTGCATCCCTCATTTAAGAAAATCTTTTTATCTCTCCTTGCTATTCTCTGAAATTCAGCATTCAACTGGGTATATCTTTCCCTTTATCCTTTTCCTTTCAATTTCCTTCCTTCTTCATCTATTTATAAAATCTCATCAGACAGCCATTTTGCTTTCTTGTCCTTTTTCCTTGGAATGTTGTTTGGAATGATGTTGTTGCTTTTGTTGATGCTTCCTACACATTACTGCAAACCTCTGTCGATAGTTCTTGAGACCCTCTATCTACCAGATCTAATATCTTAAATCTACTCATCACTTCTACTTCATATTCATAAGGGATGTTATTTAGATCATACCAAAATGGTTTGATGATTTTCCCTGTATTGTTGTTGTTTAGATGTTTTTCAGTCATATCTGACTCTTTATGACCCCTTTTGTAGTTTTCTTGCCAAAGATACTGAAATGGTTTGCCATTTCTTTCTTCAGCTCATTTTACAGATAAGAAAACTGAGGTAAACAAGTTTAATTGACTTGCCCAGGGTCACAAAGCTAGTAAGTGTCGGAGGCTGGATTTGAACTCAGCAAGATTAATCTTTCTTACTCCAGGCCTGGCACTCTATCCATTGAATCACCTAGCTGCCCCTTATTTTCCCTATTCTTCAATTTAAGTTTGAATTTTGCAATAAAAACCTCATGACCTGAGCCACACACAGCCAGCTCCAGATCTTGTTTTTAACTGACTATATAAACTTTCTCCATCTTTGGATGCAAAGTATATAGTCAATATAATTTCAAAATTGACCATCTGGTGATGTCCATGGACCCTTTTGGGTCACTGAAAAAGAATATTTCCTATGACCATGACAAAACTCTATTAGTCTCTGCCCTGCTTCATTTTGTACTCCAAGGCCAAATTTGCCTGTTATTCCAATTATCTTCTTACTGTAGTATTAAACTTCTTACTCTAGTATTCTAATCCCCTATGAGACATCTTTTTGGTACTATTTCTAGAAGTTGTAGGTCCTCATAGAACTGAGCAACTTTGGCCTTTTCAGCGTCAGTGGTGGGAGCATAGTCTTGAATGACTGTGATGTTGAATGGTTTGCCTTGGATTTGAACAGATATCATTCTGTGGTTTTTAAGATTATACTCCAGTACTACTTTTTCTCATCCTTTTATTGACTATGAGGACTACACCATTTCTTCATTTCTTGCCCACAGAATTAAAAGTAATGATCATCTGAATAAAATTCATGCGTTCCATCCATTTGAGTTCAATGAATCCCAAGATGTTGGCATTTAATCTTTCCATATCCTGTTTGACCACATCCAGCTTACCTTGGTTCATAGATTTGACGTTCCATATTCCTATGCAATATTGATCTTTACAGAATGGGACTTTCCTTTCATCACCAGACGTATCTGAAGCTGACCTTCCTTTCGGCTTTGGCCCAGCTGCTTCATTAGTCCTAGAGCTACTTATGATTGTCCTCTGCTCTTCCCCAGGAGCATATTGGACACCTTCCAACCTAAAGGGCTCACACACAGTGTCAAATCTTTTATCGTTTTAGTATTGTCCATGGGGCTTCCTTGGCAAAGCTACTAGCAAAAGCTACTTTGCCATTTTCTTCTCCAGTGAATCCAGCTTTTGTCCAGCTTTTCTCCACCATGACCTGTCTGTCTTGGGTAACCCTGCACAGCATACATAGTTCATGGTTTCACTGAGCTACACAAGCCCCTCTGCCATGACAAGGTAGTAACCTAGGACTACACAGTTTCAAACCTGGATGATTAGAAAGGTAGAATCTATATAAAGATTTAGGAGGAATGGGGAAAACTACCTTGGAAACTGTTTGGGAAGGAATAAAGAATTTCATTCAGGGGATGGGAGACATTCCCTTCTAGTTCTGAGTTCAGTGAGAGAAGGTTGGGTGGGAAAAGGAAAAGAACTTAGAGATGGAAGGGAAGGAAATTGGTTAATATGGGGAAATAAAGTTGACTGTGATTGTCAAGACACTAATGAGGTAAAGAGAGGGATGACTCAAGATTTGAAGACTCTCACTAGACATTTGTCATAGAAGAACTCCAGGAAATTTAGCTTTAAGAACTACTAGTAGGCATGAAAAAAATGAGGATCTCACTTCTAGCAAGCATAGAATGGGACAAATTTTGCAATGATCTGAAAAAATTATACTATGTTGGTATTTCTGTAATAGCCAAGGGGCTATTATGTATGCTCATGACGCTAACTGGTCAGCTTCTTATATGAGCAGAGGGGATTGAGGAGCCTCTCCATTCTCCAGCCTATCAAATAGCATGATGTGTTCCATTAAAAGTTGGAAAGACTTCAATGTACAAACAGCAAAGAAAAGACCTAAAGAAGCAGAGCCAACAAGTGAAAAATATGATACAAAAGAGAAAGAGGGGAACTACAGATAGAAGACTGTTCCTAAAGAGGAGGTAACTGGACTCTCTAGGAAGCAAACTGTTGTTTGTCCTGTAAGTAATGATGGTGTGGACCCACAAAAAGTATCAGATGAGAGGTCATCCTATAAAGGCTCCTATGAAAAAGAAATTAGAAGTGATGATTGACTCCCTGCTGAAAGGTACTAAGGCTTCTATATGTGGACCAGACATTAACAAGAGAGTCATGCTTGCACATGTATGTAGGATAGGACCTCCCAAGGCTTGTCAAACCTCAAAACTACTGCCCACTTTAGAACTTTACATGAGCACAAACAATACATGCAAAGTAAACCCAGAGATTAGCTAAGAATTTTGGAATCTTGGGCAAGAAACTGAGTACCACAGGACACAAGTAATAGAGCTGGATGGTACAATAGACAGAATGCTCACTTGGAGTCAGAAAGACCCCAGTCAAAATCCCCCCCTCACTTAGCTACTAGCTATTTGTCCCTGGACAAGTCACTTAACTTCTCTCAGCCTCAGTTTCCTCCCTTGCAAAATGGAGATAATAATAGCACCTACCTCCCAAGGTTGTTAAGAGGAATAAAAGATATATTTGTAAAGCACTTTAGAAAATGTAAAGCACTATATAAATGCTAGTTATTATTTTCATCACTGATGCCAGTCAAAATCAAAAGATTCAGAAGAGAAGGGAAGGCTTGGGGAGTGGATTGGTTAAAAAAGATGGTATCTAGGAATAGGCTTTGAATTTATGGATTAAAATGCAGCAATCTGAGGGGTGGAGCCAAGATGGCAGAGTAAAAGCAGGAACTTGCTGAGTTCCCACTCCAACCACCTCCAATACCTGTAAAAAAATGACTCTAAACAAATTTTAGAGCTACAGAACCCACAAAGTGACAAAGAGAAACAAATCACCAGCTGAAGGCAGCCTAGAAGGCCAACAGGAAGGCTCTATTGTACCAAGCTTGGAGCTGCACAGTCCCATATAAGCCATGCAGTCCCAGAACTGGGGCTGCCCTGACCAGAGGCACAGACCGGGCAGAGAAGACTTCAGGAGAGTAAATCACCAGCCACCATGGCAGTTTCCAAACTTCTCAACCCATAAAAGCCAAAGAGAAAGTAAAAGGTCAGTAGGGAACTCTGTTGGAACTGGGGGAGAGAAGAGCATGGTCCAACCCCTGCCCCTGGGGTGACAGAAGTGGCAGAGGCAGTGGCTGCAACTGCCTCCGTAGCTCCTGGCCTGCAGATTGTAGGGGGAATAAATGACCATTTAGAGGGTAATCACTCTTGCTTTGACCTGCTTGGATTTGGATCGCAGTCTTGGGTGGTGGTCCTAGGGTGAAGAATACCAGTATGCCAGACTTTGTGGGGGCTATAGAGAGGGCACCCTCCTCATAGCTCTGATGACAGCTGTGACAACTGCAAAAACCCCAGCAACTTGGGACAAAGCTCCCTCCACTCTGGAAGCAGAGTTCTACCATGGCAAAGAGATCAAAAGTCAAGCAATTGACTGGCAAGATGAGCAAGCAGAAGAAGTGTAATCAGACCATAGAATTTTTTTTTTGGTGGGGGGTGACAAAAAGGATCAAAACATGGAACCAGAAGAAGCCAATGAAGTCAAAACTCCTGCATCAAAAGCTCCAAGAAAAATATGAACTGGTTGTAGACCATGAAGGAGCTCAAGAAGGATTTTGAAAATCAAGTAAGAGAAGTGGAGGAAAAATTGGGAAGAGAAATGAGAATGAAGCAAGAAAATCATGAAAAGTGAATCAAAAGCCTGACTGAAGAAAATAACACTTTAAAAATAGACTAACTCAAATGGCAAAAGAGGTCCAAAAAGCCAATGAGGAAAAGAATGTCTTAAAAAGTTGAATTGATCAGATGGAAAAGGAATTTCAAAAACTCACTGAAGAGAATTCCTTCAAAATTAGATTGGAACAAATGGAAGCTAAAGACTTTATGAGAAATCAAGATACTATAAAACAGATCCAGACAAATGAAAAAATAAAAAGCAATGTGAAATATCTTATTGGAAAAACCACTGACCTGGAAAATAGATCCAGGAGAGATCATTTTAAAATCACTAAACTACCTGAAAGCCATGATCAAAAGAAGAACCTAGACATCATCTTTCAAGAAATTATCAAGGGAAACTGCTATGATATTCTACAATAAGAGGGCAAAATAGAAATTGAAAGAATACACCAATCACCTCTTTTAAAAGATCCCAGAAAGAAAACTCCTAGGAATATTATAGCCAAATGCCAGAGTTCCCAGGTCAAGGAGAAAATATTACAAGCAGTTAGGAAGAAACAAGTTTGGTATTGTGGAAACACAATCAGAATAACACAAGATCTAGCAGCTTCTACATTAAGGGCTTTAAATATGATATTCTGGATGTCAAAGAAGCTAGGATTAAAACCAAGAATCAGCTAACCAGAAAAACTGAGAATAATACTTCAGAAAAACTATGGATATTCAATGAAATAAAGGACTTTCAAGCATTATTGATGAAAAGACCAGAGCTGAACAGAAAATTTGACTTTCAAACACAAGAAGCAAGAGAAACATGAGAAGGTAAACAAGAAAAAGAAATCATAAGGAACTTATTAAAGTTGAACTATTTATATTCCTACATGGAAAAAAATGACAATTGTAACTCATAAGACTTTTCTCAGTATGATAGTTGAAGGGAATATATATGTATATACATACATGTATATGTGTGTATAGGAAGGTACATGTGTGTATAAATACATAAGTGAGTGTGTGTACACGTGTGTACAAGTAGACATAGAGGGCACAGGATCAGTTGAATAGGAAGGGATGATATCTAAAAAATAAAATTAAGAGGTGAGAGAGGAATATAATGAGAGAAGGAGAAAGGGAGAGATAGAATAGGATAAATTATCTCATATAAAAGAGGCAAGAGAACACTGTTACAATGGAGGGAAAGAGCAGAACAGTGAAAGGGACTGGGACAACCTTACTCTCATTGAATTTGACTTAAGGAGGGAAAAACATACATACTCAATATGGTATCTTATCGTACAGGAAATTAGGGGGGAAGGGGATAAGAGGTAGGATGATAGAAGGGAGGACAGATTGGGGGAGAGGGTAGTTAGAAGAAAACACTTTTGAAAAGGGACAGGGTCAAAGTAGAAAACAGAATAAGTGTGGGGAGGGTGGACGGCTAGGTGGCGCAGTTAGTAAAGTGCTGGCCCGAAGTCAGGAGGACCCGAGTTCGGTTCTGGCCTCAGACACTTAATACCCACACAAAAAAAACTAGCCATGTAACCTTGGGCAAGTTACTTAAACCCAATTGCCCTACAAAAGGCAAAACAAAACAAAACAAAATAAGTGTGGAGAGGGATAGGATGGAGGAAAATATAGTCAGTCTTTCACAATATAACTACTATGGAAACATTTTGCATAACTACACGTGTACAACCTATACTGAATTGCTTGTCTTCCCAGTGGGGGTGGGTAAGAAGGGAAGAAGGGAGAGATTCTGGAAATCAAAGTTTTAAAAACAAATGTTTTTTAAAAAATTGTTTCTTTTACATGCAACTGGGAAATAAGATATACAGGCACTAGGGTATAGAAATCTACTAGAAAGTTGGGGGTGGGGGGGATGAGGGAGGATATAAGAGAGAAGGGGTATTCAGTATGCTTGCTATCTTGAGGTGGGAGTAGAGGAAAGACAGGGAGAAAATCTGTAACTTGAAATCTTGTGGAAATGAATGTTGAAAACTAAAAATATATAAATACATTGGAAAAAATAAAATGCCACAATCTGAGTATAAAGTATAATCAATAAATAAAATGTAATCCTACTTGGATTCTAAAACATCAACTTCATAATTACAATACAGGAGACATATGGTTAGATAGCAGTATTACTGAAAAAAAATCTGTGGATTTTAATTGGTTGTCAGTTCAATATGAGTCAAAAATGTGATGATGCTGGCAAAAAGGCTAATGTAATCTAGCTCCATTCTGCCCTGGACAAGAAGGTTTAAAGGAGAAATGACAGCTATCTTCAAGTGTTTGAAGGACAATCTTGTCAAAGACAGACCAGGCTTGTTCTATGTAGTATCCCCAGAGGATAAAACCTATTTTGCTTCTAAGCTAGAAGATTTAGTTTTATATATGGGAAAAAAAATATCCTAACAATTAGAGTTCACCCAAAGTGGATGGGCTGCTTAGAAGGCACTAAGTTCTCCACATGAGGTCTTCAAGAAAAGGCTGGATGATCACTTCTCAGATAAATTATTATTACTATTTTTTTTCTTTTCATTTTTGGAGAGTAATTGGAGCTAAGTGACTTGCCCAAGGTCACACAGCTAGGTTTGTGTGTGTGTGTGTGTGTGTGTGTTAAGTGTCTGAGTCTGGATCTGAACCCAGGTCCTCCTGACTCCAGGGCCGGTGCTCCATTCACTGTGCCACCTAGCCGCCCCTATAATTTTCTTTTCTACCAATGAATGTATCACTCATTCAAGGACACTTCAGAAAATAGATGCAGATTTAAATAGTTCCTTAGTGTGATTATAAACACAGTTTGCTGTGTTTAGTGGGATTTTTCACCTACAATAAATACTTCAAATTTCCATGAGAGAAGGTTATAGGAGTAAGAACAGAAGAGAGAATTTGGGGTAAATAATAAGAAATCATGTAATGGTTTGGAAAGGTTCAAACTATTGAAGGAGGTGAGAGGTTGAATTTGAGGAGGGGAAATTGGGGGAAATTTAAAGATCAATCTCCAGGACCAAGCAGTGGTCTGGATTCTTCTTGGGAGTTAAAAGGGCAGCAGAATCAAGGACAATTAATAAAGGTATAAAAGGATTGAGGAGGATCAAGTTAGGAATTAGGGAGTTGAACCTGAAAAGGAAGGTTCAAGAAAAATAAAAGAGAAGAAAGTTGACAGGGCAAAGTAAGGAAAAGCAAGTGGAACAACTGAAAGATAGAATAGATTTGTGGGTGAAGCAAACTGATGAAACACACACAAGGCTGGTGCAAAGTTAAAGGAAAGATAATGTTATGGTCCAGGCTTAACTCAGGCCAGTCCAGTGATTCAGCTAGAAATTGAAATGCAATGAAGTATTTACGAATCATAAATAAAATTTTTAAAATGACTTTACCTATAGGGATAGGGATTGTCCTTGCAATTTCTCTGATATACTCATTCCCAAGAATGTGCAATATCCATTCCCACAATGTATTCACTTTGATTAACAACCACAACTATGACCCAAGCAGGAGATAGGTAACATCTCCACATGAGTAAAGGTACCCCTTCCCTCAGTGGTCTTCCCTTCTAAAATTCCTGATGGAAACTGGGGTGCCCCTATAGACCCATTGAGTGTTGGTATAAACATAACCTGGTCATCCATATCCAGCATACATACACACACATACACACACACAAGCTGAGTGAAGGTTTTCAGGAATGTCCTATGTTTTGACAGAGCAGAAAGTATTTCAATGCCTTATACCAGACTTCACAATTTGGTTTCCCCAGGCTTGTAGTAGGTAGTGGAAGGGGAGGCCCACAGCTAATGCCTGGTGCCATTAGCATGGGGTTCTACCCAGAAGGCAGGATTTAATTGTCCTTTTCATATACTGGTCATAGGAGGTAGAGGAATGGAGGTGGGAGTGAAGGGAGGAAGGAGGGACATAAATCTAGTTCTCCAAACCCAGCTCTTTTTTTAGTAATTTAATCCCCTCCTTTGCTGACCCTTATTGGGAAATAAACTGCAGAGGGAATTCTTCATAGGGCAAGATGTGCAGGACTTCTCATCTTAGTCTCCTAAGAAAGAATAAAGGACAATCTTAGTCTGGGGCCCTTACATATTTAATTGGCTTTGCAAAAGTAAATCATTTGTAAGATCTCCAAGTCTATGGAACTCTGGCTGAAATCAGGTCGTCATTTCCTACATTAGACCAAGGAACTCATTAAACATTGTTGTAATTACTCATTAGGTTGCTGTTTAAGCTTCTGCAACCTCCCAGTTTCCATGGTGGTAAAGGCTGACTCCTCTGTATAGGAAATGGGAGGAGGGGAGAGGGTAAGGCATAGTAACAGGATAAATCTGAGGCTATTTTACCACCAATGACAGTTCCTAACTCTCATCCTCTCTCCCACTCTCTTTCCTTATAGTGTAAATCTTAGCAGAATTCATCACTTTCACAAGTGAGATTTCTGGGCCTGAGGCTGTAATTCCTACCTGTAGCCCACTAGTCCTGCCTCCCTCACCATCATCATTGTCCTTTTCCACTGAGCAGTTCATTACCCACCCCTTTGCCTTCAAGACACAGCTCTTAAAAAAAAATAAAAACACAACAGTACTGACAAGATGGTGCACAAACATTTTCCTCACTTCCCACTAACTCTTGATCAACCCCTATCCCTCCCCCCCAAAGAGTAATTACATATCAGATATATAGCAATTACAACTGATTTCACAGGACAAAAAGAGTGAAAATTTGAATATAAAATCCTTATAAATTAATACCAGAAAATACTCATCCTTAAAGCATTCATTCAGCACCCCTCTTCAATCTGACTTTGTGGTTCATGCATAAGGCTCATACTGACATCTCCTCCTACTGCCAAGACTTTGCTGACATATATCATTCCTTGCTTATGTCCCACCACAAACAATGACAACAAGCAATAGACATTTGGGGGGAGTGAGGAGGGGCAGTTGCCTTCTGCTTGAGGTAGCCCTAGATTAAGGGACCCCAAGGCTGCAGAGACTCTGCCTGCAAATACTTCCTCACCCTCTTCCTACCCTGAAAAAAGCAGCAGATGTTGATCAAGCCCAACCAGAGAAAAGAACAACCCAAGGGAGGAAATGAATTAGGGAGCCAACATACTTGTACCAAACTGAAGGAAAGGACACTAAAACCCAAATGAGGCCAGTCCTGTCTCCCTCCCTATCCTCACTCTCAGAGACTACTCAGAACAGGGAACTAGGATAATGGACCCTAAATCCTACAATATGGGTGAAAACTGAGATCACTATATCTTCTAGTAGCATGGATGTACCCAGCAGCGAAGGGGTAGAAGACAAAAAAGTGATTAACAAAGCAATGGAGGAGGAAATAACAAAGATTTTAAAATAAAGAAAACTCAATAAAAACCAAAGGCATGAACAGATAAATCAACAAAGGGGATCCTAAAATTAGAAGAACAAATACTAAGCACTCAAAGACATTACAAAGCTCTATTAACAAATAAAGACAAAGTAAAGTGAACCAATACCTTATAAAACACAGAATCCTATGGAATACCAAGAGATGAAGGAGCTAAAAAAATTTTCAGAATGGTTCAAAAGAAAAATAAAATCCATGAGAGTATAAATTATGAATGGATCTATGTCAGAAATTATAGTTCTCAATGAAGAAATAAAAAAAATTCATTGGATTAGGAAAAAAATGAGTTTATGCTGGAAAGCTTCTCCAAAGAAGAAAAAGAAAAAATTCACATATTTGGAATAAAAAAAATACTCAAGTGGACAAAAAAAATCTGGCAGAAGAAAAGCAAAAGGGAATAATGTTAAATACACACACACATGCACACACACACGCATGCATGCATGCATGCATATGATCCCTATATAAGCTAAATCCATTGACCTTGAAGACAACATGTACAGAGACAGTTTAAGGATCATACGTCTCCCAGGAGAACATGACAAACAAAAACCAAAACTGTATTCACATCTGTCTCCAATTGCTGGATACACAAAACCAATTTCTTTTCATTTTCTTAATACTGTTCATCTAGCTTTTCTAAAACCATTAGTAAAAGTCAGGAGAAACTGACTTATGAAATATTACTCTCCCTGTCAACTCCCTCCAGCATCCATCTGGCTAATCCTACAACGTCACTAGGGGCCCCCTCCTTATCCCTTTGAGAGGGTTCCACATAGATGCCTATACCAGGCCCTATACCTCTGTCTATCCAATAAGTCCAACTACTCTTCCTCTAATTAAACCACAAAATTAGCCACCAAGTCATTGCAATTGAATCTTGGCAAATAATACCAAATATTCTGGGCTAGGCCTAACTCATGAATCCAGTGATTTAGGAATTGGATTGGAATGCATTGACACACTTATGGCCCATAAAATATAATAGCAATGACTTTGCTTATAATAGCGGATGATAAGGATAATATTGCTAAAAAACAAACTATATTTCCGCCACATTCACCAGGGCAGCAACACTGGGTCAGAAAGATGTTCCACAGGGCAGTAGGAACTCTTCCTAACTTCAGGAACAACAGCTCCCTATAGGCTGGGCATTAGTCCTAAAGATCATTCAAATCCCCAGGGCAGTTTCCTTTCCTCCTTAAAGGAAAACTATCCCAGCCTACAAAAAATAAATATTGTTTCTTCTTCAGAAGGGATATGGCTGTGGTATTATGACTGAGATTGTGGAAAGGAAATGAGTGGGATTGTCAAGTTATTAAGAGATAATACACATTGGCTATAAAAGTTTAAACTTAGTACTTGGGGTTGAGGTGGATAAAAAGGCTAAAAATCTCAACCAGTATGAAGAGTTAGGGAAAATATGCAGTGACTTGTATGAAGTATGCTTGATTTCTGCCATAGGTGAATGACTTTTAGCTATGTTTTAAGTGTAGGTTAATCTCTCTCTAGAGTTTAATCAACTTGGAAAACACCTGTCCACACTTCAGTTTGTTAGGGATTACATAAAAGTTCCTAAAAGAAATAAATAAGGCTTCAGTGCAGGGGAAAGGGACATCTGAGGTAGATAGGAGAATGAATTTTATCAGATGATGGAGAGTAGAAGGGTGTTACACAGAGGAAAAGGGGGAGGAAGAATAGCTGTAAAATTTGAGCCTAAAAGAAGATTTTAGGCTCTTTCTGAAGAGAAGGGTGCTGAATGTGCTAAGGAGGAAGAAGTTGCTTTACCTTCAAAGAATGATGCAACAAACACATAGAGCCATCAGCAAAGAGATCATCCAATAAAGATCAGAGAAAGGATGAGTAGTGATAGTTGGTGATTATCTTTTCAGAGATACTGAGACAGTTATTTTTTTTTACCTGATAACAACAGAGAGGTCTGCTGCCTTCCTAGGGCATGTATCCAAGAGAGATACTTCCAAAATTTATCAAAGCGATGACTACTCCCTACTTCTGATGCTCACTATGGGCATAAATGATACTAATGGAAGGAAGTAATACCAATAATTATGAAGACAGGCAAAAAACTGAAGGTCATAGGGGCACATGTTGTGTTTCCCTCACTCTTATCCAATGAAGGCAAAGAATAAAGAAGAGAAAAATGAATTTGGTAAGGTGACTAAGACAGTGTTGTCTCAGAATGGCATTCAGACTTTCAAATCACAACTTAAAATATAGGAATGACAGATGCCTGGCCAGAAATAGAGTATATCCAACAAAGACTAGTAAGAGTGTATTTGTCAAGTGTCCCACAAATATAATCAAAATAACTTTAAAATAAATAAATAAATGATGGGAGAGGGAGAAGAATGCCTATGTATATCTACCAATCCAGATATCATAGAGAGTAGTTATAATGAAGGAAAAAGAATAGCTGTGGAGACTCCCAGAAATTCATAGGAGAAAGTAGCAAAACCCATGATCTCCACATGCCAAAGTTTAGCAACAAATAAAAGAACTGCTAGTGGAAAAGTTGACCTCAAAGAGACTTCATGGGATGAAACCTATGACTGGACTATGGCTAGGAATAGGTATCTCTTATTCAAAATCCCATTAGCTTTAAAAAATAAAAGAGTGGGGAAACACTATCAACATATATCCAAGTGGAATAGCATGATGGAGAGTATAAGGGTCAAAGTCAATGAAGGGATAAAGAGTGATTTTATCACTGGGGTAACACTACAGATGGTCTGAGAAGAAAGTATAAATAGATAAGAATCGAGGGAAATAGAACACAAGCCTGGCACAGAGGCATGACATAGTAGTGGTGGTGAACTTCAATTATCAAGACATCTAATGTAACTCTTGCCTAAAGTATAGCAGCTTATACATTTTTGACCTGCCTTGAAGATAATTTCATCATTCAGAAGGAGGAGGAAAAAAGAAGAAATTCTATTTTGGATCTAAGAATCACTGACAAAAAGGAACTGGTGGCTGAGGTGCAAATGATAGGTCCTTGGTTGGGACTGGAGAAGAGTAACTACTACCTCCCCAAGTTTATGAGAAAGAAAATGAGCAAATCTAGGAAAAATCTGACATGTAATCTAGATTTCTGGAAAACAAGGGTGGCTAGGTGGCGCAGTGAACAGAACACCAGCCCTGGAGTCAGGAGGACCTGAGTTCAAATCTGGCCTCAGACACTTGACACACTTACTAGCCATGTGACCTTGGGCAAGTTACTTAACCCCAACTGCCCTCCAAAAAGACAAAGAAATAGATTTCTGGAAAACAGATTGCAAAGGATTGAGAAGAAAGATAGATAGGATGCCATGGATTAAAGTTTTACAATTAAAATTCTCATTCTAGAAGAGATGGAAACTCAATTCTAGGGAAGAATAAAAAACAGGATTTGTGTGAAAAGACCAATATGGATGCACAGAGAATTTACCAATCAATTTAAATGTTAAAAAGAAATGTTCAGGTAACTGGGATTTCCTTCACCCAACATTCACTAGACTTCATTTTTCCCCACTTCCACCCTTATTCCTGATATTGTACCACCACCTCCTTTCTTTCTTAAGAGTTTAATATTGCCACTTCAAGGTTAACCATGGATGATGCTGTTGGCTGCCTTTGTTGTTGACCAGGACTCCAACAAATGCAAAGCTGACTTTGCAAGAAAAGATTACCCTCAGGATGTCTTTCCCTTCATTCTTAAATACCCTAGACATAAAGATGTGTTTCAGGTATGAGCAATAAATATATAAGGGATGAGGTTAAGAGCAAGAAAGGTAAATATGCCATTGAATATAGCATTGTCACCACTTGAATAACATGGAAAAGATCTGGAACCATGCTTTCTAGAAACAGCCAGGAGGCACAGTGGATAGAACACTGGACCTGAAGTCAGGAACACCTGAGTTCAAATCCAGTCTCAGATACTTGTTAGCTTCATGACCCTGTGCAAATCACTTAAGCTCTGTTTTCCTCAGATTCCTCAGCTATACAATGGGAATAATAATAGCACCTATCTCATAGGGTTATTGTTAGGATCCAATGAGATAATATTGGTAAAGCATTTAGCACAGTGCCTGGTACATTAAAAATGCCAGTGCTGTGTTGTCTAGTGGTAAAACCACATACCCAGACTTTCTTTGGAGTATACAAAAGGATATCAAATCCCTACCCCCTAGATCATTGCCTGCCCCAACTTGTCTGTCTGGACTCGAGGTTCTATCCTGGCCTTCTAGTATACTTTTTAGCAAATGTGAATCAGTGAGCAGGCATGTTATGAATCTGAGTCTTCCACCGTCTGCCACAAATACTTCTAAATGGAGAGTTGCATTTTTGTTTTGGGGGTTTTTTTGGTCAAAGGGTATGGCATGATAATTGCCTCCCACCAAAAGATATGAGATTAGCATGCTTTATTTGTTATATATGGTCCTTGACTCCAGGATTAAAAACTGAAATTTGGAAGGTGAAGAACATTAATGAGTGTGTTAGAAGCAAATATCCCCAAAATCCAACAGAGTGTCTTCGGGATACACACACACACACACACTATATAAATATATCAGAATAAATATTCTATGATGCATTATTAGAGGAAGAAGGCTTCTCCACTTTACAAAAGGAGCCAGCTGGGTGGTGCAGTGGATAGAGTGCTTGACTTGAAATCCAAAAGACCTGAATTCAAATCCTGCCTCAGACAACTTACTTAGTTGTGTGGTCCTGAGTAATGAACTTAACCTCTGTTTTCCTCAGTTTCTTCATCTATAAAATAGTGGTAATAATAGCACCTAACTGGGTTGTTGTGAGGCTAAAATTAGATGACACATACAAAGTGTTTTACAAACTTTAAAGCACAATAAAAATTCTAGTTATTGTTGTTGTTAAATCCAGACAAAGTGAGGAGGTGGAGGTAGTTGTATTAATTACCTGTAAATTATGTAATCCTTCAAAAACTATTTTTATACCTTCACCTTACCGCCTATAACTTTTTTTTGTCATAGTCATAATGGCCCCCTTCCTTGCCCATGACATAGATGTGAATGAAAGCCACCCTAGAACTTCAAAAATATTGCTATCAGTGATTGAGAGAGGTGAGAAGCTTTACCTGTTCACTGACTTAAGACCAATTCAAACAAAAGTGTACATCCTAAAGGAAGAAAGAGGATGAAATGTGCAGAAGACAGAAGCAAAACTGTGTGATAGAAAATGAATTTTAAGATTGTGGGACTATCCCATAGAAACAATGGGAGAAGTGCCAAAATTCGCAATGAAATGCAGCTGGCGGGGGAAGTCTGGGACAACAAAAAGGGGGTTGTTTTTTAGCTATATTGGGAGAAAAAGAAAACTTAAACGAGGGATAGGAGTTTTGCTTGGGGTGGGTGGAATAATGATAACTGACAACAAAGAAAAAATAAGAGTTGCTCAAATCTTATTTTGTTTCTACTTTCCCTGTGAAGGACAATGACCTTACTACCAGAAATGACAGGACAAAATTCACTTACAGAGTTGAAAAACGACATAAGGAAAGAGATCATAAAAGAACACCAAGTTGCCTATGATAAATTCAAGCCATTTGTCTTAGAAGAATTGTACTCTCAAGTCACCAAAAAAAAAAAAAAAAACCGTGGCAGATGTGATTCGCTAAGCCACGGGGGACTTACCACAAGATTGGAGAAAGGTGAATGTCCCAATTTTTTCTAGAAAGGGAAGAGAACAGTCTGCAAACCATAGGCCAGTGAGCTTAACTTCATTACTCAGGAAAATTATAGAACAAATCATAAAAGAGATGGGTGGTGAGTACCTAGAAAGGGAAGCAGCAATTACAAAGAACCAGCCTGGCTTCTTCAAGGCAGGTTATGCCAGACTAACCTCATTTATTTTTCTGACAGGATTACTAACCTAGTTCAAAGAGAAGAATGCTGTGGATATAGTTTGCCTACATTTTAACAAAGTTTTTAATAAAGTATCTCTTACTATCCTTGTGGAAAAGAAGGAAAAATATTGATTAGATGATAATACAGCTAAATAGAGTCAGAACTAGTTGGCTAGAAAGGCTCTAAAGAGGAAATGGCTCAGTTAATAGGGCAGGTGGTCACCAGTGGAAGATCCCAAGAATCTGTATTTGGCCCTGGGTTGCTTAACATTTTTATCAATGACTTGGACAGAGGCATAAGAAGAGGCATGCTCTTCAAATTTGGAGATGATACAAAGCAGGGATGAAGAGCTAACACTGTCAAGATCCAGTACTCCAAAAAGAAACTTGACATACTAGACCACTGGGATGGAACTCAAAATGTTAAGTCTTACAAGTGGGAATAAAAATCAGTTTCACACGCACAAAATGGAGACAACATGACTAGGCAACAGTTGTTCTGGAAAAGATCTGGGGGTTTTAGTGGACTGCAAGCTTAATACATCAGCACTGTAATGTGGCAGCCAAGAAAGCTAAAGCGACCTTGGGCTACATTAAAAGAGACACAACTTCTAGAAAGAGAGACCACTGTATCTTGCCCTCCCCCTGTGGTCATTTGTAAAGTGTTATAGAAATGTGAAGTCATTATTATTGTGGACTGTGCATATATTTGTGGGAAATGATGTTTTAGATGTTGGACCAGTTTTAGTGTATTCAAAGCAGAACTGGTCCCCAGTTTAATACCAGAGAAAGAAAAGTCTCATTTTTCACTTAACCATCAAATCTGCTGGATTTGATGCCTCCTCATGAATGAGAGGCAGCCCAACCCATTGGAAAAAGCATTAGATTTGGCCTCAATCGATCTTCCAATCCTGATGTTCCTGCCTCCTATCTGTATGACCCTGGACAAAAGTTATTTAACCTCTCTCACCTCAGTTTGCTCCTCTGTGAAATGACTGGGGTTGGACTAGATGATCTCTAAGGATTCTTCCATCTTAATCAATCAATGAACATTTATTCAGTATCAACTATATACCAGAGAGTCTGTAAGCACTGAGGATACAGAAAAAAAGGAAAAACCAGTCCTGCCCTCAAGGAGCTTACAATCTAATGGAGGAGACAATAATCATTCAGTTAAACATTTATTAAGTGCCTACTGTGTGTCAAGCAATGTGCTAAGTGGGAAAAAAAAGAAGCAAAAGATAATTCCCACCTTCAAGGAGCTTATACTCTAATAGAGAAGATAACAAGCAAACAAATACATACAAACAAGCTCTATATAGGATAAATGGGAAATAATTAACAGAAAGAAAGTACTAGAATTAAGAAGGACTGGGAAAGGCTTCCAATAAAAGATGGGATTTAAGTTACGATGTAGAGATTCCCAAAGTGGGCAATACTACCTGCTGGGGGGCAGTGGAAAAATGAGGGGGGTAATAGCCTTGGGTGTAATTGGGGGGCATTGAATAAAAATAAGGGGGTAGTAGAACTATAAGGAAAGAAGAAAAGAGAAGAAAATTTTGAAAAACTGTCTGTACATGTTTCATCTGTCAAGTAACAGAGTTAAAGTTGCAGTGATTACATTATTTTTCCAAATAAGTAGACAAAATGCAAGTGATAACCAATTAGTGGTCAAGTCCACCAACAGGTCTTAACAAGCAAGTGTTGGAAGGTGAGCCTGTCACATTGTTGGGAACTCCAGCAGGTATGGGCAGAAATATGTACATGTAATGACTTCTTTACAATACGAAACTATACAGTTACATGATGCAATACCACATCATCAAAATTTCAATTCAGGAAAAAAAAACACAAATTTACAGTAAATTGTTAAATATAAGATGCATCTTTTTTTAATATTTTTTCAAAATGAGGCAAAAATGTTTTTAATTGTTACAGGGCTAAAGAAAGTAGATTTCCAGGGGGTGCTGAATAATTTTTTTAAGGGGGCAGAAGGACAAATAAATTTGGGAACCTCTGACTTAAAGGAAGCCAGGGAGGTCAGTAGAGGGAGAGCATTCCAGGCATAGGAGATAGCCAGAGAGAGAATGCCAGGACCCAAAAGGTAGAGCATCTGTCCCCTTTAACTCTAAAGCTATGATCCCTGCAAATTCAACCTGTCAGAATATGGCATTAGAGAGCAACAGTGACCACATAAGTCAGATGACCTCACCTCAGGACAGAGTGGGGAGGAATTAAGGAAACTCTCCAGCAATCACCCCCCAGGAGTCTGTACCTGTATTTCCTGGACGCTCTCTTCTTCTTTGGCATCCACTTTCTTCTCAATCCCTTCACCTCGTAACAAGGCTTCCAGTGTGGTGCTTTCTGATGTGAACCCATCTTTCTTCAGGGGCAGGTCCACTTCTGAAAAGCAATAAAAGCCAGAAATAGATGTTGGACTTTGGTAGTACCTGTGGATAGTTAAGCAAAGCGGGAGGGAGCAAGGACCCTTAACTTAAAAAGGAAGAGAGGGGAAGGTCTCTAGGGTAGCGGTAGTTTTCTCCAAGCAAAGCCAGGTATTCATTTTTGTTATTCATTCATTTCAGTCATATTTGACTCTTCATGACTCCATTTGGGGTTTGCTTGGCAAAGATACTGGAGAGGTTTGCTCATTTTACAGATGAGGAAACTGAAGCAAACAGGGTTAAGTAACTTTTCCAGGGTCACACAGCTATTACGCATCTAAGGTTAGATTTGAACTCAGGAAGGTGAGTCTTCCTGATTCCAGGCTTGGCATTCTATCCACTGAGTCACCTAGTGGCTCCTCAGATGGGCATAGCACATGCCCACCATAGATAGAATCGAAGATTTAGAGCCAGAAGAAATCTCAGAGGTCATTTAGTTCCACACACTCCCTTATTTGAAGGATAAGGAAATGAAGGGCCTAGCAAAGAAAAATGACCTCCCCAAAGTCTCACACTGGTAATAAATAAATAGCAGAGACAGAATTTGAATCTGATTCCTTTTACTGCACCAGATTGCTTCATTTCTGTGTCATCTAAGGATTCCTGACCTAGGATACATACATACCCCCAAGGTATACAAGAAGTTTGTCAAACAATATAGTAATTTTATAAATAACCATATTAAAAATTAAGTAATTTATTTCTTATGTGTATATGCATAGCAAG
This sequence comes from Petaurus breviceps papuanus, assembly GCF_028583685.1. Classification (NCBI taxonomy): domain Eukaryota; kingdom Metazoa; phylum Chordata; class Mammalia; order Diprotodontia; family Petauridae; genus Petaurus; species Petaurus breviceps. The sequence continues at coordinate 28,558,273 of NW_027185809.1, forward strand.
CTCTAGAATTTATTTTCTTTCATTTTGAATAGAGGGTACAAAAAACTTTCCTTAGAGATATTAGATATGGGGAGTGAAAAAAAGGTTGGAACCTCTTGCCTTAGACTTTCTGCAGACTCTTCATATTTCTTTTTCAAAGTCCCAGATTAAACATGGTAGTCTAAAGTCAGATTAATGACAAGAATAAAGGAAAGTTGATGTCATAGTTGATGTTGACCATATTTTTATTTATACTAGCCAACATGACATTATTTTGATGATGGTAACGTCACATTATAGACTGCTCCACGGTTGTCAGCCTATTAAGACCACCGCACCCCAAACCTGACCCTATCACATCCTGTTTATCTCAAATCAACCCAATAGACTAGTAACTAAACACTGAGGCCACATGGGCCATGAATTTGAGAAATGGTAGGTGTAAAGGGATGAAAGCATAAAAAAGCAAAATGAACACACAGCATTCTAGTTCAGTTTATCAAAGTATAAAAGAAATATCAATAATCATGATTACAACATCTAATGAAGATTCATAGTGCTTGTTAATGTTTACAAAATGCTTTACATACGTTTTCTCATTTGAAGAAACAAGTAAGCCCTGGAAAGTAGGTATCATAGGTGCTATTATTCCCATTTCACAGGAGGAATCAGAGGCTCAAAGATATTAAGTGCCAACTAATAACTAATACCAACAGTGGGATTTGAATTCAAGCCTTTCATATTCCAAGTCCAACAATGTATCCATTATGTCAGCCTTGTTGTTATTCAATCATTTCTGTTCATAACCCCATTTGGGGTTTTCTTGCAAAGATACTAGAGAGGTTTACCATTTCCTTCTCCGGTTCATTTTATAGATGAGGAAACTGAGATAAACAGGGTTAAGTGACTTGCCCTGGGTCACAAAGCTAGTAAGTGTCTGAGACTGGATTTGAATTCAATTCTTCCTGACTCCAGATCCAGCATTCTATCCTCTATCAGAGTGCCACCTAGCTGCCCTGTTATTCCAACCTATGTACTAGATTAAAATAGGCAAAAGGGTAGACTAAAATAGATATAACAATTTTTAAATATTCTGATTTTAAAGCTTATGGTGTTATATCACTTGTTAACATAATTTTCCTAGTAATAATTCATCTAAGAGAATCAAATTAAATGTGACTATTTGTATTACCTCGTTATTACCCTGGAATACATCATTCTAGCTGACCTGCAAAACCCACAGGTTTCCAGTATTGTTGATAAACAGCACTTGAGGTCAGAACAAAAAGGCAACTGACCCTACCCTAATTTCTGCCCACAGGGGAAGAAGAGGGAAGGCACTAGAATTAAGAGGGATTGGAGAAGGCTTCTTTTTTTAATATATATAAGCAATTGGGGTTAAGTAACTTGCTCAAGGTTACATGGCCAGTTTTTTTTGTGTGGGTGTTAAGTATCTGAGGCTGGAACCGATCCAGGGTCCTCCCGACTCCGGGGCCGGCACTCTTACTCACTGCACCACCTAGCCACCCCTTGAGGAAGGCTTCTTACAAAAGATGGGATTTTAGTTAGGACTTAAAGGAAGCCGTAGAGGTCCTGACAAAAGTAAATAACAGGGCTAAGAAAAAAAATGGTATCAGAGCTAAGAAGGAAAAAATAGGTCTGAGATCTTGCAGGATGTAAGTCCTGGTTAAAGACTCATAAGGTGAAGCTGAGCTCTAAGTCTTTTTATGTGTCTTTTTTTATGTCCTCATGTGAATGAAAGGATTAACTAATACTTTAAGCCTACACATTTTCAATTTAACACAAATCCGCTGCACCAGGTGGCACAGTGGAGTGGGTGGGACACTATGACTAGGAAGGAGAATCCTAGATTCTAATCTGGGCTCATTATCCTCTCTGAGCCTCAACTGCCTCATCTGTCAAATTGTGGGGTATTAAGAAAGAGTTGAGATCATATATATATATATATATATATATATATATATATATATATATATATATAATATCTATGTATATAAAATGTTTTCATATTTTATACTATATTATACAGTATTATATCTAAATGTATTTTAAATAGAATGTTTCACATAAAATGTTTTATATGCGTGTATATAGTCACACACATCTATAACACAACAAATTTATAGATGATAAAACTGTTAGATGTCAAGATCAAGTAACCATATATTGAAATATTCAATCTAGACCAAAGTGACTAACACAGATTTCTGAGTTAACTAGCTTCTACTCTAATATAACTAGCATCTCAACCTACCCTTGAACCACATGTGGCAAGCCATCATGCCACCTATGGAGAAAACAATCAATCAACAAGTATTTATTAAGCTTCTTCTGTGGCAGGCACTGGGCTAGGCACTAGGGATACAAGCTCAAAGAATTAAACAATCTCTACTCATAAAGAGTTTTTTAATGGGGGAAACAAGTAGTTATAAATGCATGGGGGGGTGAAAAGTCCAACCTATGAGGTATGTGTGTGTAGTTGAAAGTCTCATCTCTAGGTTTATGTATATAGTTGAAAGACCCACCCATAAAGTATGTGTAGGTGAAAAGTCCCACCTATAAGATGTGCGTGTAGGTAAAAGTCCCATCTCTAAAGTGTGTATAGGTGAAAGTTTCACCTCCAAGGTGTGTGTGTGTGTGTGTGTGTGTGTGTGTGTGTGTGTGTAGGTGAAAGTCCTACTTATAAGGTGTGTGTGTAGGTGAAAGTCCCATTTCTAGGTTTATGTCCATAGTTGAAAGTTCAATTTATAAGGGGTGTGTGTAGATGAAAGTCCCACCTATAAGGTGTGTGTGGGTGTGTGTGTGTGTGTACAGAGGATAAATATAAAGTGAAAGGGAAGGAAGGAAGCAAATATTCATTAAGCACTTGCAACATGCCTGGCAATGTGCTAAGAATTTTACAAACATTATCTCATTCAATGCTCACAACAGCTCTGGAAGGTAGATACTATTATTATCATCCCCATTTTACAATTCAGGAAATTGAGGCAAACTTGGGTTAAGTGACTTGCCCAGAGTCACACAGCTAGCACATGTCAGAGGCCAAATTTTAACTCAGATCTTCCTGACTCCAGGCCCAGCACTCTATTTATACATAAAAAATAGTTTAGTATTTTAGGAGGGAGAGAGCTAGTAGTCAGGAGAATCAGAAAAGGTTTCATGTAGAAGATGGTGTATGAGCTGCATCTTAAAGGAAGAGAGGGATTCTTTGAGGAGGTAATAAGGAAGAAGTAAATTCCAGCAAAGGAACTGGTCAACAGAAAAAGCACAAAGAAAACAGACAGAATTTCCTATACGAGGAACAGAAAAGACAGTCTGGCCAGACCACAAAATGTAGGAGGGAGGGAGTGATGTCTAATGAGGCTGGAGAGATAGTTAAGGGCCAGATTTTATAGAACTTTAAAAGCTAAGCAGAGGAGTTTTTAGTTTATCCTAAAGGCAATAGGAAGCAGCTAAAGTTGGTTGAGTCACCTGGTCCTATCTGTGTTTAGGGGAAATTAGTTTGGCAGCAATGTGTAAGATGAAATGGAGTGGGGAGAGACGAGCAGAGAGATCAATTAGTAGGCTGTTGCAATAATCTAGGAGAGTGGAGATGAGGGTCTGAAGTAATGTGGTGGGGGACGGGGGAGGGGGTGTCAGATGAATGAGACATTGTAAAGGTAGAACACAAGATTTGGCAACTTTATTGGACACATGGGGTAAAGGAGAGTGTGGAGTCAAGGTAATTTTCTTTTTGTTTTTGTTGAGTCATTTTAGTCATGTCCTACTATTCATGACCCCTTTGGGGGTTTTCTTGGCAAAGACACTGGAGTGGTTTCACCATTTACTTCTCCAGTTCATTTTACAGATGAGGGAACTGAGGCAAATACTGAGATTACAAAACTGGAAATATGGTGGAGCCTTTGACAGAAATAGGCAGGTTTTGAAAAGAGGAGGGAAAGATGAAGAATTTGGATGTGTTAGTTTAAGTTGTCTTTGGGATATCCAGTTTAAATGCCCAATAGGCATCTGGTGATCCGAGATTGAAGATCAGGTGAAAAACTAAAACTAAATATATAAATTTAGGAATCATTTCCATAGAGAAAAGAGTATTAAACCCATGGGAGTTGATGAGGTAAACCTCTCCTGATCTCTCTCTCTCTTTGTTTTTGAATTTTTTTTTTTTTTTTGCTTTTTGATGGGGGGAAGGCAGGGCAATTGGGGTTAAGTGACTTGCCCGAGATCACATGGCTAGTAAGCGGTAAGTGTCTAACTCAGATTTGAATTCAGGTCCTCCTGATTCCATGCCTGATGCTCTATTCACTATGCCACCTAGCTGCCCCCCTGATCTCATTTTTCAAACCGTTCTTGGTTCCTTTTCTCTTCAAAAGAATTTGTGGCCATTTTGGCTCCTCCCTATTATCAAAGCTGAGCCAAGGATATAGTCACTGAGCCATCACCAGTCATCTTGATTTTTGTCTTACCACTGAACTCTGATGACTCTGAAGGAGAGAGGAAACCTGACAGCTTTGCATAGCTCTGCCTCGCTTAAACTCAATTCACAAACAAGTCAATTCATCATCACCCTCATGATGTCATTGGTCCTCTTCAAGAAGGAAGGACAAACAACACCTCCAAGGTCCAAAATAGTGACTCGTCTGTCTTGCCCATCAGTCCCCGCCCCCCCCCCCCCCCCCGTGTTCACTCCCAGGTCAGTGTTGACCCACAACTCCTTATAAATGTGGAATATTGCCAAATGATACCTCCACACCATGGTCATCATCCGCTGACAGGAAAAGAGGACTGGAGGACAAGATCCCTCACAGTTCTGGCATTTCTGTGGTTTCATGACATTTGGAGACTTCCTTGGAAGCTTAGATCCTTTTTATTTTTAAGTTGTTCCTGAAAGCATCCATAGTGCTTTCACTAGCCATACACATGCATGCGCGTATACACACGTTATTTCAAGATTATCCTATTAATACATGCACATTTAAAATAATACATATGATAAACAAATATACATGAGAGGAAGTGTATCATAATGGATCCAGAAGTGATCTGAGAGTCAAAAAGACCCAGATTCAAGTCTCTCCTCTAATGAATACAGGCTGCATGAGACCAAGAAGATCACTCAGCCTTTCAGTGCTTCAATTAACTAAGACCATAAGTTATAAAGAAGGTGCCAACCTGGGCTGGTAGAGGGAATTTCCTCACCTGGGAGTATCTTTTCCTAAAGAAAACACAGTCCTTATGTATATTAAATGTATGTATGTGTAGATAAATTCGTTGTTATTCAGTCATTTCAATCATGCTCAACATTTTATGACCTTATTTGGGGTTTTCTTGGCAAAGATCCTGGAATGGTTTGCCATTTCCTTCTCTATATCATTTTATAGATGAGGAAACTGAGGCAAATGGGGAAAAGTGACTTGCCCAGGATCACGAAGCTAGTAAGAGTCTGAGGCCAGATTTGAACTCAGGAATATGAGTCTTTCTGACTCTAGACCTGGCACTCAATTCTCTGTGCCATCTAGCTGTTCATGGATAGATAGATGAGAGAGAGAGAGAGAGAGAGAGAGAGAGAGAGAGAGAGAGAAAGAGAGAGGAAGAGAGGAATGGAGGGAAGGAGGGAGGGAGGGCAGCAGGAAGGAAGAAGGGAGAAAAAGAAAGAAGGAAGAATAAGAAAGAAATATACACATATAAATATATATTTAAGATCTATCTGTATATACATGTATATGTTATATTACATGCATATACAGATGTACATATAGCTTACATAACTACATAACTATATCTATAACTACATACTATTTATTTATTGATATAAAAATCATTTCCCCTTCCAGAGCAAAAGCAGTAGCCACTCAAGTAGTAGTCACCCAAGCCAGGAACCTCACTGGACCCTGCTATGTAGCCCTGCTTCCATTTCTAATTGGGAACAGAGATATTTGTTGGGCATTTTCCAGCACAATCCACTGAACCAGAGATAGCTACTATGGAAAACAAAGCAATCAATTTCTAAACTTAAAAAATTATAAACTGTCTTATATAAATATGAGTCAAGCCACAAAAGTCTTGTCTCTTTAAAACAAATTTTAAAATACTCTATATATTACATGCAGCAGCTTCTGGTCAAGAGTCTGTATATGTATGTACATACATATATGCATGCATGTATATTCATATACATATATGAGATTGTTGCTTAGTGATGTGTGTGTTTGCACACATACATATATAGGAGACTGGTGATTATTTATATACATATATATGTATACATACATATATGCATATATGTATACACATAGGAGATGGGTGATATATACATATAGTAGACTATATTATATATACATACATATATAAGCACATATGCATATATATAGGAGATTGGTGATGATGATGTGTGAGATATATATATATATATATACATATATATATATATATATATATGATGACACACAGCCCACTGGCCATATAATGCAGCCTGTAACCACAGACATTGCATAAAACCTAAGCATGCCACCTAATTCACAGGAAGAAGAGCTACCACTGGGTGACTGGAACCACTAAGCTCATTAACAGGATGTGGCAAGATCAGTCTCAAAATGCAACATGGGAGCTCCTTGAGTAATTAAATCCCACGTCACTTAAAAATGCAAACACCACAGATGTTACACGCATGTAGAGCCCTAGTTCTTCTGCTTCCGTTCTTTCTTTTCCACAGCTCAGAGTGCAGGCCTGGGAACCTGAAAGTCATATAAGGATTATAATAAAATATGCTATATAAGAAACAGATTAAGAAAGCTCTTCTTTGGGGAAATATACAGAGAGAAGAGCTGTCTGTTAGCTGTCGAGTTTCCAAGAGATACCATCTTTCGGGATCCTGTGCTCTGCCAACAGACAGACTGCCCCAAGGGAAATTGTGGTGAAACACCCAGACAAGGTACATCCATCCATCCATCCATCATGTGCTCTCTCTGTGACTCAGGGGCACGGAGATAGAGTTACAGTGTAAAGGAGGAGGGGGTTGAGAGGCAATGCTTTAAACAATAGAAGAAAATTGTATTGTTTAAATGATTGGTGTGTGTATACATATACACATATATATGTATATATATGCACATTATGTGGGGAAGAGATCCCTCCCCTCCTCTAGCCCCCTTAGCTTTTCTTAAACACACACCAAAAAAAGACAGTACATCCCTTTCTGGTTATAATTCTGAGGTGCTCATTTCAGATTCCTTGGATTTACACATCACCTTTCACTAAGGAACAAAAGGAACTTAGAGGTCATTATCTCATTCTCCCCTATCAGATTCCCTGTGAGGAAAAAAAAAAAAGGGAGCTTGTTTTGTTATCTCTCACGTCACAGAAGGGAAAAGTGGGGCCCAGAAAGGTTATGTCATAAGACAATGGCTGAGCCAGGAATAGAACCGGTCAGTTGACTGCTCACCCAGGCTCCATCTTCTCGGCGGCCCAGCCTTTCTTTTGTTACTCTTAAAGCTGAATAGTGATGGAACACACAGTGAGGGCACTTTTCTCTAAGGCAGTACAACTCACATTTCTGAATGTGATCCTACCTCTCTGCTCCTCCCCCACCAAAAAACCCGCCACATTCTTAATTTATTTTGCCATTTTACATGGGGGGAGGTGCTTTCCCAGTACTTCTCATCGCTTCCTTGCTCACATGATGCTGGATATGCATCCATTCCTCCCCCCCCCTTTCTAACTCTGAAATGGATGTTCAGGAATATGCTTCATCACCCAAAGGTCTGCTATGCAAATATGCCCCTGGAGGTTAATATGAGACCACTCAGTTCATTTCACCAATGGCCTGAGCCACAGAAAAACACCCACAGTGTCAAAGCAAACTAACCACTGGATTAATTATTGTGCCAATAAAATTCAGCCTTCTGTAATGGGGCACTAGTCAATGAGGGCTCAGTTCTCGAAGGATTAAGAAGCACTAAGATGGGGGTGAGACTAGGCTTGAAGACAGGATTACAAAAGACAGAAAGGATCGTTGCACAAAATAGTTCATGGAATAAGTCCCTCCCTCCTTCTGTATTAAATTAACCCTCCTGAGAAGAAAGCACTTATCTCCTAAAAGCTTCTAAACCCATCCCAATGGACACGATGGGGTATAGTCTCCACTAGACTACAAGAGCTAGAACATATCAAAGGAGAACAGAGTGGGAAGTTTCAGCCAAGGAAAGGGAGAGGACAATGAAAAGACACAGCTTGGCAGGGTATACAGCACCCTAGCTCAGTCAATTAATACATGCAATAGGTTTCATGACTCAGAGCCATCTACCTCAGGCAACACCAGCATAAGCTCTGAAAAAGATCACAGAAGAATCACAGCAGCAGAAGTGCTAATTCTAGGAAATGCTCATAAGTCACTGGTGAGCAGTAGCCATAGCCAGGATGAACCAGGACTAAGTTCTGCCGTATCTGTAGTACCTAGAAGCAGAACAAGAACAGGGACAACCGATGCCAGAGAACAAGATGACATCAACTGGGGAATGGATAAAAAAAAACCTAATGCAATGATGTATGAAATGATGAATATAAGGAATTCTGAGAAACATGGGAAAATCTGTATGAACCAAAGCAGAGCAAAATAAACCATCAAACGACAACATATATACCACACCTAAAATGATGCAGATGAAAAGATCACTAAAATGAAGGCTAATTCTGAGAAAATGAAAAGCCAGTAATGGTCCCAGAGAACAGAAAATGAAACATAACTAGCTCCTCTCAGTAGAGAGATATAAGGAGAACATTGTCCACACTCTCAGATATGGTCACAGGTGTTAGATGTTTTAACTGCTTTTCTTTGTTACGAGGCAGGGTTCGATTAAGAGGAAAAGATGCCAGGACATTTCCAGAAATGACTGCCATGTTAAAACAAACCCAAAAGATCAATAAAAATTATTTTAAAAATAAAATAAAAGAACTCTGAGTCTCAAAGAGAATGTACAGAGATAGGTTTGTGTCAAGAGAGAAGATGCAAATAAATTAACATAGCATAGGTGCTCAGAAAGAGGGGGGAGTTGGAAGAAGAAGGAAATTAAAAGAAACAAATGGAAGAAAAAGATGACTTAAATTAAAGGGAGGGAGCAATATCTGAATGGATGACACTTCGAAGTCCATTCAAATGCTGAAAGAAGCTAGAGCAAGAAACTAAGTCTCGCCTCCTATAAACCAAACAGAACTGAGTCCTCTCAACATAGATAATGCTAGACATGCTACCATTAAAAATCAGATAGTTCTTTGGCATTTGAAATATTCCTTAGACAAAGAGGCTTCCTCTGTCCTTGCCAGTGTCCCTCAACTTCCTAGTGGTTCAGAAGTTGCTTTCTAGTCTAGCTTGGTGTCTGCTACACACTTACCAAGTGTCAGGCACTGTGCTAAGTGCTGAAGACACAAAAAGAGGCAAAAACATGGTCTATGCTCTCAAAGAGCTCACATTCTAATGGAGGGGAGAAAGCAAGTAACTAAATACACATAACATCTATACACTCTCAGCTGAAGGTAATCTCAGAAGGAAGAAATTAGCAGTGTGGGGAGTAGACCTCCTGATTTGAACTAAATCTTGAAAAGAAGCCTGGAAGGAAGTGAAGGAAGTCTTCCAGGCGTGGGGGACACAGTGAATTATGAAAGAGAAAGTGCTATGATCTGAAATCACTGCCCCCCACATCATGGGGCAGAGTAAGAGAGGCATATAATAATAACAATATTGTATAACATAGAGTATAAATATAATAATATTATATTATATAATACAAACAATCATATATACTCTACATGTCATGTAGAATAATTACACCATATGACATTTCTATAGAAATATATGGTTTACAAAGTATTTTCACATATGTGACTTCACTTGATCTTTACATGTCACTAAGTTAGGTAAGGTGGATGTTATTCCCTTTTTTACAGAAGAAATGGGTTCAAGGTGGGGTTAAATGAGGTGTCCTCATCCTAGAGCGCTTCTGCACCAGCACACTGACAGTCTATATTTGATGAGGGCAGCCCAAGATCACATCACCAAAAGGCAGACAGGGAAGGTGGACTGAAACCCAATCCACTCTGATCCAGTAAATATTTAGTAAGCACCTACCACATTCAGGAACTATGCTGACCACTGGAAACACAATTAATAAAAAGACAGTCCCTGCCCCCAAAGAGCTTATGTTCTAAAGAGAGAAACACATAAAAAGAAGCAGGAAAGGGGGAGGAGAATGGGACACAAGGGGGTACCCAGTGTAGGAAGGTAGAAAGGGATAGGGAATCTTGTGTCATAGAGTTGAAACCAGGAAGGACAACAGTTGCAGGAGGGGGGGGCGGGGAGAGTGATCTGGGAGTCTAGCATCTTCCCACCAGAAAGGAAAGGCATTGGGAGGGATTTGGTACTCTGCCCTCCAATCAGAGGGAAAAAGCTGAGGGAGGGGTGTCAATCAAGTCTTGAGTAAGCAGCATGGTGGTGATCTTATCCTTGGAGAGGCATCCTGTTACCTGGAGTTGAAACCAGGCAGAGCATCAGATGTAGAGTAAAACAAAATGGAATGTGGTCTGTGGGACTTGAGCAAAAGCCTGGGAGTATTGAATTCTGGATCAGGTGCTAAAGAAAAGCTTCATCTTCCTCTGGTTTGGTTTCTCCACCTTTAAAATGGGAATGTTAATATGACCTCCCTCCACCCCGATGAATATGTGACTTGGCTAAATCACTCTCACAAAGCCTGAGCTCTTACCAAGGTAGCTTTCTCTTAAAAAATAAATGTGAAAACACAGACTCAGCAATACACAAAATGCTCAGTACGACCAAGCCTTTAGTGGGCCTTCCTACTATCCTTAGTTCTTCCCCATGCCCTTTGGCAAGGAGGTCCTGGGAAATACATGAGATAGGCAGCCAAATGAATAGCATGTTTAACTCGGAGTCAAGAAGAAGTGAATCCAAATCTGACCTAAGATACCTCTTAGCTATGTGATCCAGGGCAAATTACTAAAGCCTCTGTTTGCCTCAGTTTCCTCAACTATAAAATGGAGCCGATAATGGCACCTATTTCCCAGGGTTGATGTGAGGACAAAATGAGATTTTGCAGATCACTTTGTAAACCTCTAAGTACTATATAAATGGTAGCCATTATCATTATAAATGCCCTCTCACCTCCTTTACTACAGCTATGGCAACAGCAGAAGGTTCATCCCTGAACAAATAATGGAAGGCAGAAGGGGGGAGATGAAATCACCCGCATGTCTCTCCCCCTGCTCCCCGAATAATGAGACCAACTCAAGCTGGAGAAGCTGCTGTGCCAAGATTGATGGCTGCAGACTCTGACACTGCAGTGAAGAGATAAATGACTGGTCATTTCCCCTGGATGCACTTGGAGGCATCCATCCTCCCAGCCATACCAAGCTCAGGCAAGTCCCACTCCAAGAGACAGATAAACACTGACAGATGAGGGGTGGGGATGACGAGGGCTTGGGGGGAGGGAATGCCTGAGTGTCCTTCTCCCCACAGAAGGACATAGCTAGATTCCTCTGCAGGCCAGGAGAAGGTCATGTTGTCCATTTGCCAACACCTGGCTGTAGAATTGCTAGTCTTCCTCCAGTTCCCCTCCCCCAGCTTTAGTCATCATCCATAGTAGAACAAAGGGAAGCAGTGGGGGGGAGTGGAGAGGGCAAAGCAGTTTGACAAGCCCATCCATCTCAGGATACATATTTGGCACATCAGGGTTCTTTAAGTTGCTCCTCAGCTGGAAGGGTGTTGGAGGGCTGTGGAGGATGTTTTGAGATGAAAAGAAATCACTACTAATATCAAAGAGCAAGTGGTGGGGAAAGACACAATGGGTTAGAGACTATTAGAATGTAGGGCATGTACCAAAGTGGTAGGAAACTAATTAAGATGCAGGATTTTCAAAAGCAGGGAAACTTGGATGAAGTCTTTTCCCATCTGCAGCGTTTGGATTTGACTAGGGACCAGAGGAGCAGTTGGTGGGGCAAGGCAGTCAGTTCACTCTTCCCTTTACTTAGGGAGATATAAAGGACCCCTTACCAGAATATGTTAGATATCTATCTCTGCATGGTCCCCAATGCACAGGACCTTGCCTTGAATATAATACATGCTAAGTAAGTGTTCATTGAATGAACACACTCCTTCAACATGGCAGTATCCTGAGACAGCAGCATCACAGGATCTCAGAAACCGCATAGAGATATCTAGATGTAACAGCGGATAAAGTGCCAAGCTTGGACTAAGGAAGACCTGAATTCAAATGCAGCCTTAGAGACTTACTAAGTGACCTCTCTTAAACTCTCAGTCTTAGTTTCGTGATGTGTAAAATGGGGTGGAGGGTTGGATTCAATGGTACCTAAGATTCCTTTCAGCTCCAAGTACATGATCTTATGATCTGCTAACCCATACTTAAAGCAGGACTGTGCGGTACAATATCCCCAAATGGTCAACCAGTCTTTGTCTAAAGCCTTCCAACGATGCAGAACTTACTATATCCTGAGGCAACACATTCTAGCTTTTTAGGCAGCTCTAACTGTTAGGAAAGTGTTCTTTAAGTTAAATCAAAATCTGCCTCCGTGTTCCTAGTTTTGCCAACTGAGCCAAAAGGAACAAGCCTCATCCTTTTATACCAGCCCTTTAAACATTCAAAGGCAACTGTCATGTTTCCCATTAGTCTTCTCTCCAAGCTAAAAACCCTCAGTTCCTTCAACAAATCCTTACATAGATTATCTAGATTAGATTAGAGATGGGGTCAATAGACTTGAGGAGAAGCCAAAGAGGAAATTGGAAAATAGCCAACTTGACCTTCCTGCTGGACAAAAGAGAAGGCTGGCTGTGTCCTGAGGGAGAAGGATGGTCAGCTCCCAACTCTCATTGCATGACATGGTTTCCACTCTTGCTTCCTTCTCTCTTCCTTTCTCTCTCACTTCCACTCTCGCTAATTACCTTCCTCTAGATATGCTTCAATTTTTTGACACATTAAAACTCCAAAGGATCCATGATTTCCCCAATGTGGGTTGAGGAAATCAAAAGATGCAGATTACAACTCACCCAGATCTGCCAAGTCTATGTGACCCTCATCTACATCCTCTCACAAATTCACTACAGAAGGTGCCACTTACCCTCATGGAGGCTTCCTAACATTCTCTCAGTATTGTGGGTATACAAGTGGAGCACACAGGTTGTCCATCAATTTTCCCTCACTACCTGTGATGAACTCATCTTTTTTTCACAGGCACATTTTTCTCAGATGACATTCCTCACACCACTTCTCCTGTGTAATTTTTCATTTGTAATATGTCACAGCCAGCTTATGCCTACCACATGCTTCCCTATGCTCTTCAGAGGTGGTAGTAGTATTCCATGACTCACAGCTATATAGCATCATCAAAAAAAAAAAATTGGCATTATAAAAATGGGCCTTTGTTTCAGGGAGAACCTTAGAATGATTAAAAGCACCACATCGTTTCCCCAAAGCAATCTAGTTCATTCTCTACCTCTTATTCATTCTGGGTTCAGCTCATTATCCATTTGCACTGTCTGTCCTAGATATATGTACTGATGAATGAGCTCTATAGATTGTCTATCTAATTCTATGTCACAATCTGGACAAGAAGCATTGTTCAACTAGGGTTTTTCCTGTGCAAACAATTAGGCCAAACTCTTTTGAATGATTAGGAGGCTCTGCAATGTTCCAGGGAATGATGCAATCAGGATAATCTCATTTGCAAACAAGAGCATCAGGAAGACCTTACCACCTCTATGGAATTGCTCTGTTACTTGGACTCTTTGCCAGACCTTCCCCATAACGGAAGCAATCATCTTGGAAGAGCATCTTCTCCTTTTAGAATGCCTTGAGTGTTATTAAAAATCTGAGGATCCCACAAAGCTATCTCTATTGTTAAATCTTTCAAGGCATCTTACGTGATTTTGACATAGTGCTTAGAAGACACCTTGTTGGTAGTCTTTGAAACGACATTTTTTTACTGTCAACAAACAATAAATACCTTAGGATGTTATATTCTCTACATGTTTTAATCAGTTGTGTTATTGTAACGATATGGTCTGTCAGAGAATATAGTTTGCAAAGTCTGCTTATTCCTTTCTAAAGCTTTCAACACATATGCCCTCAATAGATACATGGATTATTCTCATTTTTTAAAAGTATATAAATGAAAAAATAGTCAAATGAGCTGATAATTATCTCTTGTCTCCCTTTTATTTTTTGGTAATAATAAGTTATAATATTTTTTCCACGCTCTTACATACTCCCCTCTTTTATGTTCCTTCCTAAAATATGGTACCCAAAACCCCCTAGAATCCATTTTCTTACCTATAAGTTCTTTCTATTATGACTAGTCTACCTAAATTAAATTTTTCTTCGTTTGATCTTAGCTGACTTGGTCTTTGATACTGAAATCACCACTATCTATTCCCTTCTAAGTACTTGGGTTCCAAGGTCTAGGATACAACAAAAGCTCCTATCCAACAAAGGGCCAAGGCAATACACTTTTTCAAAAGAGTACTTTTCTTGGTTGCACCATGAACTTTCTGGGTTTCCCCTAAGAAACCGACTTACTAATTTTGTGTGTTAATTTCCCATACTATTAAAAGGATTTAATATTGGTCCTGAACAACATAGACCAAGTACTTTGAAGTTGAAAGGCATCCAAATGATTGCAAAGAACTATCTCTGAATTTAGTCCTGAAGCTCCAAGAAAAATTTGTCTCAAGATTTTTTGTTGCTATTTTTTAATTAAATTAAAATATAGGCCTTTTTCCCACCAGGAATCAGCTGGTTTCCATCTTTGTGTATGTACTTCTTTAGCATCTTTTGATAGATGTTTACTATCCACTCTTCTTTCCCCATATCTTGAGGTAAGAAGACAGATAGATTATTGAAAAACAGTCCAGGAGAGTTCCAAAATTGGAACCATGACCTCCCCCAACTCCTATACATAATATAAATTGTGACCTTTATTCACTCTACAAGCATTTATTAAGGGCCAGGCAGGGATAGGAGATAAAAAGACATAAATGAAATTGTCCCCACCCTTCAAGAGCTTACATTATTGAGGAGAAGAGGAGATGACAAAATATACAGAGATAAGTAAATATTATGAATAAATACACATATGTACATATGTTTATATGTGTGGATGTTTACACATACAAAGTCATGGTGGGGAGGGACACACTAAAAGCTCTGGAAATAAGAAAGGGCCTCCTGGAGTGGGTAGTATTTGAACAGAGCCTTAAAAGAAGCTAATAAGGTAATAGTGAAGAGAAATTGTATTCCAGGTATGAGGTTCAGCCTTGTCCAATGGTAGTGTGGGAAATGGAATGTTCTGTGTAGAAAACATATAGTAATCCAGTTTGGGCTAGAATTTAGAATGCAAGAAATAATATTCAATAAAACTAGAAAGGTAGGCTTGAGCCAGATTGTGAAGGGCTTTCTATGACAAGCACAGAAGTTTATGTTCTATCCTATAAACTATGAAAAACTGCAGCTTCTCAGGCAGAAAAGCAACCTCATCAGCCATGCTTTAGGCATATCAATCTGGCAGCTCTGGATGGATTGCAAAGGGGGAAACTTGAGGTACAGTGACCAAATAATAGGCCATCACAATAGTCGATCAATAAATGATGAAGGCATAAATCAGGGCAGTGGCCATACAAGTGGAAAAGAAGAGGACAGTAGTAAAAGACGTTACAGATGTTGGATCAACAAGACTAGGCAACGGATTAATATGGGGAAGGGAAGTAAGAGTGAAGAAGTATGAAGAGTAGAAGATAGTTCCAATAGATCCAAGACTGAGAATTTGGGTGGTTGGAAGGATAGTGGTGCCCTTGAGAGAAATAGGGAAGTTAGGAAGGTTTTGTAGGGGAAAACCTGAGTTATAAAATACCATTGTCTATTGGGAAAGAATTTTTGCAACTAGTGTCTCTGATAAAGGCCTCATTTCTAAAATATATAGAGAACTGAGTCAAATTTACAATACAAGTCATTTCCCAAATAATAAATGGTGAAAGGATATGAATAGGCAGTTTTCAAAGAAATTAAATACATCTATAATCATATGGGAAAATGCTCTAAATCACTATTTTTTTTAAGTAATCGGGGTTAAGTAACTTGCTCAAGGTTACACGGCCAGTTATTTCTGGGTGTGGTGCTGAGTATCTGAGCCCAGGATTCGATCTCCAGGTCATCCCAACACTGGAGCCGGTGCTCTTACTCACTGTGGTACCTGGCCACCCCTCTAAATCACTATTAATTAGAGAGATACAAATCAAAATAACTCTGAGATACTACATCACACCTATCAGATTGGTTAACATGACAAAACAGGAAAATGATAAGTGTTGGAGAAGATGTGGGAAAGTTGGAACACTAATTCATTGTTGGCGGACTTGTGAACTAATCTAACTATTCTGTAGAGCAATCTGGAACTATGCCCAAAGGGCTAAAATATTTGCAGACCCTTTGACCCAGCAATACTACTTCTAGGGTTGCATCCCAAAGACATCATAAAAATGGGAAAAGGACCCACATATACAAAACATTTATAGCAGATCTTTTTGTGGTGGCCAAGAACTGGAAATTGAGGGGATACCCATCAATTGGGGGATGACAGAACAAGTTGTGGTATATGAATGTAATGGAATACTATTGTGTTATAAGAAATGATGAATAAGAGGACTTCAGAAAAACCTGGAAAGACTTATATGAACTGATGCTGAGTGAAGTGAGCAGAACTAGGAGAACATTGTACACAGTAACAGCCACAGTTTACAATGGCTAACTTTGATAGACTTAGCTCTTCTCAGCAATGCAAGGACCTAAAACAGTTCTAAAGCACTCATAATAAAAAATGTCATCCACATCCAGAAAAAGAAATATGGAGTCTGAATACAGATCAAAGAAGACTTCTTTTTTTTTGTTTTGTTTTATGTTTTTCTTTCTCATGATTACTCCCATTCATTCTAATTCTTCTATACAATATAACTAATATGAAAATATGTTTAATAGAAATGTATACGTAGAACCTATGTCAGATTGCATGCTGTCTTGGGGAAGGGAAGGGGAGAGGGGAGGAGAAAATTTAAAACTTATGGAAGTGAATATTGAAAATTTAAAATAAATAAATTAACTTTAAAAATACTATTTTCTTTTATTTATCCAAGAACAAAATACAGTGACTACTAAGCTGATTCACTTGCCAAGTGTAATAAAGCAAACTAAAAGGACTGATTGGTTACTTACCTAAAGTTAGTATACCATAGGGAACTCTGGGAATATTTCTAAGATATAAATGTTCACACTGAAAATTTAACATTTGTTTCTTGCAGGTTCAAGCTGGCTCTAGCACATCAGCACAACTCAAATTCTACCCAACACCTCTCTCCTCAGATATATAATCGCAGATTAGATAGATAGATAGATAGATAGATAGATAGATAGATAGATAGATAGATAGATAGATAGATAGATAGATAGATAGATAATATATTTTAGCAGAAAGAACACTGGATTTGTAATCAGAAGAACTGGTTTTGAATCTGAGTTCTAACACTACCTATGTAACTTTGGGAGAAACTGTTCTCTCTATCAGTTTCCTCTTCTTTCAAAATGATGGGGATTGATTACATGACCCCTAAGACTCCCACCACTACCCAAACTCTGTGATCCTATGGCATTTCTAAAAAGATTTCCATCTTTAGCTGAGGGGAAAGAATGGCTATTGGAGTTCTGGAAACAAGACAGTTAAGGAAGGAGAAGGTATTCATTGGGATTAAACTGATAGGGTTCCCAGAACTAATCATTGCTATTGCCCCCAGTGGCCATAAACACGACCACTCACCTGACTGGTGAAGGAAGGCAATATTGTATGAAGTACCAAAACCATGGTATCCAGAAACAACAACTTCCAGAGTTGGAAAGGATCTCAGGAGGTCACCTAGTCCAATATGAAAAAAGAATCTTCTCTACAACATGCTAGACAAGTAGGAATTTAAGTCTTTGCTTAGAGACCTCCACAGAGGGGAAACTACTCATTCTATTTTTGGCTTGTGTGGGAGAAGGCTATAGAAGGGTGGGAAAGGGAATTGAGCTAGATAAGGAGGAAGAGGAAATTGTGAAGGGATTTGAAAGAGTTTAGACTAATGAAGAGGGCCAGAGATTAGATGTGGGGAGGGAAAATTGGGGAGAAATGAAGAAAATTTAAAGGAGAATAATTTATATTCTTCTTACACTTTTTGTGAAAGAAAGTTGAAGAAGGAATAGAAATAAAGAAACTAAAGGAGAATTCAGGAATAAGTCCCTTAAAAGAGGACACACTGGCATACCCAGGATGATGGCTAGCATAGTTCTTAGATCTGCTTTAGGAGGAAAGATAGCTGTTTAAGGGGGTGACAATCTTTTTAAATTACATTCACTAATTCAGGGAGAAAATAAGCACCCTGAACTTCTGAGAAAATACAAGCAGAGAAATAAAGACCAATGGACAGAGTTCTGACTGCCTGAATCAACTATAAAGTTTACATACATCCCTGGATGGGACAGCCTTTACATCTGACCAGTAGGGGAGCTCTAAACATACAGTCACTCAGAATCTTGACTAGAGAATCACAAGATCCTTCTCATAAGCAAGACACCCAACTAATACCTAAAGCCCAGGGGTCAAGTGACTGAGGGGCAACATGAGCAGGCAAAGGAAGAAAAATAAACAGAGTTCCCCAACATTACACTCCTATTTTGGTGACAAAAAGGATAAAAGCATGGAACAAGAGGAAGACAGTGAAGTCAGAACTCCTGAACCAAAAGCTTCAAAGGAAAATATGAGCTGGTTACAGGCTTTAGAGAACCTTAAGAAGCAAATAAGAGAAGTGGAAGAAAAATTGGGAAAAGAAATGAGAACAATGCAAGAAAATTATGAAATGAGAGTCAACAGCCTGGCTGAGGAAAATAATACCTTAAAAAATAGACTAACTCAAGGGGCGGCCAGGTAGCACAGCAAGTAAGAGCACCGGCTCCAGTGTTGAGAAGACCTGGAGATCAAATCCCGGGCTCAGACACTTAGCACCCACCCAAAAACACCTGGCCGTGTAACCTTGCGCAAGTTACTTAACCCCAACTGCTTAGGGGCGGCCAGGTGGCTCAGCGAGTATGAGTACCGGCTCCAGTGTTGGGACGACCTGGAGATCGAATCCCGGGCTCAGACAATCAGCACCACACCCAGAAATAACTGGCCGTGTAACCTTGAGCAAGTTACTTAACCCCGATTGCTTTAAAAAAAAAAAAAAAGCCGAATTTGCCAGAAGGAAAAGGAATCTCAAAAGCTCACTGAGGAGAATCATTCCTTCAGAATTAGACTGGAGCAAATGCAAGCTAGTGACTTTATGAGAAATCAAGAGGCTGTTAAACATATCCAAACAAATGAAAGGATAGAAGGCAATGTGAAATATCTCACTGGAAAATAGATCCAGGAGAGATAATTTAAAAATTATTGGACTACCTGAAAGCCATGGTCAAAGAAAGAACCTAGAAATCATCCTCCAAGAAATTCTCAAGGAAAACTTCCCTGATGTTTTAGAACCAGAGGGCAAAATAGAGGTTGAAAGAATCCACCAATCACCTCCTGAAAAAGATCCCAAAAAGAAAACTCCTAGGAACATTATAGACAGGTTCCAAAATTCCGAGATCAAGGAGAAAATATTACAAGCAGGCAGGAAGAAACAATTTGAATATTGGGGAAACACAATCAGGATAACCCAGGATATGGCAGCTTCTACACTGAGGGATTGAAGGGCTTGGAATATGATATTCCGGAGGGCAAAAGAGCTGGGATTAAAACCAAGAATCACCTACCCAGCAAAACTGAGTATGGTGATTCAGGGGAAAATATGGTCATTCAGTGGAACAGAGGACTTTCAAGTATTCTTGATGAAAAAACCAGAGTTGAATAGAAAATTTGGCATTCAGATACAAGAAGCAAGAGAAGCTTTAGAAGGTAAACAGGGAAAAGAAATCATAAGGAACTTGTCAAAGTTGAACTATTTACATTCCTACATGGAAAAATGATAATTTCAACTGATGAAACTTTTCTCAGGCATATGAATACATATGTGAATGTGTGTATATATTTTTACAGGTATACATAGATAGAGGGCACAGGACCAATTTAATAGGAAGGGATAATACTTAAAAGGTGAAATTAAGAGGTGAGAGGAATTTAATGAGAGGAAATCGGGAGAGACAGAATGGGGTAAACTATCTCATATAGAAGAGGCAAGGGAAAATGGTTACAATGGAGGGGAAGAATAGGAAGGCAAAAAGGAATGGGTCAACCTTATTCTCATTGAATTTGGCTCAGGGAGGGAATGATATACAACTAAACAGGGTATCTCACCCTACAGGAAAGTAGGGGGAAAGGGGATGAGAGGGGGGATGATGGATTGGGGGG
Organism: Petaurus breviceps papuanus; assembly: GCF_028583685.1. Classification (NCBI taxonomy): domain Eukaryota; kingdom Metazoa; phylum Chordata; class Mammalia; order Diprotodontia; family Petauridae; genus Petaurus; species Petaurus breviceps. Next base: position 28,578,748 of record NW_027185809.1, read on the forward strand.
GAGGGAAGTTGGAAGCACCCACTTTTGAAAAGGGACAGGATCAAAGTAGAGAATAGAACAAGTGGGTAGTGGGATAGGAGGGAGGGAAATATAGTCAGTCTTTTACAATATATCTACTATGGTAATGTTTTGCATTAGCTACACATGTACAACCTATACTGAATTGCTTATCTTCCCAGTAAGGGTGGGTGACAAGGGAGGAAGGAAATGAATCTGGAATTCAAAGTTTTAAAATCAAATGTTTAAAAATATACAAATACTATTATTAATACTATTTTACATGTAATTGGGAAATAAGATATACAGGCATTGGGGCATAGAGATCTACCATGCCCTACTGGAAAAGTCAAAGGGGGTATGGGAGAAGAAATGGGAGAGAACAGATTGGAGGAGGGGATATCCTGTGGGGCCACTATTTTGGGGCAGTGGATAGGGGGAAAATGGGGGGAAAATTGTACCTCAAAATCTGGCGGAAATGAATAATGTAAACCAGAAGTTAATAAAGCATTTGAAAAAATAATAATAATTAAGGCCTTTGTTCCCTTATTAGACTCTTTGTTTATTGTAAGTTTATTTCTTATCCCCTAGAAAATAAGTTAGCATTCCTATGTAGAATCAGAAAGGGAAAACCATAAGCCTCCAGAAGGCCTCTGATCTTTACTCTGAGAGAACAACCCAAGGCCATTGTCCCAATACTGGCCAGGCCATTTAGAGGTAGAACTCAGGAAAAAGAATTATGTCCATATTTATTGATTACACACATAGATTACACATACAATTACACATATATTTATTGATTACACATATAGATTACACATCTTTCTTTCTTTTGCTTTCATCTCTGGAACTGAGGTATGTCCACGTTTCTGCAATAATAACTTGATAAGTAAGTGTCTTGGGTCCAAGTGGCCCCACAGCATCTGACATCATAGGTAAAACCTTCCACAATCCCCTTGTTAGCCAATGTTGAGTAAATGGAAAACATCCCAATCCCACATTCTCATTTCTCTCAACCAATTACTACCTTTAAAGATCCCAAAATTCAACGTAAAAAAAAATGTCTTGCTCCCCACTAATCACAATCTTGGAACCCCTGTAAATAAAGAAGAAACCCTAATCCATGTCAGTGATAGAACTTTTTTGGTACAAGAACAAAAGACTGGAAAACTACCTTCGAAGTTTACATACTACCACCCCAATATGGATGTAGATTTGAAAAACTGAAGTATCCCTTTCTCATTTCCAGCTGCCTGTAAAGAATATCTATTAATAAATCTATTTCTGACTCATAAATCCCATACATGGGCCTCTTCTTTTTTTCCCTTTCCTGATATGGATGCTGATTTACCAAATAATCACTCATTTGGAGTGCCTTTGCTTTAAAATGTAGGAATTCACATGGAGAGCCCTCAGCTATGTAAGCCTTAATTTTTTCTAACAATACATTCCGGAATTTTCCAGGAATCAAAGTCAAGCTCACCGGCCTATATTTTGAAAAATCTATTCTCTTCCCTGAAAATTGGGAAAATATTTGCCCTTCTCAAATCCCACGGCCTGTCCTGTTCTCCCTGCCTTTTCAGAAAATACTGACCCTAGATTAGCAATCATATAATAACAACAATGATAATCATGACAATAATAATATTTATTTACATAGTGCTTTAAAGAAATAAAGAACTTTACAAATACCAATTTATTGTATCCTCATAACTAGGGGAAGTAGGCATTATTATTATCCTTATTTTACAGTTGAGGAAACTGAGGCACAGGTCTACTGGTTTGGCCAACCTAATATCTGAGGTTGGATTTGAACTCAGGTTTTCCTAACTACAGGTGCCATTTTCTCTCCATTTTCCATAATAATTTGTCCCATTCACTATAAGCAGTCGTCCTATGCCTTCTTCGACCCTCCTCTTTTCCATGATATATTTGGCTGTTGTTGTTTTTTTAAGTATTGTTGTCCTTAGCTTTCCTCACCAGGGTCCTAATCTTGGTTCTGCCAAAAGTTATCTGTGATTTAAATGTTGTGTTCTGCTCTTGTCATAACATTATTAGAAACAAATTGATAAGATGAAATGCATCTAAGTAAAGGCCAACTGAAATGTGTTGCTGTTGTTGTTCATTCATTTTCAGTCATGTTGGACTCTTCATGAGCCCATTTGGGGTCTTTTTGACAAAGATACTGGAGTAGTTTGCCATTTCCTTCTCCATCTCATTTGACAGATAAGGAAACTGAGGCAAACAGATCAAGCACCACCAATGAGAGGGAAGTCTAAGTCACACTGTGTGAGGAGTTTGAAGGAATTGAAGACAAGCCTGCAGAAAAAAAATTCAGGATAAAGAATGGTCTTGGGGGCGGCCAGGTAGCACAGCGAGTAAGAGCACTGGCTCCAGTGTTGAGAAGACCTGGAGATCGAATCCCGGGCTCAGACACTTAGCACCCACCCAGAAACACCTGGCTGTGTAACCTTGAGCAAGTTACTTAACCCTAATTGCTTAGGGGCGGCCAGGTGGCTCAGCGAGTAAGAGCACCAGCTCCAGTGTCAGGATGACCTGAATCAAATCCGGGCTCAGACACTCAGCACCACACCCAGAAATAACTGGCGGTGTAACCTTGAGCAAGTTACTTAACCCCGATTGCTTAAAAAAAAAAAAAAAAGAATGGTCTTCCCAAGTATTTCACCTAACTTCCCCTCACATACTCTATATTCTATTTAAACTGACCTATTTGGTTTTCCTCATACATGATATTCTCTCTGCCATCTATCATGCCTTTGGACAGGCTGCCCCTCCGCACCTCACAAGCTTCAAATACTCTCTATTCATACTTCCAACTCTTTGACAAGCAATCAAATGACAGGTTTATTTCTTAAATACCTACTATGTGCCAGAAACTGTATAAGGCACTGGGGATATAGGAAAAAAGAATTGTAAAACCCTTCTTTGCCAGGAGTTTATATTCCAATAGGGAAAAGAAGAAATCCATATTGTATGTGTGTATATATGTGTATGTATATGTGTATGTGTGTGCATATGTATAGGTGTGTGCATATGCATATGAGTGTGCATGTATGTATATGTTTTGGTGTGTATGTATTGTGTATGTGTGTGGTGTATTGTGCATGTGTATAGATGTGTGTATAGATGTCTATACCATGTATAATATTTTTATTTGTTCATTCATTCATTCATTCATTTATTATAGCTGTGTAATCCTGGGCAAGTCACTTAATGCTGTGGGCTCTAAAATGAGCTGGAGAAGGAAATGGCAAACCACTCCAATATCTTTGCCAAAAAAAATCCAAATGGGGTCACAAAGAATTGGACACAACCAAAAATTAATTAAACAACACAGCAATAGGAAGCCCTGATATTGATGGGGGGGGGGGGGGGGGGGGGGGAGAAGGCGTGGTGTGGTCAGGGAGGGAAAAGGGAGCCCCGGTCAGATCTGCTCTTGAAAGAAATGACTTTGTCAAGTGTGCAGGGTGGATTGTAGTAGTGAAAGATTCAAAGTAGGGACACCAACTAGAAACATTTCAGTTATCTAAGGGAGAGGTAACAAGGGCTTAACCCAAGATGGTAGCTGTATGAGTGAAGAGAAGGGGTCAGATGCAAAAGATGTGAAGATAGAAACAACAAAATCTGGACTCCCTATATTCATTCAAGGATCGGCCCAAATATCCCTTTTGACATGAGTGCAATATTATCAGTCAGGCTACTTGATTCTCCTGGGCATTAATGCCCTTATTAGCTTATCCTCATTTTGTATAGATTGTGTACCTATTTATCTGCATACATCTTGTTCCCACCAGTAGAATATAAACACTTTGACGTCTGGGACTATTTTCCCTTATGTCTTTGTATCTCCAGCAACTGACAATAACTAACACATAGTAGGTACTTAATAAATGCTTGTTGAATTTTCCATCAATGACAGTGGAGTTATGATGTTTGGACCCTAACATCCTAGATGAGGAAGGAGAAATGGCTAAAAGAAACAAAAATAAAAATAAACCAAGTAGACACTGAGAAGGTTTGTCCTGTGTGCGACACAATTTTGAGGGTTTTTAGATTTTGAGCTTAGAGGCCATCTAGTCCAATGTCCTCATTTTACAAATGAAGGAGCATCTGAGCGGCACAGTGGATAAAATAACCACCCTGGAGTCAGGAGGACTGAGTTCAAATCTGTCCTCAGCCACTTACTAGCTGTGTGAATGTGGGCAAGTCACTTAACCTCTATTGCCTCAAAAAAAGAAAAGAAAAAGACAAATGAGGAAACTAAGACCCTGAAAAATTGCCCAAAAGGGTGATAAACAGAAGCAGGATTTGAACCCAGGTCCATGTACTTCAAAGTCTTTTTGACTCTTTCCACTGAATCTATTCTCAAGGTATTGGAAAATAAAGGAAAAGATCTATTGGACCAGAAAAAAAAAAATCATGGCCATTGCTACTAAACAAAAAATATCAATTGAGAAACTATCAGTAGCTACCAACCCATAAACCTTTCTCATCATATCAAGGGCATTGTTGATGAAAATAGCTTTCACAGAGTAGGCACTTTCCAAATGTCTGTTGAATTGTTTTGTGGAATTATAAAGGATCTTTGATAAAATATTTTTGGTCTGGTTCTGTGATTTTATCCATGAGGATGCGGTATGGAAATACCTTCTTTGCAATTTATGATTTTAGAGAATTATCTGTGCCACTGAGAGACTATTTGACTTGGTCATACAGCTAGTATGTGTCAAAGGTAGATCTTGAGCCCAGGTCTTTCTGACACCAAGGCACTCCAAGAAACTTAGGGATCATCTAGTCCAATTTTCCCTTTTGTTTTTCTTCACATGGAGATACTGAGGTCCAGAGTGGTGGAATGAATTTGCCCAAGGTCACTTGCTAGTAAATGTAGAATTAAGCTTTGAACTCAAGTCTTCTAACTACAAATCCCATGCTTTATATATAGTAAAAGTTTAATAAGTGCTTGCTGGAGTGAATTATGTATCTATATCATATCAAATAGGTGTGTGTCTATATGCATATATAAATCATAGCTACTTTAAAGTGAAAGGGGTGAGTAAAGATACAAGAGATAGTTGTGTGAGGCTATCCACAAACCAGAGGGAAGCATTATAGGAAAAAAAAAAAACACTTGAGGTAATAAATAATAGAATGAGATACAAAAAGCAATATTGCAGTGGGACAATATTACAAAACACTTGGCAGATATATATATAAAGAATTCAGTAAACATCAAAATCTTAGCATAGAGGTATGATAGGGGTCTTCAGCTACTATCTAGACATCTGCTATAGGTCCCCCTCTACTAAAAGTACACTAATAGATAAATTCTTAACTTGCTTTAATGATCATTTCATTCTTCAAAAGGTGGAAGAAGAAACCAAAGGAACTTCTATTCCAGACCTAACCAGTAAAGAGGAACTGGATAATAAAGTAGAGAGGATGAAGAGGTAGAGACCACTCCATATTAGAGTAGGGCAAAAGCCAGGAATAATCTAGTATTTACCCTAGGTTTGGTGAGAGCAGATTTCAAAGCAAAGATTTCAAGAAAGAATAGGTAGGGTCACATACTCTAAATAAAATTCTGATTATACAAATGCAAACATTTCTGATAGACAAAAAAAAAATGGGAGAAATGTCCAAAAAAAAAAAAATAAAAGGGTACCAACTATATGGTCAGCTCATTAGGAGTAAAAAAAGATCAAAAAAGGGACAGCTGAGTTCCTTGAGTAAATGGGATGATGCTAGAGGGTGTCCCACAGAAGGAAGTATTCAACTGTTCTTTTGCTTGTTTTCTTTGCCAAGAACAACACTTCTCAATCTGGGAAGGAGAGATAGCACAAAAAAATGGTGAAGAGTGAGTTAAAACCCAAGAAAACTAAGGAAATGGGAAGAGAGCACCTGGCTGCCCTCAATGAGTTCGAGTCACAAGGTTCATACAAACTGTATCCCAGGGTGCTGAAAATTCTGGCAGATGTGATTAATGAGCTACTGTCAGTGATCTTCACAAAATTGTGGAGAGTAGGAAAGGTGCCAGAGGGCTGGAGACAAGAAATTATTGTCCCAGACTTTAAAAAAAAAAAAGATGAAAACCTTCAAACTATGGGCAAAATTCTAGACAAAGTGGATAATTTGTGAACAATTACAAAGGGAAGCAGTCATCATTAATAACCTGCATGGCTTCATCAAGAACAGGTAATACAAAACTAATTTAATTTCCTTTCTTGACAATATAACTAGATTGGTAAATCAAGGGAATACAGCAGATGTAGTGTTCCTGGATGCCAGCAACACTTTTGCCAAAATTTCTCATTCTATTCTTGTAAACAAGAGGACATGTGGGCTAAGTGATAGGAGAGAGTCCAGGGGGGGCAGCTTGGTGGTGTAGTGAATACAGCACCAGCCCCAGAGTCAGGAGGACCTGAATTCAAATACTGCCTCAGACACTTAGTATTTACTAGCTGTATGACCTTGGGCAAGTCACTTAACCCCAATTGCCCTGCCTTTCCTCCTCAAAAAAATATATCACAAAAGGAGTCCAGGAGGATTCCGAATTGGTCAAATGACTGGACCTTTCTTGAAGTACTTATGAAAAAAACTTTTTAAAAATCAGGATATTTACCCATATCTTTTTCTGGGATATTTCCCTTTTTCCTCCATGATTTACCAAAGATTACTAGCTGAGCTACAGACCTGCATTTCCTAGGACTCTTAGGACATAATCCAACTGGCTGTCTCATTAGCACCTCAAGCTCAAGATAAAGCTTATTTTATTTCCCCTATAACCTGCTCTCCCTTCTTAACTTCATCATTTGTCAGTGGCACAACTATATACTCTACATCCCGTATTCCAAACCTTGGTGTTATGTCTGACTCTTCCCTCTCCCTCACCTCTCATATCCAATTGGTTACCAAAACTCATTATTTCTATTTCTGCAATGCTTTTCACATATGTTCTCTCTACCCTAGTCTCACTGCCGCCATTTTAGTATAGAGCCTCATTACCAGCCACCTTGCACTATAGTCTCCTTTCTCAGCCACCTTAACAGTTGATAATAATCTCACTCTCTCTCTCTGCTCCAAATCATCTTTCACACCACTACCAGACATCATCCAATTTTATAGATCCCTTCATATTGCTCCTTTGCTCAAAATCCATCACTAACTCCCCACTGCCTACTAACTTAAATTCAAATTCCTTAGCCTAGCTATGGGCAAACTATGGGCAAAATTCTAGACAAAGTGGATAATTTGTGAACAATTACAAAGGGAAGCAGTCATCATTAATAACCTGCATGGCTTCATCAAGAACAGGTAATACAAAACTAATTTAATTTCCTTTCTTGACAATATAACTAGATTGGTAAATCAAGGGAAATCAAAGCTCTCTGCATTTTGGTGCTACACCATATACATACAATCCTTTCATATAGTTGTTCACTTTTTTTTTCAGACATCTCTGACTCTTCATGACCCCATTTGGGGTTTTCTTGGCAAAGATACTGGAGTGGTTTTCCATTTCCTTCTCCAGCTCACTTGACAGATAAGGAAACTGAGGCAGACAGGGTTAAGTGACTTGCCCGGGGTCACACAGCTTCTAAGTGTCTAAGGCCAGATTTCAATTCAGAAATATGAGTCTTCCTAACTCTAGGCCTGTGTAATGGTGATGGGAATTTGAAGATCTTCCCTGCCCTTTCATAGGCTGAATGTAATCACATGGAGCCTGTGGTGGGACGAATTTGCTGAACAGTGGAGCAGAGCCCACAGGAAGCTGGGAATCAGAGCAGTTAGAGCTGGAGGGAGGAGAGGAACCACCCAAGGAGACAGCTAGGCTTGTGAGTGTTTGTTTGTGGGAAGGCTAAAGGATGGTGTGGTGATGGATTTGATTTTCTGGTGTTGGAATCTGGCTTTCTGGTGTTTGAATAAATGTTTTGCTTCTGTCTTCTATATGGAGAGTCTGTGATATTTTGCAGTTGAGAACTATGCTGGCATTTTCACAGTTACTGTCAGCTCTGTGAATATTGCATTGTTGCTACAGTCTGGCACTCTATTCACTGTACCACCTAGCTGATCCTTTCATATTACCCCCCTCCAAATACTCAAGATTCCAGACAAAATGAATTACATATTTTATATTTCACCCACACACACACCCCAATATCTCCACATTCTTGCATAGGGAACCCTATGCAACTAGGTAGTACTTTGGATAGAATGTAAAGCAAAGGCCTTGGAGGCAGAAAGACAGGAGTTCAAATCCTGTCCCAGACACTTACAACCTATGTGACCCAAAACAAATAACTTCGCCTCTCTTGGCTTCAATCTCCTCATCTGTAACATGAGTATTATAACAGCACCTACTTCACAGAGTTGTTGTGAGGGTCAAATGAGATAACATAGGTCAAGTATTTTGCAAACCTTACAGCACTAGGTGAATGCTAACCAGTATTATCTCTGAAAAGTCCTCCTCCCTCCCGTACATACCTGTTACATTCCTACTCATTCTGAAAGCCCAAGTGAAATGCTACTTCCTGCTTCCCCCAGTTGGTGATGACCATCTTAACCGTATCCTAATGCATTTAAGTATTATTTGTCCCATCACTGTATTTGCCTAGGTGCCAGTTCCTGCTATCAGACTGCAAACTGACGCCCATTAGCATCATCCTATTTACCCAAGGAATGGACCTGTGCCTTTTTTTAATCTTTCTCTGGCTCCCAATAAGTTGATCAAGATAAGAGTTATTCCTTATACAATATTCTCCACCAGCCGTATTTTAACATGAGGAAGCTAGGTGGAGCAGCGGAAAAAGCTTTTTGCTTGGTTTCAGAAAGACATGAGACGAAATTCGGTCTCAGATGCTAAATGTGTGACCCTGGACAAGTCACTTAATTGCTGTCTGCCTTGGTTTCTTCATCTGTAAAACAGGAATAATAATATCACTTACCCCCCAGGTTGCTGTAATGACCAAATGAGATAATATTTGAAAGTACTTAACTTGATAGAGAAATGCTAGCTAGTTATATCTAAAACAAGCACAAACATAAAGACTATTTTGTTGAGTTATTTCAGTCACGCCCAACTTATCATAACTCCATTTGGGGTTTCTTGGTAAAGATACTAGAGAGGTTTGCTCTTTTCTTCTCCAGCTCATTTTACAGATGAGGAAACTAAAGTAAACAGGGTTAAGTGACTTGCCCGGGGTCACACAGTTAGTACATTTCTGAGGCTGGATTTGAACTCAGGTCTTTCACAGATTCCAGACCCAGCACTCTATTCAGTGTGCTATCCAGCTGACCCTCACAGATGACTAGCCAATGAATTAATCCAGTGGAGTTGTAACAAACCACAAGGCACTTGCCCTCCTCCCTCGGATCCCTGTAAATGATACCAGACAGGAACAGAGGAAGGGAAAGGTCCAAAAACAGCTGTGGTAACAGTTGTTCAAAATTCACATGAAAGAAGCAAATACCAAAAAACATTTCCAATTGATCACAGAAGCATTAGTTAGATTTCCTCAGTGGTTTGCTTATTTGAATTTGCTAACAAACTCCAAGATGTTTTGAGCAAGAAACTGTCCTTGGTCCTGTATTTTCCCCCTTGGTGTTACTTGGAGCTATTGCTTTCCTTTAGAATAGTGGCCTGCCCTTCTGGGTAGGGAATGAATTCCAAGAAGAAAAAGTTCAAAGATGAAAAAATCAATGAGAAGTCAGGAGGTCCATGTTGTAGTCTTAGAACTTAGCCACCAATTAACTATGTGACCCCAGACACATCATTTTACCCTCTCTGGGCTTTGCTCATCTTTAATAAGGCAATCTGATCTCAAGACATCTATGGTTCCATCTAGTTGTAAAATGCTATGAGTCTACATGGCCCTTTGTTCACTTATTGTAGTTCTAGGTAGAAGATAGGAGGTCAGGAGGTGTTTAATTAGTAACTTCTCAAAATCCCTAGTTTTCCTCCAGGTTCCTTTCAAGTGCTATATGTTCAATGAGTTTTCCTATTTTCCCTGAGGTGCTGGAGCCCTCCCTCCTGAAATCACTTTGTATTTACTTCTGTTCTCCCCCACCCCCCAGAGAATGTAAGCTCACTGAAGACAGGAATTGTTTCACTTTTACCACTATATCCCTAGTGTCTAGTGTAGTGTCTGGCACACAGTAGGTGCCTAATGAATACTTGTTAAATGACATTGCATTGCTTTCCCCCTTCCTGAATCCCTTTACAGAGGTGGCATACACTTGAGTGTTCCCAAGGGCCTCAATAAGGTCAATGAAACAGCTGAGAGGGCCACAAATTGTATATACATGTGCTTCTATCATCTATGTGGTCTACATACAGACAATTTCTAACCTAAAGTACTTTTATTGCTACCACAAAGGCATATATTCCTGTTTCATTTACCCACTGGGATACCACAAACCAGAATGATATTAAAGCATGAAACAGGAAAAAAAAAAAAAGGAGACCGGGTTCCATCAAAAATAACCATCAGACCACAAATGGTCCTTCAGCCACAGTTGGTGAACACTGTTTTAAATGTATCTGAACCCTTCTGGCTTTAGCCCTGTGGTAATCTGAGCAAATGTGACACACACTTTAGTTATAGGACCCATCAATGTTTTTTGCCTTTTCATCTCTGGTGAAGTACACAGGAACACCAAGAATGATGGCACAGTCACAAAGGGGATAAGAGAGGGCTGAGCAATAATATCTCTTTACATGCATCAACACTTAGAGTAGAGGGCTAATTTAGGATTAGCCAAACAATATTTGACCACACCTCTGGGAGGACATTTAAATAACTAACCCTTGTGTCATTCTACCACAATTATTCAGAGTCTAAGCCCAGAGATGTCTTTGGAGAAGACTTGAGGGGTGGAAGGGGATTTTTCTCCCCTCTTCAACCCACCTCCATGCATGACATCTAGCAACTTGACTTACTTTCCTAGAAGGAAAGATCCCTATCCAAAAACTGGAGTTAGTTCAAGAGAATCCTAGGTACAGTTGAGGGAGGAGATCACTTGAGGTCAGAAATAGCACGAAAAACCCAAGCAGTAGAGAAAGAGCTGCTTTTGGACTCTAGAGAGAACTAACTGGCAAATGAGAGATGGGCTGCAGAGAACAGAAATGCACAGGGAGAAAGAAGGCTAAGAGAACTTGGCAGTACCAGTGGAGTAAGGAGTCTTGGCCACATTAGGTGTCCATGATGGCTCACTACTATCTGTACTCTAAGTTTGTGTCTACTCTTCCCATGAGCCCTATGTGTAGTGGTAGGAAAATGTGCCCAGATTAATGGGAGAGGGGACATTGGATAGCTACTGTTTTTACCATGCCATCTTAATAAATGCATTTGATAAGGGCTAATTGTGTCTACAAATGTCTATTAAGCTGGATCACACCAGTGGGAGGTCTATAGTTTTAGGATTACCCACAGTGTACCCCTTAAACTCAAAGTCATCCCCCAGAGAACCCAACCTCCAAACTTTTAGTATCATGTTGCAAATTAGGGATATGTGGCAATATCTTAGGGATGGCATGAGGATTGTGACAAAAGAAATTCCCAGGCAGGAAAGGGATATGTTCTTGCAGTCATATCTGGGCTTTTATTCCTTTCCTAAACTCAATCATCACAGACCATTAAGAAAAAAATTATTAAAAAACCAACAGAAGACAGAATTGTTAAATTGAAGAGCATAGGAATTTTATCCTAAAATCCATAATTGGGACCAATGTACACAACAGTTTATTGGGCTAACTAGTTTCAATCTAATTAACCTTTGTCCAGGCTTTCCCCAGGAATAACCACTATGCTGTTTTCTAAGACCCAAAGCATCCTCTTCTAGCCATTACTCTAAACCTCCCTTGGGTCATTTCTACTTTTAAGTTGGTACCCCCTGTGGCCCTTCCTACCAACTTCTAGGGTCTGTGTGCTTCCAAAAGAAATCAATCTTCCACATTAGCTAGGTTCCAGCTGAATTTAATGAGTCACAACTGCTATCCTCCCTCCAGGGAATCCACTCTCAAACTTACAACGCCACATGCACAACACACATATATGTAATGGTAATCACAGGGGGACAGAGTAAAGATGGCAGAGTAGAAACAGGACTTCTGCATGGCTCCAGCTTCCACCTTCCCCAATTCATATAAAAGGGGACTCTGAACAAACTTTGGAGCTACAGAACCCACAAAATGACACAGAGAAGCTAACCTCCTGCTAAGGACAGCCCAGCAGGCTGGCAGGAATCAGCCAGTGCAGTACTCTGGGAGCCAAGCCCACAGGAGCTGAAGGTTTTAGCCCCAGGGTGAGCCTGACCAGCCACAGGCCAGAGGGACTCCAGATCACCCGCAGCTATGGAGGTTTCCAGAATTATCAACAATAGATGTGAAGGACAAAGTGAGAAGTCAGTGCAGTCTGGACTTTGGGACCCAGTAAGTGGGAATGTGTGGCTTTTGCCCCTGGGGCAAGAAGCCACTGAAACACCCGGCACAGCCAGCCAGCGCCATGTTGCAGCTTCAGCTCCTGGTCTGCAGAGTGTAGGGAGACCAAGTGACTAGTCTGAGGGGTAATCTCTCTTGCTTTAACCTGCTTGGATCTGGATTGCAGTCTAGGGTGGAGGTCCTGGGGTGTGTGACCAGCTTGCCAGAACGTGTGAAGGTTTCAGAGAGGGCACCTCCGGCAGCTGAGAAAACCCCAGCGTTTGGGACAAAAGCTCCCCTGTCTGGTGGCAGAGTCCTGCTGTTGCAAAAAGACCAAAAGTCAAGTAATTGAGGGGCAACATGACCAGGCAACGGAAGCAAAGCAAACAGAAGAATACAGCATTGGACTCCTATTTTGGGGACCAAAAGGATCAAAGCATGGAACAGGAGGAAGACAGTGAAGTCAGAACTCCTGCACCAAAAGCTTCAAAGGAAAATACGAGCTGGTTACAGGCCATAAAAGACCTTAAGAAGCAGATAAGAGAAGTAGAGGAAAAATTGGGGAGAGAAATGAGAACAATGCAAGAAAATTATGAAATGAGAGTCAACAGCCTGACTGAGGAAAATAACACCTTAAAAAAAAGACTAACTCAATTGGCAAAAGAGGCTCAAAAAGGTGATGAGGAGAGGAATGCCTTAAAAAGCCAAATTTGCCAGATGGAAAAAGAATCTCAAAAGCTCAATGAGGAGAATCATTCCCTCAGATTTAGAATGGAGTGAAGGGAAGCTAATGACTTGATGATAAATCAAGATGCTGTTAAAAACAGATCCAAACAAATGAAAGAATAGAAGGCAACATGAAATATCTCATCAGAAAAACCACTGACCTGGAAAATAGATCCAGGAGAGATAATTTAAAAATTATTGGACTACCTGAAGGCCGTGATCAAAGAAAAGAGCCTAGAAATCATCCTTCAAGAAATTCTCAAGGAAAACTTCCCCGATGTTTTAGAATCAGAAGGCAAAAAAGAGGTTGAAAGAATCCACCAATCACCTCCTGAAAAAGATCTCAAAAAAGAAAACTCCCAGGAATATTATAGCCAAGTTCCAGAATTCCCAGATCAAGGAGAGAGTATTACAAGCATCCAGGAAGAAACAATTTGAATATCGTGGAAACACAATCAGGATAACCCAGGATCTGGCAGCTTCTACACTGAGGGATCGAAGGGCCTGGAATGTGATATTCCAGAGGTCAAAGGAGCTGGGATTAAAACCAAGATTAAAACCAAACAACCAGCAAAACTGAGTGTCATGTTTCAGGGGAAAATATGGTCATTCAGTGGAATAGAGGACTTTCAAGCATTCTTGATGTCAACCAGAGTTGAATAGAAAATTTGACATTCAGATACAAGAAGCAAGAGAAGCATGAGAAGGTAAACAGGGAAAGAATTCATAAGGAACTTATCAAAGTTGAACTATTAACATTCCTACATGGAAAAACAATAATTGTAACTGATGAAACTTTTCTCAGTATGAAAATAGTTGAAGGGAATAGAAATATATATGTGTGTGTATGTATATATATATTTATAGTCTTTATCGGAGGGCATATACGCGTATGTGAATGTGTATATATATGTTTACAGGTATACATAGATAGAGGGCACAGAACCAATCTAATAGAAAGGGATGATACTTAAAAGGTGAAATTAAGAGGTGACAGAGAAATATAATGAGAGGAAATGGGGAGAGACCGAATGGGGCAAACTATCTCATATAGAAGAGGCAAGGGAAAATGGGTGCAATAGAGGGGAAAAACAGGAAGGCATAAGGGAATGGGTTAACCTTATACTCATTGAATTTGGCTCAGGGAGGGATTGACATACATACTAAATAGGGTATCTCACCCTACAGGAGAGTAGAGGGGAAAGGGATGAGAGGGGGGATGATAGATGGGGGCAAGGGAAGTTGGAAGCACACACTTTTGAAAAGGGACAGGACCAAAGTAGAGAATAGATCAAGTGGGAGATGGGATAGCAGGGAGAGAAATATAATCAGTCTTCTACAATTTATCCACTATGGTAATGTTTTGCATTAGCTACACATGTACAACCTATATTGAATTGCTTATCTTCCCAGTAAGGGTGGGTGACAAGGGAGGAAGGGAATGAATCTGGAATTCAAAGTTTTAAAACCAAATATTTAAAAATATATATATACTATTATTTTAAAAAAAACAGCAACAGGCAGAAAGATGGAACCAAGAATTCTTTCTCTAAAATTGCACATAAAGATTGTAACAATGCTTAAAAGAAGAAACTGATATTGTTTAGTTCTGAATGCTTTTACCACCAATTAAAAAATTTACCTCTACATTTTCCTTAGAGACCTAATAAGAAGTGCTACTTTTAAAGTGGGAAGTTAGTCAAGTTAATTTTCAGTTAAAGGCAATGGCAGGTTTTATTTATGTGGAAATAAAATAAAGTATGAATTAGAGTTCTCTGAACAGACTATATCACCTGTGTGTAGGTTTGATGTCAGGCAGTTAGGTGACACAGTGAAGAAAGCACAGGGCCAGAAGTCAGGAAAACACATCTTCCTGAGTTCAAATCTGGCCTCAAGACACTTCTTAGTTGTGTGACCCGGGCAAGTCACTAACTTTTTTGCCTCAGTTTCCTCATTTGTAAAATGAACTGGAAAAGGAAATGGCAAACCACTCCAGGATATTTGTCAAGAAAACCTCATAAATTATCTCATATAGAAGAGGCAAGGGAAAACTGTTACAATGGAGGGGAAGAACAGGAAGGCAAAAGGGAATGGGTCAACCTTACTCTCATTGAATTTGGCTTAGGGAGGGAATGACATACACACTAGATAGGGTATCTCACCCTACAGAAGAGTAGAGGGGAAGGGGATGAGAGAGGGAATGATGGAGGGAATGATGGAGGGGAGGGCAGGCTGGTAGGGAGGGAAGTTGGAAGCACCCACTTTTGAAAAGGGACAGGGTCAAAGTAGAGAATAGAACAAGTCGGGAGGGGATAGGATGGAGGGAAATATAGTAAGTCTTTCACAATATATCCACTATGGAAATGTTTTACATACCTACACACATACAACCTATATTGAATTGCTTATCTTCCCAGTAAGGGTGGGTGACAAGAGAGGAAGAGAAAGAATCTGGAATTCAAAGTTTTAAACTCAAATGTTTAAAATTATATATAATTATTATTATTATTATTATTATTATTATTATTGTTGTTATTTTACCTGCAACTGGGAAATAAGATATACAGGCACTGGAGCAGAGAGATCCATCTTGCCCGACTGGAAAGTCAGAGGAGGGATGGGGGAGGATATAGGAGAGAGCAGAGTGGGGAAGGGGGTATTCAATGGGATCACTGTTTTGGGGTGATGGATAGGGGAAAGATGGGTAGAAAATTTGTAACTCAAAATCTTGTGGAAATGAATGATATAAACTAAAAATAAACATAAAATTTAATTAATTGTAATCATGCAATTCCCACCGACACGCACAGTGAGTAAGAGCACCGGCTCCAGTGTTGAGAAGACCTGGAGATCGAATCCCAGGCTCAGACACTTAGCACCCACCCAGAAACACCTGGCTGTGTAACCTTGAGCAAGTTACTTAACCCCAATTGCTTAGGGGCGGCCAGGTGGCTCAGCAAGTAAGAGCACCGGCTCCAGTGTCGGGATGACCTGGATCAAATCCGGGCTCGGATACTCAGCACCACACCCAGAAATAACTGGCTGTGTAACCTTGAGCAAGTTACTTAACCCTGATTGCTTAAAAAAAAAAAAAGTCATTTCTTAATGAGGATTCATGAGCAAAAATCCATAGTCTTGAGACCATAATAGAAAATGTTATGTAGTGGCAAGGATTCTGGCTTACAATCAGGAAGAATTGAGTTTAAATACTGCCTTTAGATACTTATTTGCTGTTTGACTAAGTTACTTAACCCCTCGATGCCTCAGTTTCCTCATCTGTAAATTAGGGTTTGGACTCAATGACCTCTAAGGTCCCTTTCCAGCTCTAAATGTTTACAGGTATACATAAGGTATACAATGACCCCAAAAACATCTATGTAGAATAAATCACAAGAGTCTCAAAGTTGGAAGGACCTCAAAGGTCATCTAATCCAGGTGTCAAACATGAGGCCCTATGACCTGCAACACTCCCAAGCATAGCCCAAACCAGATTAAAATGTAATTGGGAAATATATAACAACATAAATAAAAATACAATAGAACATAGCTCATGTTAATTTGTGGTTTTCTAAGTCAATATGCTTCCTGCAGGACACCCTAGTTTCTATTTCAGTTTGACACCACTGATAATTTAACCCATCACCATCTCAAGAATACTATTTATAACACCCCGCTATCTACCAACACTTAGACCTGATAATTTTTTTTTACTTGTTTGTTTTCAAATCTATTTAAAGGCACTTAGGGATATTTACTTTCTCTTTCCCTTTTTAAATTTCATAGTGTTAGAGTTGTGATTTGAACGCTTATCACTAAGTAGGGGAGGGTTCTCCTTCCTGCCTTCTAGCTACTGTGGGGCAAAACCCCACCCCACCTCTGCTTATCCAGAGGCAGCCACTGACCCTGAGAGCAATAAAGGAAGAGGGGAAAGATCTCTGAAAGCAAGTTAGAGGGGAGGGACCACCCAAAGGCCAGGAAAAAAGACTCACTTCAGCATCAAGAACAGGAAACTAAGAAAATGTTTGTTGAGTTCACTTGTTCACTTCACTACCCCTCCCCCCACACACACACATACACAAATTGTTGTTGTTCATTTGTTTCAGTGTCAGACCCTCCATGACACCATTTGGGTTTTCTTGGCAAAGATACTGAAAAGGTTGGCCCTTTTCTTTTCCAGTTTATTTTACAGATGAGGAAACTGAGACAAACAGGGTTAAGCGAATTGCTCAGGGTCACACAACTAGTTAATGTCTGAGGTTGGATTTGAACTTGGGTCTTCCTGACTCCAGACCTGGTGCTCTATCCACTGTGCCACCTAGCTGCCCGATAGGCACACACACACACACACACACACACACAGGCAAAACCTAGCTCTACACCTCATTTCTCAATACCCTCTGCAGACCTTGATTTGATTTTGACCCTGCTTTCACTCTAGACACTACTTTCACTTTTGACCTTTCAGCTCTATTTCCCATATTCCATATTTTCAATCTGTTTATCATGCTATCTGGTCTATGCATACTCAAGCACTTCCAGGCTGTGTTATCCTCCCCAAACTGGGAAAACTTCACTAAGTGCCATGAGACCAGCTCAGCTAGAGTCCATGACAAGTCCCAATGCCAGCCCTGATCCCCACTAGGGAAATACCTTCATCTCTACCTCCTGGCTTCCTTCAACTCCCAGCTAAAGTCCCACCTTCTTCAAGGCTTTCCTGATCCCCCTTAATCCCAGTCCCTCCTCTCTGTTGCCTATCTCCAGTCTCTCCTGGCTATATCTTTGGCATAGCTGCTGCCATGCTGTCTCCCCCATTACCCTGTAAGATGCTTTGAAACCCCGACTTTGCCTTTACACAGTGCTCAGAATATATGTCATAGGTATAAATCACTTCACCTCTGTTTCCCCAACTTTAAAATGGGGATAATAATAAAACCTACTTGACCAGGTTGTTGTGAGCATCAAATGAGATAATATTTCTAAAGCATTTAGCACAATGCTCTGTAAATGTTAGCTATCACCCTTATTTTTCTTATCCTTTGACAAAATTTTGATAATTCTGTCTCCAAACCTCTCTCATATCCCCCTCCTCCTTTCCACTCACATCACAGATACTTATCTTATCACCTCTCACCTACACTATTGCAATAGCATCTTAACTGGTCTCTTTCCACTATTATCCATCCTCCACACAGTTGCCAAATTTATATTCCTAAAGCACAATTTGAATATGTTACCCTCTCTGTTCAAAAAGTTTTGAGACTGGGACATCTAGGTGGCACAGTGAATAGAGCACTGGCCCTGGACTCAGGAGGACCTGAGTTCAAATCCAGCCTTAGACACTTGACATGCTTACTAGCTGTGTGACCTTGGACAAGTCACTTAACCCCAACTGCCTTGCCTTCCCCCCTCCACAAAACAAACAAACAAAAAGCTTTGAGACTTCTCTACTACCTCTAGGATAAAACACAGACTCCTTTGTTTAGCACTAAATGTCCTTCACAGCCTGGATCCAGGCTACCTTTTCAAACATAATACAGACACTACAATCCAGTCAAATTGGACAATTTTCTATTCTTCAGGGACAAAATTCCCTCCCCCATGGTACCTGCATGCCTTTGCATAAAGTGTACCTCATGCCTGGAATATACTCCCTGCTCACCTCTGCCCCTCAGAATTTTTTACTTCCTTCAAAGCTCACTTCCAGTGCTACTTCCTTTACTGATCTCCCCAGCAAGCTATTCCTGCTTCCTTCACCAAAATTCTTACTCTTTGTGACCCCATTTGGGGTTTTCTTGGCAAAGATACTCAAGTGGTTTGCCATTTCCTTCTCCAGTTCATTTTACAGATGAGGAAACTGATGCAAACATTAAGTGACTTCCCAAGGCTAGTAAGAGTCTGAGATTTGAATTCATGAAGACAGCTAGGTGGAACAGTAGAGAAAGTGCCAGTCATGGAGTCAGAAGGACCTGAGTTCAAATATGGCCTCAGATATTTACTAGCTGTGTGACCCTGGAAAAGTCACTTAACCCTGTTTAACTCCTTAACTCCTGATGGGAGTTTTCTGACATGACTGAACAACAAACACCAAAATTCACTTTCATTTATTTATTTATTTTAGGATCATTTTCTTTGCTTTTCTTTCTTTTTTTTTTTTGCTTTTTGGAGGGCAATTGGGGTTAAGCGGCTTGCCCAAGGTCACACAGCTAATTGTGTGTGTGTGTGTGTGTGTGTGTGTGTGTGTGTGTGTGTGTATGTGAAGTATCTGAGGCCGGATTTGAACTCAGGTCCTCCTGACTCCAGGGCCAGTGCTCTGTTCACTGAGCCACCTAGCCACCCCTATTTATTTATTTTTTATAGATTTTTTTTATTTACTTTGTGTGTGTACATATTGGTTCTCTGCCAAAATAATGTAAACTCCTTGAGGGCAGGGACTGTTTTATTTATATCTTTGTATCACCAGTGCTTATATAATGCCTGACACAAATCTTGTACATGCATGATAAATTTGTGATAAATTGATTGATTGGTGCCATGAAAAGCTTAATAAATGTTTGATAAATTGATTGGTGCCATGAAAACTTGAGGTTAGGTAAAATCACACCACCATGGGAAGCTGGTATCATAAGAATACAACTATCCACCAGGGAGCTGGAGCCTCCCAGAAGGACTAGAAACACAGAGGAGTCAAATAACAGCCAGATTGGCTGGGTCTCAGATAATTTGTCTTAAACATTATGAGAGTGGGGTTGAGGACTTTTTGGTGGAATTTGGTTAAAGTGCTTTAGTTGTTTACAAAACAACAGAAGTTAGGGTGCAGCTGCAGGTGGGTTTATTTTGTTTTGTTTGTATTTTTTTTTTAAAGGAATGATACCGATCAGCCTAATAGCTAAACCACCTAGGCCTTGCTTATCAAACTGTTCCAGGAGCCACAAGGGGTCACTGTGAACCTTACCAGTGGTCCACAATGGGGCTTCCCTTCCCATCACCTTACAGAGCCTGAAACTAACATCCCTCTAAACGAAGAATCAACCATTTCTTTAAACCTTGGCAAGAGCATTACCTGAACTCACACTGCCTGGTGTCAGGAATCGATGGGTCCCCTACCTTGTACTTGCACTAATAAGTTTTCTATGAATACTTTTTGAAGTGACTTGTCATGTGACACTGTGCCTTTGCAGACTCACCAGAATGATCATTAAGACTAATTACCTGTAAGCAATTTTAAGACCTAGGCTAAATCTTTGTGTATCCTACCCCCACTCCAAGACATTTTTATATGGGTGAATCTAGCTAAGGGGAAGCTTTATACAGCCTTAACCAATGGAACAGAGGGTATGGACATTAAGAAAAATAGCTAGTGGAATCATTGAAGGAGGAAATAAAACAGCCTGAGGGGTGAAAGTGGAAAAAGGGAGTGGAAATTTAAGGGGGAAGAGAAGGCCGAGTTATCTGGTGGCTAACCTCCATCTCACCAACGCAAGATAGGTGGGTGATGATGAAAGGAGACAGAGAGATTAAATTGCTCATTTTTTTATAAGTACCTCTAGCTTTTTGTTGTTTGGGTTTGTTTGGTTTTTTTAGCACTACCTAGGGGCATTTCCCAACTCTCCCCACCCATACCCAAACCCACACACACCTCTCTTTCTTTCCAACCCTGGAAGTTGAGTCATTTCAAAGGTGGTTCTTAAACTAACAATAAGATGAACTTCCCAAAGTTTGGGGCAATGCTCTGATTTGTAAAATCCTAGAGACTGTTCTGAAAAGTGCCAAAATAGCAGGAGTTAACAGTCAAGTCATAAGACAAACAAGAGTAAGCAGTGATTTAAATCAGCCAATTCATCCTACATAGTCCTGAGCAGTTCTGTTACTTTCCTATGGGCATCTCCATTTCTGTTTCATATCTTGGGATCTGTTTATTTGTGAACTGTTCGCCTTCCTCTGGGAAGCTTCAGTAGCAATCCTCAGAGAAAAGCAGAGTGAGAGAGAGAGAGAGAGAGAGAGAGAGAGAGAGAGAGAGAGAGAGAG
>NW_027185809.1:28599941-28616064 GCF_028583685.1 Petaurus breviceps papuanus
GAGAGAGAGAGAGAGAGAGAGAGAGAGAGAGAGAGAGAGAGAGAGAGAGAGAGAGAGAGAGAGTGTGTGTGTGTGTGTGTTTCCAAGTTAGAAACACATAACCTAGGAATCAGCCAATTTATCAGAGGTTGCCAGCAAGGGGAGGGACACACTGCTCTCTCACCGAGCTGCAACTTCCCTAGATGTGTCCTGACAGATTGGCTTGGGGTCTGCTCCCACCCTGTTTCTTCCTATTAGTTTAATGGTAAGCAGAGCCAGGAATAAGGAAAAAGAATGAAAGGGGGGAGGAGCAAGGGAGGAGGGAGGGGGAAAGGAGAGGGAGAGAGATGAGACAGGGAGAAAAAGAAAGGGAAGGGGGAAGAGGAAGGAGAGAGGAGGGAAGAGGGGGAGACTAGAGAATATTTTATACACACTTACAGGCACATGTGCTTAGCCATGTGAGCAAATATATATACATTCCTGTTTATCCAAGCTTAATTAGGTCACCTGGTCATTCGGTCACTCTTTGTTCCACTAATGGAGAAACCAATTCCTGCAGCCTCAATGAATAAAGGCAGAAGAGGAGAGGGCCAGGGGAAACAGCTGCTCTCCCTTCCCACTCTGTCCCCTGTCTCACCTAAACGCCCCCCACCTCCTTCCTCCTCCACCCTCCTGCCCAGTGTCGGCACAGCTGAGTTCCTAATGACACTGACCAGGTTTTATCTCCAGCAGCCTCAGCTTTGGATCTTCAGGAGGATGTAGTCGCCTCTTCTTGCGCCAGCAGCGAGCAGGGTATGTGTACAGCTGCCCTGGAGCTAGGCCTGGGAATGAAACAAGACAAAGTGTGAAATGAAATCACTGAATGCCAGAACTAGAAAGAATCTTAGGAATCATGGAATCATGCACACCTCCCCTCTCCTCATTTTATAGATGAGAAAAGTAAAAGTTCATAAAGGGGAAGATACTCGGGGAAACAATTGTTTTCCAGAGAAATAAGACTAGTTTCTCCTGTAAAAGAGTCCTTTACTCTCTAATACAATGAAAAGTAGGAATCTCATATGCCTCCAAGTAACCTACAATGTTACAGCCTGGCACATGGAGAGGTAAAATAATTTTTCCAAGGTTGCTATGTGTCAGAAGAGGGCCTTGAACCCAGAACATCCTGACTCCAAGGCTTGTCTCTCTAACCAGTCTGCCCAGATGGAGATCACAACTGCAAAATGAACACCCTCTTACACCCCTGGACTACAGATACAGCACAGGCAATAGAGTTTTGTGTTAAAAGGGACCTCATATGACCCAAACCCTTCTTCTTCCTGGTGAAGTAACAGTTCTAGGGCAAGTGACTTGCCCAGGGTCACACAACAAGTTAGTAGTGTCAGAGCCAAGACTAGAGCCCTATCCAGGGCTCTGTTTCTTGGACTTCCCAATCTCTGCTCTCCTGAAGAGAACACCAGGCTAAGGATGACCTTAATGTGTAGAAAACGTCAGTATTTCAGAAGCAAAGGCCTTCCTAGTTACATTCAGGCTCCCTAAGAGTAGATTCTCTTATGTGCTAATACTTGTGGCTGTGTGAATGAGCAACCCACAAATACCCTAGAGTGGAGAGACCTAGATGGGGGATCTTTTTGTTTTTCAGGGGAAATCTACTTAAAAGTGTGATTACCCTCTGTACTTTCCATTGTTTTTCATGGTTATAGTTAGCTCCATAGCTGTTCCGTGTCTGCCCAGCTGTGGAGGCCACTCCCAGAGCAATAGAATAACCAAACCTTTCATCCCCAGTTGTGCCAGAGTGTCAATAACACTGCACATGTCAGGAGACCGTCATGTCTTAGGGCAAGTCACTTCACCTGTTTCACTGGACCTAAATTATTCCATATGTAAATTGGAAAGGCTGCTGGGTTTTTTTTTTAGAGGGGGAGAGAAAAAAACAAGCATTTATTAAACATCTACTATGTGCCAAGCACTGTGCTAAAGTGCTTTACAAACATTATCTCATGCAATCCTTGAAACAATCCTGGGAGGTAGGGATTATTATTATCTGTTTTACAGTTAGGGAAATTGAGGCAGACAGAGGTAAATGACTTGACTAGGGTCACACACCTAACAGGGGTCTGGGGTAAAATTTGAACTCAGTCTTCCTGACCCCAGGCCCAGCACTCCATCCACCATACCACCTAGCTGGACTGGTATGGGGGATCAAACTAGAAAAGAAACAGGGGCCACTAAACCTTACTTATGTAAGGAATCCCTGCCTATAGGACTTAGAAAACCACATATTAACATTATCTGTGTTATATTTCTTCTGTTAAATATTACCCAATCACATTTTAATCTGGTTCTGGTTACACTTGAGAGTGTTACCTGACCTTGACACCCCTGGTATCTCTACCAATGCAGATGGCACCTGCTTCATAATTTAGGATTATAGAATTTAAAGCTAACAGGAATCTCATATGCCTCCAAGTAACCTACGGCCTTAGAATGTTACAGCCTGGCACATGGAAAGGTGAAGTCATTTTCCAAGGTTACACATCCACTATGTGTCAGAAGGGGGACTTGAAGCCTGACCATCCTGACTCCCAAGGCTTATCTCTCTAAACAGTCTGCCCAGATGGAGATCACAACTGCAAAATGAAGGTAAGAGCCCTTCTGCTCCTTATTATAGGCAATTATAGGCACAAGACACAGTGGATAGAATGCTGGGCCTGAAGTCAGAAAGACTCATCTCCCTGAGTTCAAATCTGACCTTAGACACTTACTAACTGTGTAACCCTGAGCACGTCACTTAACCTTGTTTGTTTCAGTTCCTCATCTGTAAAATGAGTTTGCCAAGAAAACTCATACAAAGAGTGGGACAGGACTGAAAAGACTGAACAACAAAAGTCCCTAGCATCCCTACCACTGCGAGACACCGTGAAAAGAATGCTTTGCAAACAGTGAGACGCCTCAGGAGAGCTGTTATCAATGCCGTCAGTCAAGGAGTGTCTGCACCCTCCCAATCTGAAAGGCGGTGATCAATTTTGAAAGTCAAATATTTCAGAAGATTTTGTTACCTCTCTTTTGTTTCATATGATTTCATGCGGAAAAACTTTTGGGGTAATCACAAGCTTAAGTGAAGGTTTGTCATTTCAGTGACTAGGATATTCTATTTTGTTACAACACATTGGATTACAGGTCCTGAGGATGATTCCTATTTCGTAGTCAGGGAACATTGAGGGAACAAGACTGGTTAGTTCACATAAAGCTGAAGAGAGTCAGTAAAAATGGAGTTTGACATACTACATTCCCCAAGATCCAGTTGTGGTTAGGGTTCTTAAATGTTCTTCACACTCACACACACTTATTTAAGGAGGTGTGACCAGGGACAGGCTCAGGCAGAGGTTGTGACCAAGATTCCTCCTTGGAGTGGGCGGATGACTCTAGGTGCATTTGTCGACCCAATGTTGGTTCCAGGATTGAGAGGCCAGAAACAAGCCAGGAATATGCATGCTAGCCAACTAGTGGGAGCCACAGGCCATCAGGCCTATTCATGGTCTAGAAATACAGATAAGTAATGGAGGAGCATGAGGACGAAAGGGTAAACATAAACCAGGTAAATGTGATAGAAGGTCAGGCAAGAGGCCAAGGAATTGGGAATCTGGAAGGAAGATGGATAGAAATTGCCTACTTAATGGCTTTGGTTGAACTTTCTCAGAACAATGTTCTGTAATGGTAATGGAATTTAAAGATCCCCCTGTATTGGCTTCGTTTTCAGATTGATTGTGTTAAAACCCAGAGTTTGTGAATCCCACTTGTGGGATGGACTTGTTGACATGAAAAGAGAGCTGAACTGGGAGGGGCTGGTGATGTGAATTTAGAGAGAGACACAAGCAGAGAGAGAGGCAGAAGAATTTTTTGGAAGCAGCATAGTGAAGGCAGAGATGAAGAGGATTGCTGAGGGCCAGTTCGAACTGCTCAGGACTTTTGAGAGCTGCCACCCAGAGCTGCCAAGGACTGAGGAGACATGGCTGTTATGCTGGTACTTTGTCTGTCTGTTTTGATGCTGTTTTGCCAGATTCGTCCACTGGTGAAGGTCAGTGCTGTTGTTGCAGAGGTCCTGGAACCTTGCTGTTGGTTCAGAAGCCCTGAAGAAGGATTTTCTTGTTGTATGTTTACAGAAATCCTGGAAGAGGATTTTGCTAATGTTTTCAGGGGTCCTAGGACTGTTCTGCAGACAGAGAATGAATTAATGGGGACACTGGCAATGTATCTTGTGGCCTTGCTAAGTTTTGTCTCCCCAGGAACAAGGATTGCTGAGAACTTGCCTCGGGTCAAGATGAAGAAAAGACCTCTCTTTGGGTATTAAATGCTGTGCTTAAGCTTGTTGCAACTCTGGGGTAGATGACCCATTCAGTTGTGATCCAAGGGTGGGAAACTTTTGACTTTTTTGTGCTCTGTGACTGACCAAATGAATGTACTTTGCTTATGATTGGAAACTAATCTCCATTTAAGAAGAGGTGCTTTGTGATTGACTAAATGAATGTAATGTTCAGGGGTGGAGTAATACTTGGGAATTATTGACTTACGCTTGGTGAATGTTGTATTTTGAATTATGCTATATTTTGATTTTCTCTGTTCTTAATTTGTCACTGAATAAAATGGAGAGCAGCTATGCTGGTATTTTGAACTTTGGGAAGTTGCCTTTGCTTGGCATTACAGGTGCTCAGGAAAGACTGTAAGATGCTTGAAGCTAGAGCCCATACCTCATCATTTAGTGGTTAGGATTCAGTGCTCTCATGGCCCGGGTTTGATTCCTGGTCACAGAACCATAAAAATGAAGAGGGTACCCACTAAGAGGGTTAGGGTTGCTCTGGAGACCCCAAAATACCAACACACCAGGTCCTACTGAATGAATTCGACTCCAGTCTTCTCAGCCAAAGAAAAGTAAAATTTATTATAAGTTCGCTTGCATTAGACACAGAGTAAGTCTGTACTAGATCATTCTATGGTACCCTCACTATTCTATGGCACTCCCACTCTTCCATGGTGCTCTTGCACCACATGGCATGAGATGGTCTTATATACAGAAGGTTGTGGGAGGAATCTAGGGGTGGTCTAGGGGAGGAGTTTGGGGAGGGTCTTCAGGAGGAGTTAATGAGGTCAATGAGTGATTAAGGGTGGGAAGTCACCTGGAGACCACAAACAATGGTGGGCTAGGCCAGTTCAAGGGTGGGAAGTCTAGTAACAGACCTACCTCATCAAAGGGGATGATTCAATCAAGAGTCCAAGGGAGGTTCCCAGAGCCTGTACCTCAAGGACTCAAGAAGAGCTGAGGGTGCTCCCAGAGCCCATACCTCATCAGTTAGATTGAATCTGAGCACCTTCATGGAGACAAGATAAATCTTATATACAGAAAGATTGTGGGAGGGACCTAGGGGTGTTCAAGTATTTTGGGATGATGGGAGGAGGGGTCCAGGGAGGATCTTGAGGAGTCTAGGGAGGATCTTGATGGGACTGAGATCAAATTCCAGGAACCAAGAGAATGGGATTAAGGGTGGGAAGTACCTGAAGGTTACCTGGAGATAGAGGATTGAGGGTAGAAAGTAAGTATAGGCAATCCAGAGGTAACTGACAATGGAGGACGAGGCTAAATTAAGGCTAACAGATTTAGGAATATAGTGATAATGGAAGGCTTATGGCCTCAGGCTAATGCCAGATCAAGTGGGAAGATTCTAGGGAGTTCCTTGAGCCTGTACCCCATCACTACTGGTGTTTACTGCCTTATAAAGAGTTGACTGAGGGGCGGCCAGGTGGCTCAGCGAGTAAGAGCACCGGCTCCAGTGTTGGGATGACCTGGATCAAATCTGGGCTCAGATACTCAGCACCACACCCAGAAATAACTGGCCGTGTAACCTTGAGCAAGTTACTTAACCCCAATTGCTTTAAAAAAAAAAAAAAAGAGTTGACTGGAGGAAGGGGGGGGGGCGCTGCCAAATGGCACAGTGAATAGAGCACCGGCCCTGGAGTCAGGAGGACCTGGGTTTGAATCCCAGCCTCAGACACTTAACACAAAAATTAGCTGTGTGACCTTGAGCAAGTCACTTAACACCAATTGCCCTCCAAAAAGAAAGAAAAAAAAAAGAGTTGACTGCATGGTAAAGAGCTGAGCTGTCTTACAGGCAGACTGGGTTTCATGCTGTCCAGGGTTCAGCACATGGGATATCCCATGGTTCCGAAAGCTCTGATGAGGCTGGGTTGGTTCTGAGCTCCTTCTAGATACTCCTGATTGTGACTTCAGAGGATTTAGGAATGGTTCAATCAGAAAATATACTTCTTAGGACTGAGGCTAACATATAGCCCAAAGAGGTCAAAGACAAAGGTTCACTTACATAACACTTTGGAGTTTGAAGAACTGATTATCTCATCTCTTCCTCACAATAACATTATGAGGTAGGTGCTATTTTTTTATCATCCCAATTTTATAGGTGAGGAAACTGAAGTATACAGAGGGGGTTAGTGGCTTCCCCAGGGTCACACAGCTAGTATCTGAAGCCAGATTCCAACTGAGGTCTTCCTCACTCTCAGTCCAATGAACTAATTTTTTATTGTTCCATTGTTTCATTTGTGTTGGATTCTGTAACCCCATTTGGGGTTTCCTTGACAAAGATACTGGAGTGGTTTACCATTTCCTTTTCCAACTCATTTTATACATGAGGAAACTGAGGCAAACAGGATTAAGTGACTTGCCCAGGATCATACTGATGGTAAGTGTCTGAGGTCAGATTTGAACTCAGAGAGATGAGTATTTCTGACTCCAGGCCCAGCACTCTATCTACTGAGCCACCTCACTATCCCATATCCATGAATTAGCTGCCATTTATTCAAGCAATTAAAAAAAAGTATGTACAGCAACACTTTTTGTAGTAGCAAAGACATGAAAGGAAAGGAGATATCCACCAGCTAGGAGAATGGTTGACAAATGTGATATATGAAGGCAAAAATTATGGGGACAGAGTCAGGAGCAGAGGGCCATTTGCCCCTTTGGGTAGAGAGCAAGAATGAAGAGCAGCTGCCTCTCTACCTCTCACCCAGTGGCCTTAAACCTGATGCTAAAAAATTCAACTATCTCCTGCCTATGAATCACAGTTTTAAACATAGCCAAGGATGACCTGTTGAAAGTCAGCCCTTGACACAAGCTCTTGTACTTTTAAGAGAAACAGAATGGTTGTAGTAGATAAGATACCTGCCTCAAAACTCAGAAGACCTGGAACCCTGGCCACCAGCACACTAGACAGAGGTGTCAAACTCTTGGCCTATGGGCCTCACGCAGCCCACAAAACTCCAGAGTATGTAGGAACCAGACTGAAATGTAATTGGGAAATGTTTAGCAAAATAAATAAAAATATAACAAAGCTATTGTGAATTTGTGGTTCTCTAAGTCAATATGCAGCTAGATGGCTCAGTGGATAGAACACTGGACTTGGAGTCAGAAAGACCTGAGTTCAAATCTGACCTCAGACACTTCCTAGCTGTTTGACCCTGGGCAAGCCACTGAATCCTATTTGCCTCAGTTTCCTCATCTGTAAAATGAGCTGGAGAAGCCACTCCAGAATCTTCTCCAAGAAAACCCCAAACAGGTTCACAAGGATTTGGACACAATTGAAATAACTAAGCAACAAAAAGTTAATGTGCAGTCTGCAGGAAATCCCCTTTCTGTTGGAGTTTGGCACTACTGTTCTAGGCTGGTAGTATTTATTAAACTCAGACAGAAACAGGTACTTGCTGCTGACTTATTTTAAAAATGTATCATTATCTACGTATTTTTGCTTATTTTGTTACGTATTTCCCAATTGCATTTTGCTCTGGTTCAGCTGAACTCACCTGCAGCACCAGTAGTGTGTTTGCTCTCAGCAACTGAGACTACAAATTACAGAGAAAGCACCTACCCGCGTCAGTAGGAGGAGTTTCCTCACGTGGGAGCTGCCTTAGACCAGTGAAATTACAGGTTCCTGTCCCTATCCTTCAGAATGGGCCATGCTATCCCAAGAAATCCCAAGAAATGATGGAGAGGAAAGAGTCAGAGAAACTTGGGAAGACCAAAATGAATTGATGCAGAGCTAATTAAGCAAAACCCTGGGAGAATAATTCATACAATGACCCTAATAATATAGTAACACAAAACTATCTTATATAATATGAAATATATGAATATATTAAATTATATAAATATTTCTAAGAATAAATATTAAATATATTAATATGAGATAGTAATAATACTAGTAATATCAAAGGAAAATGTTGAAAGACTTCAAAAAGGTGACCAGTCCTAAATTCAGAGGACAGATGAAAAACATGCCTCTGGCCTTTCCGTAAAATGTAGGCCATACATTGTCAGACAAGGTCGATATGTCTGTTTGCTTTGTTTAACTGTATTTCTTTGTTACAAGAGAGGGTTCTGTTTTCAGTGGAGCCATTGGGAAGTCATGTCATTGTTGCTTTAATAGCATCAAAAAAGCACTTTTTTAAAATACCATGGTTAGTTTCAGAACATATTCCAAAAGATATTATCGATAAGAGCCATCCTGGGGAAGCTCCAGGTCACGGTAGTCCCAATGCAAACTCAAGATCAGGATTGGTTTTAGGAACACAGAAAGACAAATGGCCACTTGAACTGCTGCCCTTGCCTTCCTGTGAAATACCCATTCAGACCCAGGCCATCCCAAGAATCTATCACCTAAGGGGAGATTAGGTTTAAGAGTTCCTACCTACTGTCCTGATTTCACAAGCTCTCAACCTGGCTCTCATATTCTTAAGAAAAAACTAGGGGCAGCTAGGTGGCACAGTGAATAGAGCACTGACCCTGGAGTCAGGAGGACCTGAGTTCAAATTCGACTTCACACACTTGACACTTAGCTGTGTAACCTTGAGCAAGTCACTTAACCCCAATCGCCTTTCCTTCCTCCCTCCAAAAAAGAAAGAAAGAAAAAACAAACTTGCCCTAACTTATCAACTCAGAAAGTTTAACCTAAAGGAAGCAACATCCCTGAAGCCTCATGGGTTCTGCCTATCACTTTGGTTTGCCTGGTAATTGTTATTGAGCCAGTTTGGAATGCCATCTAAGACTTAGTTTGAAATGGCTTGCACAACAGAGACTTGAGCTTTCTAACCCTTGTTCCCCCTACAAGGGCTTTTATTTATGCTTTAGCATATGGAGTT
Organism: Petaurus breviceps papuanus; assembly: GCF_028583685.1. Taxonomy (NCBI): domain Eukaryota; kingdom Metazoa; phylum Chordata; class Mammalia; order Diprotodontia; family Petauridae; genus Petaurus; species Petaurus breviceps. The sequence goes on from NW_027185809.1 coordinate 28,609,119, forward strand.
GGGAACAGACCTCCCTAGAATGTCTGCTTTAAATCCAACCCTCACTTGTTGAGCTAATATCCACAGAAACTCTCTTGGGGGGCTCCAAGTCTGTTTTCTGACTTTCTTGGCTGACTGGTACAATTGTACCTTTATAGGGCAAATGCATTCAGATCCAGCCTTTTGCTTATAGCAGGGCCTGCCATGAGTTATGTTGTTTATCTCATTAGTATGGGAGAGACATAATTCAAATACTATGTGTGGTGGAAGGAAGAAGTAGTCATGGCTGTTAGAAAGTTAATCCTGAACATTGAGTCTAGAGCTATAAGCCAGGACTAGCATACTCTCTTCCCCTGCCCATACCTCTTGGAATCCTTAGCTCACTTCAAGACTTAGTTGGCATGTCTTTCCCAACATCCCCACATGTCACTGCTCTCTTACTTACCCCACCTCCAAAAATATCTTATTTACTTTGACATGTTCTTTTTTTACTTGTATGCAGGTGTATTTTGTTTCTATGAGTAGAATAGAAGCTATGTGGGAGCAGAAATTATTTCATTTTTTACTTTGTATCCCCTAAGTCTAACACTGTCTGGCATATCATGGGAATTTAATAAATGTGTCTTGAATTAAATGAGAGAGAGAGAGAGAGAGAGTGCACTAAGGAATGATAGGATAGTCAGGTGGCACAGTGAATAGAATACTAGACCTGAAGCCAGAAAGACTATCTCCTTGAGTTCAAATCTGGCCTCACACACTTACTAGCTGTGTGACCCTGGACAAGTCACTTAATCCTGCCTCAGTTTCCACATCTGTAAAGTGAGCTGGAGAAAGAAATGGTAAACCACTCCAGTATCTTTGCCAAAACCCCAAGTGGGGTCACAAAGAGTCAGACACAACTAGAAAATGACTAAACATCCAGATAACAAGGCCTTCATGATTCTTTGAGCTATTTCTAAAGGTATATAATATATGTGCCTTTTCCATTACAAACAAGTCACATGCCAGTAAATAAAAATCAAACCCTACAGAAAAACTCTCTATGGTGGGTTAGGTACAAGTGTGGTCAGCAGAGTCCCTACAGATAGAGATGGATAGAGATGGGCAAATGGGGGGACAGGGGCACAGGGGAAGGGAGAAGGGGCAGATCTACAACCAACCCAGATAGAACTGAATACAGTGGGTGTACCTCTGGTAAGCCCAAAGGCAAGCTAATAAAAGGGCAGGGGTAGAGTATATACTAGAAACAAGGTTTGATACAGAGAAGGCAAGCACTTGAATGAGATCTTATGTTCTCAAACAACTTGTAGTATGGTAGATGGAGCTCCCCCTCTCCTCCAAAGCAACATCCTCTGAGCAGGGGGACCTCCCAATATCTGCTTGAACACGGATAATGTCTGCTTGAGGCAGCCTGTTCTCTTGTTGGACAACTCTACTTGTTATAAAGAATCTCTCCAGGTAGCTTTGCTTAGTATCAGGGATCAGTTTCTTCATCTATAAAATGAAGATGTTGATTAGGGTTCCTAACTGGGAGTCTATAATCACTGGCCAGACTAGAAGCATTCTTCTAGCACATCCCAGAGGGAGCTGGGACTGCTATGAAGACCTTAGAAAAATATCAGCTGAAATTTCCTTGGCAGATTGGCACCCTGATGTGCCACTCCTAGAACAATGTCACTATATTCATTATGGAATCTCTTTAGACTTGGGGCTTACTACCATTTGTTTGTTGGAGAATAGGTGTTTGTTGGTTTTCTTATTAAAACTAAATGCTTCTTCAGATTAAGCTTAGAAGCAATAGGGAACCACTGGAGTACTGAGTGGGGTGGAGGTGGGGGTTGACATGATTGGATACTCGCTTTAGGAAAATCACTTCAGCAGTTAAAGGGAAGATGGATTGGAGTGGGGAGAGACTTGAGGCAGGCTGATCCACCAGCAGTCAAACAAGCCTCTGCCTCTGAGCAGAAAAGTAGCAAACTATGGGAGTTAAATGAAGTATACTTTTTGAGAAGGGGTTAATTTGTTGATTTGTTTTTCTTAACTATTTCTTTGTTACAAGAGAGATTTGAGGGGTAGGCAGGGGTATAGTGAGGCTCAAATGAGATAATGAGTATAGAGCACCTTGCAAATCTTATAGCACTATGTAGATGTTAATTATTATTATTAGCCTACTGTAACAGGCCTCCTGTGCAGTGATGACTTCATTCCCTTTGCCTTCCAAGCTGAAGCAATGCTCTATAAAGAGCAGTAAATGTTTAGTACAGGGCTTTCTGATTTAAAAAAAGTATGCACACACCCTTTTGAGTTTAATCTGCATTATTAACACTTTCTTAAGTGAGACAATCAACAAAACAATAAATCAAGCTCTGATTTATAGTGATTGCCAATTTCTAAGGGATAAATGTTCATACTGAGAGCTGCTTCCAGCACACCCTAGAGAGAGGGAAGTCTCTGGGAAGTGACAGTTATATGGTTTTTTAAAAAAAGCATCACAATAAAGCATTTTTGAAAAGAAAGAATGGGAGACACCAAGAAATAAAGAGGTGGGTAAAAGGTAGAGGCAGGAAATGTATTCCAGTGTGTTTGCATTTACACAGAAGGACTACAGTAGAATTAAACCCATCGAATGAAAAATGGAAGGTTTCTCACTTCCTCTCATCCTCTTCTTCCCTCTAACCACCACAACTTCCAGCACTGGATAGAAAGGGAGAGCAGGAAAGCCTCATCCCAAAATGGTACTGTAGATTTATAGTCTACTCCACAGAATGTTTTATAGATATCAAGTTCCGAACAAGTACTAAGGGAACTTAGCAGTCTTTCATAGAATCTAGCACACCGGTTCTTCTAAATGATGTATCAGTGTTTCCATCTTCTGGATATAAAATGAGAGGATGTCACTCAAAAACCAAACAAACAAATTGGAGAAAGTGACCACATACAAAGAGGAAATCTGTTCTGGAGGACGAATCATTTTAAAAGCACACAAGATTCCACTTTCAAGATATCCCATAAGAGTATCCAAAAATGAAAAAGATCCTGGATGGTATTATTAACGATACCCAAAAAGATCTCTGTTAATTTCCAACCTATCAATCAACGAGTATTTTTAAGTGTCTACTTGGTGCCAGGCACTGGGGATACAAATGGAAAGAATAAAACAATCCCTTGTGAACACAAGGAACTTACTGTCTAATAAAGAAAACAAAAAGAACACATACAAATATAAATACAACAAAAATATAAATGGATAATTAAATATATCTATGCATGTAGAGTAATTTAATACAAGGTATCTTGGAAGGGAGGACAGTATAGTCAGAGGAAACCAGGAAAGGCTTCATGCAGAAGATGGTACTTGAGCTGAGACTTAGAAGAAGAGAGAGATTCTGTGGACTGTGAGATAGAAGAAAGGGTTGTATGTATTTCAGACATATGAGACAGAGTAAAGGCACAGAAACAGGAGGTGGAGTGTCATATGTGAGGAAAAAAGAATAGACCAATTTGGCTGGATCACAGTGTGCAAAAAGGGAAATAATGTCCAATGATCCATTATACCCACTTTCTTCTTCCTATAAAATTTTTCTACCTAGGATCTCAAAGAAAATAATGAGAAAGTACAAATGAAGGGAGCTTAGCATTACCAGACCTCAAACTGTATGATAAAACCGTAATCCTTAAAACTATTTGACACTAATTAAAAACCAGAGAAGCAGATCAATGGGGAAGACTAGACAAGCAAGAAACTGAAGCAACTAGTGTTTGGTAAATCTGTAAACACAAATTTCTTTTTTTTACAAGAATTACTGAGAAAACAGGAAAGTTGTTTGAAAGAAATAGTTTAGAGGAACATATTACACCATATGCGATAAACTCCAAATCGATATATAACCTGACTATAAAAGATCATGCCATGAAAAAGAAGAGAAAGATACCTCTCATAACTATGGCTAAGGGGAGAATTCTTAATCAAACCAGGGAGAGAGAAGATTACAAAAGGTAAAATAGATGATATTGACTATATTAAAAAGCTTTTGCACGAATAAAATCAATGAGGACAAAATTAGAAGATCAATCATAGAGCAAGAATAAGATTTGCATCCAATATTATATATCCAAAACAGGTAATTAATACAAATATTTATTACCAAGAGCCATTCTCTCATATGTAAATGATCAAAAAATATGATCAGTTTTCAAAAGACTTGTAAACTATATATGACCAAGAAAAAACATGTTCTAATTCAATAATTATAAGAGAAATATAAGGAGTCCTCCTTAAGATGTTGACATGAATGTATGGAGAGGAGCCTAGTTCTTCCATATATATTCCTATAATGATTTTAAAAGAACATCAGATCAGAAAATGATCAAGAAATCAGAAGAGAAACATTAGTAAGTACCTTTGCCTTAAGCACAGAATTGCACAACAAGAGAATCTACTGCTTTACAATAGAGGGCCCATCCGTGTGAGCTCAGGTGAATAGGCCAAAAGAGATCACACTCTAACTGAAGGAACTCTTAGGGGTGGGAAGAGAACAGAAGACCATGACAGTATCCCTCCAGGGAACCCCCACAGAGGGTGAAAGCACACACAGTAGCACCAAGACCAGGGACAAACCAACCACACATCTGGAACCAGAGACAACAAAATCTGCCAGCCCTTTGAATCTATCAATTCAACAAGGATTTATTAAATACCTTTGTCCCAGGCACTATATTAAGCACTGGGAATACGAAGAAAGGCAAAAAAAAAATAGTCCCCGCTGTCAAGAGACTCATATTCTAATGGTGGAGACAACATTCATATAGCTCTGTACAAACAAGATATATAGAAGATAAACTGAAGAAAATCACAGTCATAAGTCCCAGACACATGGGGGGAGGTGAAAGCCAATAACAGAACCCCAAGGAATCCTGTATAAGACCAAACATGGCCTAACTACGCCATTCAAGATTACAAAAGTGGGTAAAGCCTAGTCCTGAACAAAGTACCAAATCAAGAAATATGACTCAAGATGGTTACATAGTAGAAAATACCAAACATTTTGAAGAAACATTAGATATCAAGAGATTCCCAAAAGGGAAACCCAGAAGAGAATAACTCCACATAAATTACAAAAACTCACACAAAAGAAAAATATGTGTCAAAACAAATCTGAGGTTTCACCTAATGCTTTGCAAATATGAAAAAAATGATTTTAAAATAGGAATAGTAGATGTTGGAGGGGCTGAGAGAAAATAATAAACTTTTGGTGAAACTATGGAATGACTCCATTGTTCCATCATTTTAAAATTGTTCATCAAAAGAAGTGACTAAACTTTCCACATCCACTGACCCAGCAAATCTATCCCTGGGTATATAATCCCAGTGGAATCAAAGGCCCAATAAATACCAAATTATTCATAGCAGCACTCTTTGTAGTAACAAAGAACCAAAAAACAAAGTAGACACTAAGAAATTGGGGAATGGCTGAAAAAAACCTAAAACATATAGATATAATGGAATGTTATTATTCTGGAAAAATTAGTCAATATGAAGAATTCTAAGAAATATAGGAAGATATGTATGAATTGACATAGAATAAAATAAGCAGAAAAGAAAAGATGAATAGTAAGGGAGTTGAGGCCAGATTTAACTAAAAGAAGAGCAACTTTAATAATACTTGGGAAATTATACAATTCAATAAAAGATCTCAAGCTTTACCAACAACCAAAACTTTTTTTTTAAGCAATCAGGATTAAGTAACTTGCTCAAGGTTACACGGCCAGTTATTTCTGGGTGTGGTACTAAGTATCTGAGCCCGGATTTGATCCCCAGGTCATCCCAACACTGGAGTCAGTGCTCTTACTCACTGTGCTACCTGGCCGCCCCAACCAAAACTTTTTTTACACAATTATTTACACAAGTATTCTCCTATGGCAGTAAACTGTGGAACACCATGAATCCAAGAATCAAAGCTTCAAGTTATCCCCAAAGCAATGAAATGATACAAGGTGGGAGTTTTGTTCATCCTTCATTTTTGAAGAGGACCAATGACTTTATGGAGTGATGTCTTGATTTGTGTGTGAATTGGATTTAAGTGAGGCAGAGTTACACAAGGTCATCAAGCTCACTTCTCTCCCTGAGTCAACAAAATCCAATGGTGAAAAAAAAGTCAGAATGACTTGTGATAGTCCAGGACACAGCAGATGACTTTGGCTTCTTCAATGCTGACCAAGCTCTAAGTACTCCACAGCATCTGTTTCAGCTGCCTTTATGGTCATTGGAACAAATTGTTCTTATCCACCCATTCCTCAGGGGAAAGTCTTCACAGACTTGGGGAAGAAATCCCCTTAACTCACTAACAGGGTTGAAATCTATCAGTTACCTTCAATCTGGTTTAGTCTGTCTACCAAGGCACTTTACCAGGCAGCCACAGTGGTGAGAGTTAGGTGAATGAAGGGGGATGAAAAGTCCTGAAAAAGTGCTAAGCAAACTATCACACCAGAAGTACTAGTCCTCCCTGAACACCCCCATACACTCTATACAGTGGGAGTATAAAGGTTGAAGAATATTACCACTGATGCACAAGAAGTGGGATTTAAAAAATGATCAAGGACAAATAGGTCTCAAAAAGAAGATGGATCAGTCATGAAATAAGACTGAGGGATACCAAACAGATTTTCCAAGTAGTACAACAGTATCTGCAAAATACTAAGACCCAGAAGGGGGTCTTTAGAACATTGGGCAGATCTCTTACAGAAGAAGGAAGGAAGGAAAGAAGGAAGGAGAGAGGGAGGGAGGGAGGGAGGAAGGAAGAAAGGGAAGAAGGGAGGGAGGTGTAATAGCAAGCACCCTAGCACACTCAGAATGGCTGCTAGCACAGGTTCTTTGATCGGCTTTTCTAAAGGAAAGATAACTTTAAAGGGGGCTAACAATCTTACTTTGTTTACAGATAAGTAGAAAATACAAGCAGAGAAATTAGGA
>NW_027185809.1:28626064-28665973 GCF_028583685.1 Petaurus breviceps papuanus
GGAAGGGAGGGCAGGCTGGGGGGGAGGGAAGTTGGAAGCCCCCACTTTTGAAAAGGGACAGGATCAAAGTAGAGACTAGAACAAGTGGGAGGTGGGATAGGAGGGAGGGAAATATAGTCAGTCTTTTACAATATATCTACTATGTTGTTGTTTTGCATTAGCCACACATGTACAACCTATACTGAACTGCTTATCTTCCCAGTAAGGGTGGGTAACAAGGGAGGAAAGGAATGAATCTGGAATTCAAAGTTTTAAAATCAAATACTCAAATATATATATATATATACTATTATTAATACTATTTTACATGTAATTGGGAAATAAGATATACAGGCACTGGGGCATAGAGATCCACTGGAAAAGTCGAAAGGGGTATGGGAGAAAATATGGGGGAGAGCAGATTGGAGGAGGGGATATCCTGTGGGCCTGCTATTCTGGGGTGGTGGGTAGGGGAAAAACGGGGAGAAAATTTGTAACTCAAAATCTGGCGGAAATGAATGATGTAAGTCAGAAGTTAATAAAGCATTTGAAAAAAAAAGTGCTATACTCCTTTCTATTCCCATTCAGTTTTCTTCAGAGGTCCATCATATCTAAGTTTTCTAAAATTCTATTCATCTCTTTGATTTCTTTCTTGTTTAATTTTGGTTAGATTTATTTAGTTCTGAGAGGGGAAAGTTAAGGCTCTTCACTACTTCAGTTTTACTGTCTTTTTCCTCCTATAACTCATTTAACTTTTCCTTCAAGAATATGGATTCTATACCATGGTGTATGTATGTTTGGCATTGATATCACTTCATTGTCCATGGTTCCTTTTAAAGCAAAATGTAGTTTCCCAAATTATCCCTTTTTATTTAGATTTGTCTTTGCTTTTCCTTTTTCTGATATCATTATTACTTTTTTAGTTCAGTTAAAGCATAATAGATTCTGCCCCAGTCCCTTATTTTTACTCTTAATGTGTCTCTCTACTTCAAGTGTGTTTCTTCTAAACAACATATTGTCACTGATTTTTTAATCCATTCTGCTATCCATGTCCCTTTATTAGTGAGTTCATCCCATTCACATTCACAGTTATGATTACCAATTGTTTATTTCCTTCTATTTATCCTTTTCCGTATCTCTTTTTAACCTGTCCCTCCTCAAAAGTCTGTTTTGGTTCTGATCACTACTTCCCTTAATCTGCCCTCCTTTCTATTAGCCCCCATTCTTTTATCTTCTTTCCCTCCTACTTCCCTATAGGGTAAGATAGTTTTCTACACCCAACTAAGTATAGATGTCTCTTTGAGCCAATTCCAATTAGAGTAAGGTTCAAGCACTGTCCACCACCCCCCTTCTTCTCCTCTACTTTGCACTTATTTTATGTGAGATAATTTTCCCCATTCTACCTCTCCCTTCCCCTTTCTCCCAATGGGTCCCTCTTTCTCACCCCTTAATTTTATTTTTGTGACATCATCCCATCATAGTCACCTCATACCCATGTCTTCTGTCTTTGTATACTCCTTCTAACTGCCCTAATAATGATGAAGTTCTTAGAGTTACAAGTATCATCTTCACACATTGAAATGTAAACAGTTTAACTTTATTGAATTCCTTACAATTTCTCTTTCCTGCTTATCTTTTTATGCTTCTCTTGAGTCTTATATTTGAAAGTCAGATTTTTCTATTCAACTCTGGTCTTTTCATCAGGAATGCTTGAAGTTCCTCTACTTCATTAATTATCCATTTTTCCCCCTGAAGTTTTGCTAGGTAGGTTATTCTTGTTTGTAATCCTAGTTCCTTTGCCTTCCAGAATATCATATGACAAGTCCTCTGACACTTCAATGTAAAAGCTGCTAAATTATATGTTATCCTAACCATGACTTCATGATATTTTAATTATTTCTTTCTGGCTGCTCACAATAGTTCCTCCTTGACCTGGACTTTGGCTATAATTTTCCTGGGAGTTTTCATTTTGGTATCTGTTTTAGGAAATAATCTGTGAGTTCTTTCATTTTCTATTTTGTCCCCTGATTCTAGTATATCAGGACAGTTTCTCTTGATATTTTCTTGAAATATGATGTCTAGGCTCTTTTTTTTAGTCATTCATGGTTTTCAGGAAGTTCAAAAATTTTTACGTTATCTCTGCTGATCTATTTTCCAGGTCAGTTGTTTTTCTGATGATATTTTTCACATTTTCTTCTATTTTTTTCATTCTTTAATTTTTTATTTCTTAATGTATATTGGAGCCCTTAGCTTCCACTTGCCCAATTCTAATTCTTCAGAAATTATTTTTTTCAGTGAGCTTCTGTACCTCTTCTTTTCATTTGGCCAATTCTACTTTTTTAAGGAGTACTCTTCAGTGAATTTTTGTACATCTTTTTTTCCATTTAGCTAATTATACTTCTTAAGGAATTGTTCTCTTTGTTAGACTTCATCTTTTTTCCATTTGACCAATTCTGCTTTTTAAGGAATTCTTCTTAGTGGATTTTTGTACCTCTTTTACAATTTGATCACTTCTGTTTTTTAAGATGTTATGTTCTTCAGGGCTTTTTTCCTTCTTCTTTTACCAAGCTGTTGACTCTCTTTTCATAATTTTCTTGCATCACTTTCATTTCCTTTCCCAATTTTTCCTCTACCTCTCATTTAATTTTTAAAATCCTTTTTGAACTCTTCCAATAATTCTTTTTAGACTTGTGGCCAATTCATATTTTATTTGAAGTTTTGCACGTAGCTGTTTTGACTTCATTGTCTTCTTCTGAGTTTGTGTCTTGAGCTTCCCTGTCACCATAGTAACTTTCTATGGTCAAGTTCTTTCTTTGTTGTTTGTTCCTTTTTTCCAGCCTATTTCTTGACTTTTAACTTTATGTTAAAGTAGGGCTTTGCTCCCAGTTTAAACTTTTTAGTGCTGCTGTCTTTAGAGCTAGTTCTGGGGGGGGAGGGAGTGTCTGTAAGTTTTCAATTCTTCCAAGACAGTATGATCTAAGGAGAGGTGTGGCCACTGCTCTCCTTGGACTATGCTCAAGTCTGCAAATTACCACAAGCACTCTTCTCCACCTTGGCACTGTAACCAATGTTCCTGCCCCCCTGCTGCAACTGGAAGTGTTATTGCTCCTTATGTCCCTAGAAACATGACTCAGGCCTCTGCTCTCCTGCAGCCACAATCACTAGTGCTCCTATCTGCCTTGGACATAAAACCAGGGCCCCTGCTCCCTTGGAGAATTCTTCTTCACCCTGGAACTGTGCCCAGGGCCCCTGCTCCCCTGTGACCACAAGCGCTAGTGTGCCAGTGCTCCTCTGTGACCCATAACTGTATGTGGGCAATGCAACAGGGTCCTACACACAGTGCCAGCAAAGGGTTCCCTCTAATCTCTTTCTGAGCAGTTGTCCAACCCCCTTACTATCTGTGGGCTAAGAGCTCTGAAAGCTGCTTTGGCTACTACTGCTGCTGATGCTAATGCTGATGCAGCCACCTCTAGAACCTGCTGCTGGATTACCTATGCTGTACTGTGCTCCAGGCCCAACCACCACCCCAGCAAGACAGAGCTTTCCTGCTGACTTCCTAAATTGTCTTGGGCTAGAAAATTGTTTCATCTTGACCTTTTGTTGCTTTTGCTCCAGAATTCAATTTGAGGCATTATTTTAAAGTTGTTTGTAGGAAGAGTTCAGGTGAGTTCCTGCCTTTATTATGCCATCTTGGCTGTATTCTTCTATCCTATTTCTGTTAAGAGCAACTACCATTCTTCCATCCACCCAGATTTACAACCTAAAAATGGAAGCTTCGTTTTCAGTCTTTCCCTGTATCCTCTCAGTTTCCAAGTCTCATCAAGTCTACCTCAGTGTCCCTCCTCTTCACACCTAGATTCACTGTCTTTTAATTCAGACCCTCATCAGCTCTTGCCTGTACAATCATAATGGCTTCCGATTGATCTCCCTGCCTCCAGGCTCTCCTGTTTCCCATCCATCCTCCGCACAACTGTCTGTGAACACATATCCCACTCCAGTAGAATGTAAGATCTTTGAGAGCAGGGATTATCTCACTTTTGTATTTATATCCTCAGCAGAAAATACAGTATCTTAGATGCTTTTTAATTGATAGACTGATTCATAGTAATCTGTCTAAATGTCACCTTTGATCTTATCACATCCTGCCTTCTATCAAAACATTCTTCACTTCCCCTATTAGATTATAAGCTCCTTGAGGGTGGAAACTATGATTCATTCTACTTTTTTGTCTGCATAGTCTTGCACATAGTAGGTCATCATCACAATCAATAAACATCTATTAAGTGCCTCCTATGTGCTTGCACTGGGCTAAGTACTGGTGATACAAAAAAGAAGCAAAAGACAGAAATCTGGTAGTTCAATAGATTCGTGTTGAATGAAATTCCACAGTATGTAGTTTACTGCTATATGTGCCAAGAATGTCACTGCTGAGGATTTCTGATCCCAGACATTAGCCCGCCGACTCTTCCCACCTCCAGAACTCTTCATGCACTGATTCACCAGACCTCACTTCACTCAAAGCCTTGCACTGGTTATGTTTCTAATGCATGGTTTGGCCATTCCTCACAGCTTATCAAAGCAATGACAGACCCAAGATACAAAGCATTGACTTGGGAAGAACATGGTTGTCCGCGATCAGAGTGGCCATAGAAGAGCCTCCCAACAAAACTAACATTCAAGGGGGACTGTTCATGGCCACTTCTTTGTTTTCTGTGACAGACCCAAGCATGGTTATGAAGGAGAAATGTATATCCCTGTGAAGCTTAAATTATTATCACAAAAATACTTTAAAACTCAAATGGATCTATTATGGCACATAATCAACATATGAATAATAACTCACATTTAGATAAAAGTGCCTTAAGGTTTACTCTATGCTTTCCTCACAATAGACCTAAAATTTAATGGAGAAGAAGGAAACAATTAGGATCTGCTTCCTAAGGCTTCTTTTTTTTTTTTTTAAGCAATCGGGGTTAAGTAACTTGCTCAAGGTTACACGGCCAGTTATTTCTGGGTGTGGTGCTAAGTATCTGAGCCCAGATTTGATCCCCAGGTCATCCCGACACTGGAGCCAGTACTCTTACTCACTGAGCCACCTGGCCACCCCTAAGCAATTGGGGTTAAGTAACTTGCTCAAGGTTACATGGCCAGGTGTTTCTGGGTGGGTGCTAAGTGTCTCGGCCCAGGATTCAATCCCCAGGTCATCCTGACACTGGAGCCAGTGCTCTTACTCGCTGTGCTACCTGGCCACCCCTTCCTAAGGCTTCTTAAGGGAAGTCCCCTACCTATGATGTAACAGAGTGTACAAAACTGATTTGACTTCTTAAGATTGACAATAATGATGATGATAATAATAATATGATCTCAAAATCCCAGATTTGAGAGTTACCTCAGAGTCTGTTTCTTACCCAAAGCATAAATTCCATTTATAATATTCATTACTACTTGCCATATAACCTCCAACTGAAAATTTCCTGAGACAGGGAACCTAACACCTCCATCTTTGTATAGCTTTGCTAGGAAGTTTTCCCTAATTGAAATTTGCTTTCCTCAGCTTTCCACTCTTTGGTTCTAATTCGGCGAAGCAGAATGTCTATTCCCTCTTCCACAAATATTTGAAGACTATTATGTTTCCCCTAAGTTTTCATTCCTCTCAAGGGTGCACTCCTGATGCTTCCAAGCTTTCTCTACAATGCCATAGAAACCTCTTCACCTTGGAAGCTCTTAACCTATGGACTTCTCCCCTTGGAAATACTCTCTGCCCCTGTGGCCTCTCCCTATGATTGTCTGGTTCCTCCCATAACCCTCTATTTTAACAAGGAGATTCAAGTCAGCCATGTTTTCATTCCTCTTTAGGCTTTACTCCTGACTCTTCCAGATTTTAGCTACCATTCTCCCTCCCCCCACCACACACATACATACACACACACACACACACACACACACACACACACACACACTAAGTACCTTCATTCCCTCCCCCTTCCCCACTTTTCAGCTTACTTTTATTTGTTGTCTTCCCTCAATAGGGTGTAAGCTCTTTGAGGGCAGGGACTGTCTTTCTGCTTGTATTTGTATTCTCAGCATTTAGCACAGTGTCTGGCACATAGTCAACACTTAATAAATGCTTGTTGACTTGGCTAAGCTTTCTCTTTTTCTGGCCAAATATTGCCCTATCCTCCCATTGATCCTTATGGGCCTTAGTTTTGAATACACCACAACATCCTGTTCACCCTCCCTTCAATACAACCCAGGTCATCAATGTTCCTTCTAAAATGTGGTATCCAAAACGGAACATAATATTCCAGATGCGTTCTCACAAAGAAATGGTATATTTGGAAACTGTCTTTTAATCAATTAATTCAGGCAAAGGATTCAATTAAAGGCCGTGTAGTTTAGCAGACACTGGCCTTGGAGTCAGAAAGACCTGATTTCAAGGCTTGTCTCTGAGACATATTATCTATATAATCTTAGGAAAATCCTTTAGTTTCTCTCAGCCTCAATTTCCCCATCTGTAAAATAGGGATAATAAGCACCTACCTCATAGAATTATTGGAGGAGCAAAGGAGATAATGTAAGTTATTTGCCTTGCAATTTTTAAATAACTATGTAACAGCTAGCTATTATGCTACTATTAATATTGTTGATGCTTATTATATTCTGTAATAATTATTATTGTTAGAAGTTTAGCAACAAGCACTGATCTCCATTGATGAGAGAATTTCCTCACTGGAATACCTCTATGCCAATTAAAATATAGGTCTATACAAAAAAAAAGATGGGGGGGGTGGTGTCAATTGAATTCAATAGGCATTTACTGAAATGCTCTTATGTGTCCATAGTGTATTAGACAATGGCACCACCCCTACCCTCATGGACTTTATATTCTACCACTGGAAAACAGCAAGTATACAGATAAATATGTACAAAATGTAGACAGAGTAAATTACAAAGTAATTTAAAGGGGCAAACAACAGCTAGAATCATCAAGAAGAAAAATTGGGCTTTTTTTGGCTTCCACATTGCATAAGTCTATTTCACATGATTTGTTTTCCAGCCTTCCTTCCCCATTTTGTATTTAGGCAGTAAAATTTTACATTTATATAGCTTAGATTTTTATAGCCCTATTATTTCTACAAAGGATATGTTCTCATTATATACTATGAACCCTGTGAGGTGACTAGGGCAAATATCATTGTTTCCATTAGAGAAACTGAGGCTCAGAAAAATCTAATTGGCATCCAAGGCCATACAACTAGTAAGGAGTGAAACCACAACTTGAACTCTACTCTCGAATTCAAATCAAGAGATTTCAATTATATCACAGCTTTCTGTGCTGCTGTACCTCAAGTCTATATGTCTATGGGAACATATCATGCATGCACACACACATACTTTAAGTCACATTGTCCTTAGTTGCTTTTTTTCCTGTATAGATCAAGCAATTGCATATGCTTGCACACACAAATGTCTATGTCCATCTCACAGCCCACACTGCCCACCTGGTCCCCGATGCCTCTTTTCCATCCAGATATAGCAGTTGTTCTGAGCAACGCCAGTCTGGGAGTCAAGGAAGGGGAGTCGCACACTGCGCTCTGCACACAGCCTTGAGTTGTAGCTACGGCAATGTTCAATCGCTTCCTTGTAGAACTGGTCCCCAAGCCTGCCAAGAGGAAGAGAGCAGAAACATCAGACTTAACATTTCTTCACACACACACACACACACACACACACACACACACACACACACACACACACACCATATTTTTTCTGAAGAGTTCAAAGTAAATATGATCTCATCCATCTTTAACACACCCCTAGAAATAGGTAAGAGAAAGCTATCATTTCCTAGTTATAAAAAAAAGGTAATACCAATGAACCAAGAGCTATTTGGTATCAGAGTTAGCCTAAGCAGGTTCTCACAAGCAATAGAGTTCCAGATCTGTATTCAGGAAGATTTGAGTTCAAATGTACCCTTGGAGACCTACTAGAAGTGCGACGCTGGGTAAGCAACCTCACTTCTGTCTGTCTCAAGCATATGAGATAACATGTGTAAAATGCTTTGTAAACTTCAAAGCAACATATGAATGCTAGCTATTATTATTACTTTACAAAGCACTTTTACATTCATGTAGAAAGGGTATGTGTTATTATCCCCATTTTATAGATTAGGAAATTGAGACACACAGAATCCACCTAACTAGATAGATATCATTGTAAAGTGCTTTGAAAAAAACTTTAAAGTATTATATAAATACTATTGTATTTTATTATTATCGTTTTTTATTTTTGTTTTTATTATTATTATCATTTTTGTTGTTATTATTGTTATCATTTTTACTCTAAAATTCACCAGGTAACTTAAAAACCCCTCTAACAATGAGAGTAGGATGCTGAGAATCAGCTGCCTTTAATAAAGATTGGTGCATTTTAGGGGAGACAACCAGCTGTGCTTCAAATTCTTCATTAAAATGATAGTTGTAGCCAACCTGCTACATGGTTGGGAAATAAATCCATTCTAGACATCAGATCAGATTGTAGAGGCAATACTCCTCACATCATGCATTTATTCACTAGTGATGCAGGGTGCCCATGAGGCAGTGTGTCATAATCAAGTGAGGACTAGCCTTGGAATCAGATCTGGGTTCAATTCTGTCTCTGATATATCCTGCATCATAATGGGTAAGTTACTTAAACTCTCAATGCCCCCTGGAAAATCTCTCTAAAGACTGTTAATTACACATGAGTGCTAATATGCATTGGAGCAAGGGGTTTCCATATCAAGAGGTTTCCACTGAGTGAAATTCAGATCCTGACCCTGAGTACAAATCCTGAAAGATACTACCAGACTGAGAATGTTTTAAGTTATTGTTTAGTTGAATCTGAATCTTCATGATCCCATATAGTCTTTTCTTCTTTTTTTTTTTTGTAGGGGCAATTGGGGTTAAGTGACTTGCCCAAGGTCACATGGCTAATTTTTTTGTGTTACGTGTCAGAGGCTGAATTTGAACTCAGGTCCTCCTGACTCCAGGGCCAGTGCTCTATTCACTGAGCCACCTAGTTGCCCTCCATATGGTCTTTTCTTGGCCAAGATACTAGAGCAGTTTGTCATCTCCTTCTCTAGCTCATTTTACAGATGAGGCAAATGGGGGTTAAGTGACTTACCCAGCGTCATACAACTAGTAAGTATCTGGGGCTGGATTTGAACTCAGGTCTTCCTGATTCTCCCTGCCACTCTATTCACTGCACTGCCTTGTACTAACTCCATAACAGACTAAAAGACCATGAGCCCAAGACCCAACTAAAAAAGTTTAGTTCATCAACACAGCCAGGAGGTTGGCCAAAGATGTTTTTTTCAGTCATAGAAACTCTAAGGCATAGAGAGTTTAGGATCTTTGTAAAATAAAAATCCAACAAATCTCTTAAAATGATATATTTGCAGAAAAATGACCGTGATAAAATGCTAACGATACTTTTTAATATTTCTAACAAATCTATATGCAAAATATCACCTCTGAGGTTTTTGACAAGAAAAAAGAGGTCTGGTAAAATGTGGCAAATTTCAGATTCCTGAGTGTGAGCTTCCCTTCAGCCAATGTAAATGTTACTAATTCAGAGAAATTGTAGTTTTCTTTATCACAACTTACTTGACAAGTCACATTCCAGAAACCAAAAGAACATTATTTGTACAGTGATCAGAGGTAAAATATGAAAATGACCTTGAAGACAAAATACATAGTAACCATAACCAACTTTGTACATGGGGAGTGTGTAAAGAAGGAGAAGCCAGTGAAGAGAGAAAAGTGAAGATACAAATATAACTGCTTAACTATTCACCATTTAAAACATTCCTTTAAGCAGCGAGAGGGAGAGACCAGTTCAAAATGAAACCACATAATAAATGAAGCTTTGTTTTTCTTGTATGTGAATATGAGAATAAGAAAATGGGAGAATATGAAAAGTTTAAGGTAACAGTTCTAAAAAAAAGAAATATTTCAATAAAGGAAGAAAATGCAATTTAAAAAGGTTTTATGCTATTTTTAAAGGCAGCAGCATTATGGCATAGTGAATAGTGGACTTATGCTAGAGTCAGGAAAACCAGAATTCAAGTCCTGCCTGGCTATGGAAACATGGACAAGTCACTTAATTTCTCAATTCTCCCAGGCATCTTTGAGACTAAAGTTAACTAAAGTTAATAATCTGTATTAGTTGAAAAAGAAAAAAGAAAAAGTTTCTACAATAGGAGATTTCCATATAGACAAAATCATAAATCCAGAACCTCACCTCCCAAAAAGAAGTATTAAAAAAAACTATCTTCCTAGTGAACCTGAAGCAAACCCCTCACTTTAAGAAGACTCATTAACCCTTTCACACTTCTACGGTACCATTCATAAGTTACCTGCTATACTGCCCAAGACAAATCCTCCCAAAGAGTTAATTAATGCATGTGAGTTTTGGCTTCCTTCTCTCCTTTTCATTTAATATTCTCAGAATCACAAGGAAACATACATACATGTATGAAATTGTAATACTAGCTCCCAACCAAAGTGTAATCAAATTAAAGCAAACACACATCACACACAGCTGGTGAGGAACAGAGGGGGGAAAATGAGAGCTTATTAAAATGCTATAAAATGAAATGGCACGTAATCTGGTATAATCAAAGTTAGTAACAAGGAAGAGAAGATTTACAAGAGACTAAGAACTAAATTTTCCACAAATGTTTAAGTCTGCACCGCGCTTGCTAAAATTGCTCCTCACCCAAAATTCAGGACCCTCGTAGTACAACTGAGAACTTTTACAGGAGCCATGGTATATGGAAGATGAAAACACGCTGGCCTAGATTTCCTTGGCACTAAACTGCCTTGTCCCAACGAATTGCAAGCATTACCAGCTACATCACAACAAGAAATGAAAAGAAGATACTACGTCCAGTTGTCCAGGAACAGTAATCTAAATTCTTTTGGAAGCTTGCCAAAACGATATTAACTATTTAATTATAGTGAGTAAGCTTGGCCCCAGAGTAGAAATGAGACAATGTACCTTCCTCCTTTCTTTGCAGAGGTGTAGAACTATGGGTATAGAACATTGTATTCACTGTTGATGCATTGATTGGTTTTGCTGAATTGCTTTTTTCTTCTTTTTTTAATCTTTATTACAAGGGATGGCTCTCTGAGTGTCACAGGTGAAATCTGAAATAACTAAGGAAACAAAGGTTTGAGCTTTTGAGCACACTGATTTATTTAGCAATTCATTGCAATCGCCTCCTCAGCTTGGCACGGAGCACCAACTGCAAGGGGAGACATCTTTATGCGTGAAAAGGAAACAATTAATAGGATATAAACCAGGATGCAAGATTAGGTAACCTGATTTCTAATTGGAGGAAAGATGATGGATTTTCCAAGTTGGAAAGGGGAAAGAGTGAGTTGGGAGAGGGCAAGTCAGTTTTGAGGTCTTTCCTTTCCCAGAATTGGGAGATGCTGATTAATTGCATCTGTCTTCATATTATGAAACAATAGATGGCTTATACCATCATTTGCCCATGAATGATTTGCAGAAAAACAACAAAATGGAAGATATTGTATGTGGCAGCACAAGAAGGAGTTGGGATTCATGAGATGGCATCCTGTTGGTTCTCTCAATCAATCCTCACACTAAACCAACTCCATTCTGGCTTTGGTTTTTGGTGGTTTTTTTGGCTTTTTGGAGGGCAATTGGGGTTAAGTGACCTGCCCAAAGTCACACAGCTAGTAAGGGTGTCAAGTGTCTGAGACCAACTCCATTTTGTAACCAGCCTTCACTCTGTTTTGTCAGGGTAGGGGCAAAGGAAGAAAGATATTCAGAAACAAAAGTGATATTTTCAAAAAGATCAATAAAAATAAAAGAAAAGTAAGTTAGCTCACAATTGAACATGTGAGGCAACAGAAAGGACACTGGTCTTAGGATCATGAGATCTGGGTTTGAATCTTACCTCAGACACTAGCAGTTGATTCTCACCAAGTCACTTAAACTCTGAGCCTCGGTTTCCTTATCTGTAAAATGGGGGTGATGACATTTGCACTACCTATCCCCAAAGAATTATTGTGAGGAATGTACTTTGTAAACCTTAAATTGCTACAGAAATATAAGCTACCTACAGAAATATTAGAGATAAAATAGAAAGGGCACTGGATTCAAAGTTAGAAAACCAGGATTTTAGCCTTGGTTACTTACCTTAAAGGTAAGTGACTTATCTTTCAGGATCTGTTTCCTCATCTCTGTAATATGAGTGAGATGAACTAGTTAATCTCAAAAGATCTTTCTAAATTTTAATCTATGTTCCTCTGATTAGATGATTTTGCCTTTTGGGGGAGGGAATGGAGGTGGGGGAGGGGAAGGAATGAAGGAAGATTTCCAGTAAGCATTTCTCTGCAATATTGATAACGCACTTCCAAAGAACAATCCAAAAGCAGAGGAAGCAGAAAATGAATTTGCTTAAAGTGAAAAATAAAATTGTAAAGTGCTTATAGGTTATGAATTTGATCTTGACTAAACATAACTCCCTTATCTTACACTTGGGGAATTCAAAGCCTGAAGAGATTTAGTGACTTTTTTAAGGTCTCACAGGCTACTTGATAGCATAGCCAAGATCAAGTCAACAGCACTTATTAAGCACCTACTATGTGCCAAAAGGGCAGCTAGGTGGTGCAGTGAATGGATAAAGCACTGGGCTTGAAATCAGAAAGACTCTGGGGAAGCTAGGTGACAGAGTGAATAGAGCATCAGCCCTGGAGTCAGGAGAACCTGAGTTCAAATCTGGCCTCAGACACTTAATACTTACTAGCCATGTGACCTTGGGCAAGTCACTTAATCCCAATTGCCCTGCCCTTCCCCCTCCAAAAAAGCAAAAACAAAAAACAACCGAAATCAGGAAGACTTATCTTCCTGGGTTCAAATCCAGTCTCAGATACTTACTAGCTAGGTGACCCTGGGCAAGTCATTTGCCTCAGTTTCTTCATCCATTAAATGAGCTAGAAAAGGAAATGACAAACCACTCCAGCATCTCTGCCAAGAAAACCCTAAATGGGGTAACAAAGAATTGGACACAAGTAAAATGACTCAACAGCAACATGCCACACGCTGTTCTAAGAGTTGAAGATTCAAAGAAAGACAAAACGGTCCTTGGCCGTAAGGAAATCATAGTCTAATGGGGAAGACAACATGCAAGCAACTCAAGAAACTATGTATCCAGCATAAATTGGAGATAATTCCAGGGAGAAGGCTCTAGAATTGAAGGGGATCGGGAAAGGCTTCTTGCAGAAGACAGGACTTTATCTGAGACTTGAAGGCAGAGATGAGGAGGTGGAGGATGCCAGGCATGGGATATAGGCAGGAAAAATGCCCAGTCAGAAGATAGGGCATTTTGCGCAAGGAATAGGAAGCCAGTGGCATTGAAGAGTTAATCTCAGGGAGAAAGGTGTAAGAAGATTGGAAACATAGGAAGGGAGGTTATGAAGGGCTTTAAAAGTCAAACAAAGGATTTTATATTTGATGATAGAAGTAATGGAGAGCCCTTGAAGTTTATTAAATAGGGGGGGTGACATGGTCAGCTCTGTACTTTAGGAAGATCTCTTTGATAGCTGAGTAGAGGATGGACTGATTTGCAGTGCAATGTTGTTTCCAGCACACTCTAGCACCACAAATTATATAGCTCAGTGTTCATTACAATAAATAGAATGAAAAAGTCATACAAAATATCATTTCTAGTGAAAAATTATTGGACTTTTAAATGTTGTTGTTCAGTCATGTCTGACTCTTTGCGATACTATTAGGGATTTTCTTGGCAAAGATATCAGAATGGTTTGCTATTTCCTTCTCCAGCTCATTTTACAGATGAGGAAACTGAGACAAACAGTGACTTACCCAGGGTGACACAGCTAATAAATGTCTGAGGCCAGATTTGACCTCAAGAAGATGAATCTTCCTGACTCCAGGTCCAGTGTTCTATCCTCTGTACCACCTAACTATCCAAGGGTTTTAAGTACTTTTCATTTTAATGACACACAATATTATTAGTAACAAATGTGACAAATGGGAAAAAATGTATTTTTCAATGTTGCCTTTATATGAATAATACAACAAGTAAATAAATAGTAAAGATTTTCTACAAGCCAAAAGCCTATAAAAATTGGAGATGATTGTAACAATCTGACATCCAACATTCCAGTCTACTGATGTCTCCAGGGAACTCTCTTGGTAAATAGGCCAAGCTGGAAGAGATTTTAAAATAAAAGTTTGAAGTCTCTTTCATAATATTAATGACAGCAGAAGGGCTTTAAGCCTCCTTGGTAAATGTGAATAGTATGTCTAAATAAGGCAATTAGCCAAAACTTTCACTGTTAGCCCCTTTCCCTTAGAGAAAAAAGATAGGCATCTCTTCCTCATCTGTGGAAAACTTTTTAAACCAAGAAAAATCTGTCCCCAGCATGATATTTCTACAATAGTAAATATACTTCTCCCTGATAAAAACTGATGTGACATCTGCATAGAAGTGTCAGGGACATCGGGAATCAGTAAAATGACTCCTTACATAGCAAAGGGATGGGGTTCCACGGACAAGGTCAGATATGGATCACTACCATCCATCAGCTTTCTGTCCATCCCCACCCAAACAAAAGAGGCTGGGTTACCTGGGAATGATAGATGATTTGACTTTGAAGAAGCTGACACCCATCAAGATGAAATGTTCTCATCAAGGACCAACTTTAGGCTACTCAAGGCTGTGATCAGAAAACAAGGAAGGCCAGGAAAAATTGTTGAGCTCTCCTTGTCTCTCAGGGAGAGACAGAACAAGAAAAAAGCAAGGTTCTCTGGGAAGAGTAGGTTTTCAATTGCCCTGATCAGTCCAATCTTCACTCCCTGAAATTTAGGAGTCTAAGGAAAACTCGTTACTGTTGCATTGGAAGTGAGGCAAAAAGATTTCAGAGCTTTAAGAACGGGCTTTTCACTTAGAAAAGACCAACAAGAGTTCTCCAAATTGGGGTGGCCAGGTGACTCAGCGAGTAAGAGCACCGGCTCCAGTGTTGGGATGACCTGGAGATCGAATCCCAGGCTCAGACACTTAGCACCCACCCAGAAACACCTGGCCATGTAACCCTGAGCAAGTTACTTAACCCCGATTGCTTTAAAAAACAAAAAAAGAGTTCTCCAAATGCCTAATGAGGCTTGACTGTGATCTACTACAGATTCTAAAACAGTAAAGATGACCCAGAATTTAAATAAGTTGGATTCCTCCAAACCTAGACCCAACAGCACCTAGAATGTTATTTTGAACCTCCCATATGACACCAACCATACACCCTTCTACTTCTTTTTTTTTTTAAAGCAATCAGGGTTAAGTAACTTGTTCAAGGTTACACGGCCAGGTGTTTCTGGGTGGGTGCTGAGTATCTGGGCCCGGGATTCAATCTCCAGGTCTTCTCAACACTGGAGCTGGTGCTCTTACTCGCTGTGCTACCTGGCCACCCCTAAGCAATCGGGGTTAAGTAACTTGTTCAAGGTTACACGGCCAGGTGTTTCTGGGTGTGGTGCTGAGTATCTGAGCCCGGATTTGATCCCCAGGTCATCCCAACGCTGGAGCCTGGAGCCAGTGCTGTTACTCACTGAGCCACCTGGCCACCCCTAAGCAATCGGGGTTAAGTAACTTGCTCAAGGTTACACGGCCAGGTGTTTCTGGGTGGGTGCTAAGTGTCTGAGCCCGGGATTCGATCCCAGGTCATCCTGACACTGGAGCCAGTGCTCTTACTCGCTGAGCCACTTGGCCACCCCCCCCCTTCTACTTCTGTTGTTGTTTGTTGTTGTTCAGTTATTTCAGTCACGTCTGATTCTCTGCAACCCCGTTTGGGGTTTTCTTGGCAAAAATACTGGAATGGTTTGCCATTTCCTTCTCTATCTCATTTTATAGATGAGGAACTAAGACAAACAGGGTTAACCCTGTTACTTGCCTAGGGTCACATAGCTAGTAAGTATCTGAGACCAAATCTGGACTCAGACCTTATTGACTTCAGGTCCAGCACTCTATCCAATATACCTCCTAGTTGAATTTTGCTCCTTAGAACCACAGAACTTTTAAGAGTTGAAAGGTACCTTAGAGATTTTTTCTAATTCCCTCATTTGATAGAAAAGGAAACCAAGGCCCAGAGGGGTTAAGTGGTTTAGTCCCTCTGCCTAATACTTTTTTGTCAGAAATAATGCCATCCTCCAGTTTTTCAGCTAGAAAACTCAAGGTCATTTTTTTTTTTATTCTCATTATCCTTTATATCTAATTTGTCATCAAGACTCCAGTTTGAGATGTGGAAATAATAGGTCAGTGAAGATGACGTTTGCATCACCGAGGACAACCTCTAATATATGTGGATCCTCTGCAATGAGGCTCAACCTCTACTTCTGGGTGAAGAATAAGCAGTACAAACCTCCCAACGAGGTCACCAGATAGCAAGTGTCAAGGCTGAGATTTACACTCCAATCATCTGACTCCACCAGCAGCTAGATAGCACAGTAGATAGAGTGCCAGGCCTGTGGTCTCATCTTCCTGAGTTTAAATTTGGCCTCAGAGGCTTACTAGCTGTGTAACCCCTGGCAAGTTACTTCACCCTGTTTGCCTCAATTTCCTTATCTGTAAAGTAAGCTAGAGAAGGAAATGACAAACCACTCCAGGATCTTTGTCAAGAGTCAGACACAACGGAACAACAGTAGAATAGAGCCAGTACTCTACCCTGCATTTTTACCTCTTCCTGCTTTCAAGACCCCCAAGACCTTATCCTAAGCTCTATGCCTTTCTCCTTCTCTACTCACTGCCTCTAAGACCTCATCTACTTCCATGGTTTCAACTATCTATTTAAATGATTCCCAAATCCCTATTTCCAGCCTCAACCTCTCACCTACACTTCAGGCCTCAATTACTAAATACCTATTGGATATATCTAATGTCCATTATCTCAAATTCCACATACAGCAGTATGAACTTATCATCTTTCCCCTGAAACTGTCTCTGCTTCTCAAATTCCCCATTTGGTCATGCATACCATGATTGTTCAAGCCTTCCAGCTAGGAACTGTGGAGTCATTTTTTATTCTTCTCTCTCCTTCATATGTTAGCAGGCTTCAAATCAAGCCCAAGGTCTTTTCTTGCTGCTTTGTTTGTATTAGGGAGAACTTACTCCCAACTGGCGAAGCAAATGCTGAGGCAATGTTGTGGGGTTAGCTGGTGTGAGACATTCTTATGAGAGAGACGTTTCATTCCAAAAATTCTCTGAGAGAGATATGTGGAGCTAGAAAGAAATATTTTAGAAGCTGCACTGAGAGGGGTATCTGGTTCCTCAACATGTCTCTGATTTCCATCTTGCCTCCCTACAGACTACAGAGAAAGAATTCCTTAGATGAAATCAGGTCCTACTTCTTAGTTTGAGCTGAGATCTCACCTGCCATCAGTCTCAGCATCCCACTCATGCTTCCTCAGTCACCTGGGCTCCTGACTCCTGGCTCCTGGCTCCGGGCTCCCGGGCTCCGGGCTCCGGTCTCTGGGCTCCTGGGCTCCTGTTCAGAAGAAGCTCCACCACAACAAGTTCTCAGGAAATTCTGGTTCAGTTCTTCATCCTCTCTTTTGTAGCTGCTCTGCCACCAGATCCTAGTTCGGAGAAATTCTGTCCATGCCTCCCTGGGGCTTTTCTTATATACACACAGCATTAGCGTCTTGTTTCAACCAACCCCTTCCTGTTATGTCAGTAGGACATGAGTTCATACCTTTTGTTTCCACAACAGAGGCTTGATCAATTACTAAGTGCTAAGTACCTGCTACCTTTGCCAACACAAAGAGATCTTCAAATTCAAATTACATTACCATTACAAAGACTTCCCCAATTTCTATTTGCTGATTATTTAGATAAATGAATTTACTGTTACTTGCTATTTCTTTGATAGGAATAAACTAAGCTGGAGAATATAAACTAAGAGTTTTACCTCCCAAAAGAGTGACCAGGGAAGCAGTTTTTCTTTGGAACCTTTCAAACCTCTAGACCAGCAATATTTGATAATGCAAATAGAGATAAATCTACCCTGATAGGCCTCTTGGAGATGAGTGAGGGAAGCAGCAAGCACCCAGCCATAACCCTTTTCTTGCTCTCCTCAAAAAAAAAAAAATTAACTTGACCACTAGTTGTATATAGCAAGAGAAAGAGCTGGGATTCAAACTAAGATTTCCTGACTCCAACTCCTCAGTTCTTTTTGCTCTACAGCACTACCTCCCTAAAGCTAATCTGTCACCAAAAATATTTTTTTCTTCCATTGAAGTGTCTCCTTACCCTAAAGAATAAAAATTAAAAGTCATATTTGAACAGGTGAAGTCAACCCAGATAGTAAGTATCTTTACCTACAGGTTCTACTTCTCCAGGCACAGATGAAAATTAGCCAAAATCCAGAACAAGATTGCAAGTATGTGAAATTTGGTCTCTCTCTCTCTTCCAGTTTCGATTCCCTTTCCACCTTCAGTGACATTTTCTCTTCTACTTCAGATTCCCTCTTCTTCTGTTTGTGGACATTCCCATCTAGAATGTCAATTCCTGGAGGGAAGGCGTTGTTTTTTCATTTTGCCTTTGAACCCTGAGAGCACAACCCCGTTTCTTGCACACAGCAAGTACTAAATAAATGTTTGTAGAATTGAATTGAAATCCTTTAAGGCTCTATCCTTGAACCTCAAATCCTTCTCTGTTATTCCAAGTTACCACATTTTTTAGCAATTGACTTCAAATTTCCATCCCTAGACATAATCTCTCCCAGGCTTCAAACTTGATTTTTCTAACCATCTATTATACATCATCTCCTTGGACATCCTCTTATCACCTTGGTTCAACATGTCTAAAACCAAACTCATCATCATTCCTTTTAGACCTAGTTGGAAACCCAGTTTTCTTATCTGTCAATGGCATCATCATCCTCCCAGCCACTCATGTTTATTCTTACCCTTGTTCCTGGAAGGCAGAACTAGGTGCAATGATTGGAAGTTAGAAAGAGGTAGATTTAGGCTTAATATAAGGAAACATATCCTAGTTATTCAAGCTTTTCAAATGGAGAAGGGGCTTCCTCTGGAGGGCAGAGTTCTCCTTCACTGGAGATCTACAATCAGAACTGGATAATCACTCATCAAGGATATTGTAGATAATATTCCGGCCCTAATATGACTAGGACTAGATAACCTGAGAGATTCCTTTAATGGTGAAATTTTGTGACCTTCAAAGTCATTTTTTTACTCCCTCCTTTCTCTGGATGATTTATCAAATCTTATTGAATCTACCTCCAAGATCTCTCATACTGATAGATGAATGAATGAAAAAACATTTGTTAAGCTCTTACCTTGCATGCAAAACACTGTACTAAGTGCTGGGAGTAACAAAGCGAGTCACTCCCTGCTCTCAAGGAGCTGACATTTTAGAAGGGGGAAATAGTCCATAAAGGAAGTCTTAGCTACAAGTCACTTGGAAAGCCCCAGTGGTTCTTAGGGTACAGCAGCAAAGAAATGATAATGAATCTTCTTAATGTCATTTCATTGATAAAGCCATATCTGTTTCTGATGCTGAACTATTTGACAGTGCCAAGGACTATGGTGCCAAGAGCTTCTTTTTCTGGGTTTTCATTAGCTATACCATCCTTAGCATTCCCAGTGCCACCATGCTAAATAAATCCCTCGTTATCATTCATCTGGACTCTTTAGCTTCCTTACAAGTCTCCCTTTATGCAGTCTCTGGCCTCACCAATCCATCCTTAAGTTCCTCTATTGAATTAACTTTTACAAAAGATCACAAAAATCTGATCATATCTCCCTACTCCTCAAAAAAATCTTCATATGGCTTCCAAAAGAAGAAACAAAATATACAGGTTGGCATTTAAGGCCTTCCATGAACTGGCTCTAGCCTACCTTTACAGCCTTATATGGCATTCTTTCCCTTCACAAATTCTATGCTGTAACCCAACAACATAGTGATCTATTTATTCACTACCCCCTGGTCAACATACAACATTCTCCACACTCTTTGACTTTCCTTCTCCTGTTCCTATGTCTAAAGTGACATTCCTACTCCCACCCTTGTCTGTCAACATCCTACTCAGCCCTGAAGGATAAGTTCAAATGTCACCACTTTCCTTGATTCACAGAGCTGAAAAAGATCACATTTTCACCTGGACTTCCATGCTCTTATTTTTTAATCTTGCATTATATTTATCTATGTACTAGCCTAATCACTCATACTAAGTCGAAGGCAAGGATCAGGTCTCATTTATCTGTGCATCTCCTCCAAACTTTTTCATAGTACATTGCACCTAGAAGTTAACCAATAAATGGTTGATAAATGAATGAATAAATGAATGAATTTTGTGTCCATTTCCATTCAGAAGAACTGGAGCTGTATAGCTGCCCACCACTCCCCCAGCACCTTAAAACCAGAAGGCTAAGCTGGCTTTCTTCATCACTCTACCTGACCAGTTTTAGATAATGCAGGAGCCAAACGAGGCATTTTGCTCATGCTGTTCCCCTATCTGGGCTGTCTTTTCTCTTTTCCTTTATGTTATTAAATGCTACTCACCTCCTCCATGAAGCTTTTCCCAATTATACCAACACACACTGATTTCTTCCTTCTCCATACTCTTATCACATTTAATTAGTATCTTACTATTTAATGATTAATTGTTCTCAAATTCTTTCATTTGTATTAGTATTGTTCCCTCTTCTTCCCCCCACTCCACCTCAACTAAACTGAAGTGATGAAATATTTCCAATTTAACAATCTGAAAGTAAAATGATAGATTGCCTCAGTAGGTGGAAGGTCCCTTTTCACTAAAGACCTTCAAGCAAAAACCAGATGATTATTCGTTGGAAATGTTGTAGAGCAGAACTTCTTAACTCAGAGCACATAAACTCTTCATTAGTTTGATAGCTGTATTTCAATGTAATTGGTTTCCATTAAAATCCTAAGTATTTTATGCATTTAAAAACATCATTCTGAGAAGGGGTTCATAGGTTTCACTAGACTGCCAAAGGGGTCCCTGACACACACAAAAAAATGCTTAAAATTCCTTTTGCAGAAGAAATTCTTGGTCACTTAGTTGGCCTCTGAGCTCACTTCCAGCTCTGAGATTCTATGACTGTCATATTTCTCTTCCATGCTTATATATCAGCTAGTAAACAGGTAGACATACTCAAATGCCTTCTGATTGAGTGGCCAATTGAAATGCAATGTCATGCTTTTTACCGCACTTATTCAGTATCATCCCCTACTAAGGTCCTATTCCATTCATCATGTGGTGAAAAAGACTGGGTTTTCAAGGGCTATGCTAATGAGAACAAGTTTTGAAAGGTGCTATCAAGCTAGAAACACTTTGAGTATTGGTCTGATAACAGACTATGATAGATTGATCTTCCCAGAATTATGATTGACCATATCACTTCCCTATGCAATAATTTCCAGAGGCTCCCCTTTTTCTGTTGTTCAGTTGTATTTCAGTCATGTCCAACTCTTTATGACCTCATTTGGAGTTTTCTTGGCAAAGATACTGGAGTAGTTTGACATTTCTTTCCAAAATGGGGTCATGAAAAGTCCAGTACAACTGAAAAAAATGAATAAACAACAAAATCTACAGCTCATTTTACAGATCAGGAAACTGAGGCAAACAGGGTTAAGTGACTTACCCAGGGTCACACAGCTAATAAGCGTCTGAGGTCAAATTTGAACTCAAGAAGATGAGTCTTCCTAACTCTGGTCCAGCACTCTATCCACAGGGCAACTAGCTGCCTAACTCCCTTTTACCTTGCTATCTTTCCAGTATTCTTACTCCTTATTCCCTTCCATATACTTTAGGATTCAATGACATCAGCCTCCTTGACGGTTCTTGTACTTAACACCCCATGCATTTTCACTGGTTCTTGTCCCTTAGACTTGGAACTCTTTATCTTGGAACTGTTTATATCCATGTCCTGACTTCTCTGGCTTCCTTTAAGTCTCAGCTAAAGTCACATCTTTCCCAGTCCTCCCTAAACTTAGTGCCTTCCCTTTGTGTTTATCTCCAATTTATCATGTTTATGCCATACTTGTACACAGTTTTTTGTATATTGTCTCTCCTGTTAGACTGTGATTTCCTTGAAGGCAGGAATTGGATGGGGGGAGGGTAATTGTTTTTGCCTTCTTTGTATTTCCACAGGTCAACACAGTGCCTGGCACACATAGTAGGTATTTTATAAATGCTTATTGATTTGACTATCATCCTAAAACAAGCCTAATTAAGTTCAGAGAGGCCAAAAGGTTGACCATTAGGTAAGTGATGAATTTTTTTAGCCACAATCACTCATGAATCTATCTCCTCACTACCTAGAAGTTTTTTGATGTGCTAGGTTTAGGGAGTACCTGAACAGAGAAAATCACAGATCCTTTGAAAGTGTCAAAACATCATAGATGAGAAATGCTCAGCACACCCTAATTTGACTCCATTCATGACAACATGTGAAGAGGTAGCATGCCAAAGAGTCATTCTACCATATCCAAAATAACATCAATCAGAAAACTTCTCCCTATAAGCAAACTTTGTTCTGCTTATAACAAATCATGGGACTGAAATCCACAGAAAACCCACTGAATCTTCTAACATCCCTAAGATTCTATAAACTGCATCCCAGGGGCACTATTTTTACTCCTCTATCACATATCATAAATGCCACCTGACTTTTTGAGAATTCCAAGGATCCCTTCACATAAGCTCCCAAAAAGATGACTTAGAAGAATTTCCTTGCTAAAGGTAAGGCAATGGAGAAGATGGCCTCTTAATATCCTTTCTAATCAGATGAAGAATCCTAAAGGACTTATTTAGATGTCTATATTAAGCACTTAATCCTATGGAAAACTTATTTTAGGCACATGCTAATCTAATGAGTGATATTTCAGCAGATCGGTCTTATCACTTCCCTACACCAGAATGAAAACTCCTTGAAGGCATGAACTCGTTCTTATTTTCTTTTGTCTTTACTTCCCCAGGGTCTAGCAAAGGCACCGGAACAGGACATAACACAGAAGAGGTAGTGAATAAGTGTTTGTTGAATTTAATACATAAAATCCCTGTGTTAATACAAGTTTAGGTCCTTGTTCAAACAAATTTCTCGAAAACACAATACCATCCTTCAACTTTGTGGGTTTCTCCTGGCAGGTCTTATAGCCTTCATAATATCACATATGTTCCACCCAGGAGATCAAAATGTCAAGTCTAAAACATAACTAAAAATGAAAACAATGAAAAATTACATAAGAGACCCAAATGATGGTCTCCTTACTGAATAGCAAGTGGTTTGGTTTCTAAAAATCTATCCATTTTGATATCTAGACTGTTTCAGTAAATACAATCTCTAACTTCTGACCTAGTGGAGACTTTTCAGGGACTTATCAGAAAAAGTTGCATAAATGAGATGGAATTGATATTGAATCATGGCCATGATTTCTGATCTGATCAATCAGCAAGAATTTATTCCCCATTTGATGGAGGGGTAGGTGAGTCTTGGAAAAGTGAAGTGACTTATCCAAGGTCATGATCTGCCACATTTGGAGCACTGTGCTCAATTCTGGGGAACACAATTTAGAAAATACATTAACAAGTTGGATAATGTCCAGAAAAGGGTGATTGAAATGGTGAAGGGCCTCAAGACCATGCCAATGAACCTCCATTAAATGAACTAGGGATGCTAAGCCAGAAGAAATTAAGAAAGAAGGACATGATAACTATCTTCAAGTGTTTGAAGGGCTGCCATGTGAACACTGAAGTCAGCTTCCTCTGCTTGGCCCCTGAAGACAAAACCAAATGGCAACCAGTGGTTAATGTTATAAAGAGGAAACTTTCACCTCCATATGTAGGAAAATTTCTTAACAAACAAGGTTATCCCAAAGTGGAATGGGTGGTAACAGGAGGTAATTTGTCAGGATGTTGTAGAAAGGATTCTTCTTAATATACAAGTTAAACTGAATGGTTCAAATTCTGAATCTGCCATTCTTCCTTAACTTTCTAGATTGGAGGTTCCATAAAGCTCCATGAACTGCATATTATCTAAACTTCTTAATCTCTCTCAGAGCTTAGTGTGATGCTCTAAACATAGTGTTGTTCGGTTGTTTTTCAATCATGTCTGACTCTTTATTTTTTCTTCTTTTTTTAATTTTTATTTGTTTTCAAAGGCTTTATTAACTTCTAATTTACATCATTAATTTCCACCAGATTTTGAGTTACAAATTTTCTCCGTTTTTCCCCTACCCACCACCCCAGAATAGCAGTCCCACAGGATATCCCCTCCTCCAATCTGCTCTCTCCCATATCTTCTCCCATACCCCCTTAGACTTTTCCAGTAGGGCACAGTGGATCTCTATGCCCTAGTGCCTGTATATCTTCTTTCCCAATTACATGTAAAATAGTATTAATAATAGTATATATATACATATATATGCATATATATAATTTTAAACATTTGATTTTAAATCTTTGAATTCCAGATTCATTTCCTTCCTCCCTTGTCACTCACCCTTACTGGAAAGATAAGCAGTTCAGTATAGGTTGTACATGTGTAGCTAATGCAAAACATTAACATAGAAGATATATTGCAAAAGACTGACTATATCCCTCCCTCCTATCCCATCACCCACTTGTTCTAGTCTCTACTTTGATTCCATCCCTTTTCAAAAGTGAGTGCTTCTAATTTCCCTCCCCCCCCAGCCTGTCCTCCCTTCCATCGTCCCCTCTCTCATCCCCTTCCCCCTACTCTTCTGTAGGGTGAGATACCCTATTTAGTGTATATTTCATTCCCTCCCCAAGCCAAATTCAGTGAGAATAAGGTTGACCCATATCCTTTTGCCTTCCTATTCTTCCCCTCCATTGTAACACTTTTCCCTTGCCTCTTCTTTATGAGATAGTTTACCCCATTCTGTCTCCCTCCATCTCCTCTCATTATATTCCTCTCTCACCTCTTAATTTCCCCTTTTAATTATCATCCCTTCCTATTAAATTGGTCCTGTGCCCTCTATCTATGTATACCTGTAAGCAGCATATATACACAATTCACATATGTATTCATATGCCCATATACCCTCCAATATAGACATATATATATATATATTTATATTCCCTTCAACTATTTTCATACTGAGAAAAGTTTCATCAGTTACAATTATTGTTTTTCCATGTAGGAATATTAATAGTTCAACTTTCATCAGTGGCTTATTATTTCTTTTCCCTGTTTACCTTCTCAAGCTTCTCTTGCTTCTTGTATCTGGATGTCAAATTTTCTATTCAACTCTGGTTTTTTCATTAAGAATGTTTAAAAGTGCTCTATTCCACTGAATAACCATATTTTCCCCTGAAACATGATACTCAATTTTGCTGTGTAGGTGATTCTTGGTCTTAATCCCAGCTCCTCTGCCCTCTGGAATATCATATTCCAGGCCCTTCAATCCCTCAGTGTAGAAGCTGCCAGATCCGGTGTTATCCTGATTGTGTTTCCACAATATTCAAATTATTTCTTCCTGGCTGCTCGTAATATTCTCTCCTTGATCTGGGAATTCCAGAACCTGGCTATAATATTCCTAGGAGTTTTCTTTTTGGGATCTTTTTTAGGAGGTGATCAGTGGATTCTTTCAACCTCTATTTTACCTTCTGGTTCTAGAACATCAGGGCAATTTTCCTTAAGAATTTCTTGGACGATAAATTTCTAGGTTCTTTCCTTGATCATGGCTTTCAGGTAGTCCAATAATTTTTAAATTATCTCTCCTGGATCTATTTTCCAGGTCAGTGGTTTTTCCCATGAGATATTTCACATTGTCTTCTATTCTTTCATTTGTTTGGATCTTTTTAACAGCATCTTCATTTCTCTTAAAGTCACTAGCTTCCCTTTGCTCCAATCTAAATCTGAGAGAAAGATTCAACTCATTGAGCTTTTGAGATTCTTTTTCCATCTGGCAAATTCGGCTTTTCAAGGCATTCCTCTCCTCATTGCCTTTTTGAGCCTCTTTTGACAGTTGTTAGTCTGCTTTTTAAGGTATTATTTTCCTCAGTCAGGCTGTTGACTCTCGTTTCATAATTTTCTTGCCTTGTTCTCATTTCTCTTCCCAATTTTTCCTCCACTTCTCTTATCTGCTTCTTAAGGTCCTCTATGGCCTGTAACCAGCATGTATTTTCCTTTGAAGCTTTTGGTGCAGGAGTTCTGATTTCACTGTCTTCCTCCTGTTCCATGCTTTGATCCTTTTTGTCCCCAGACTTCTGCTTGTTTTGTTTCCTTTGCCTGGTCATGTCGCCCCTCAGTCACTTGACCCCTGGGCTTTTTGCCACAGTAGGACTCTGCCACCAGACAGGGGAGCTTTCATCCCAAATGCTGGGGTTTTTTCAGCTGCCAGAGGTATTAGATGGGTGCCCTCTCTGAGTTCTCCACACGCTCTGGCAAGCTGGACACACACCCCAGGACCTCCACCCTAGACTGCAATCCAGATCCAACCAGGTTAAAGTAAGAGCGTTTACCCATCAGACTGGTGCTTGGTCCCCCTACACTCTGCAGGCCAGGAGCTGCAGCTGCCACATGGAGCTGGCTGGCTGTCTCAGCAGCTTCTCGCCCCAGGGGCAAAAGCCACACACTCCCACTTACTGGTCCCAAAGTCCAGACTGCACTGACCTCTCACTTTGTCCTTCACATCTATGTGTTGATAAATCTGGAAACAGCCACAGCTGCTGCTGATCTGGAGTCCCTCAGGCCACGGCTGATCAGGCCCATCCTGGGGCTAAAGCCTCAGTGTGAGGCTGTGCTCGGCTTCCAGAGCACTGTGCTGGCTGATTCCTGCCGGTCTGCAGGGCTGTCCTCAGTGGGAGGTTAGCTTCTCTGTGTCATTTTGTGGGTTCTGCAGTTCCAAAGTTTGTTCAGAGTCCCCTTTTTACATGGATTGGGGAAGGTAGAAGCTGGAGCCAGGAGGAGGTTCTGCTTCTACTCTGCCATCTTGACTCCACCCCCAAATCATTTGGAATTTGAATTCTCCCATGTCTGACTCTTTATGACTCCATTTGGGACTTTCTTGGCAAAGATACTGGAGTGGTTTGCCATTCCCTTCTCTAGTTCATTTCACAAATGAGGAAACTGAGGCAAAGTTAAGTGACTTGCCCAGGATCACACATCTAGTAAGTGTCTGAGGCCAAAATTTAAATCAGGAAAGTTTTCCTGACTCCTGGACAGGCACCCTATCTACTGTGCCACCTAGCTTCCCCCTCTGAAAATAGTAGGCACTTTATAAATGTTGGCTGAATAGAGGAATCAGTGAATGATCCCACTTAGTAGTGGGATATAAGCTTCATATGAACTTCATATGAATATGAGCTTCATAGCACACATCTGAAGTCCATGTTTTTCTATACCAACGACTCCCAACACACCATAAACACATTACAATCTATAAAAGGCTGCTTGGTCCAAATACCAGAACTGGGTCACTCATAGAATGTGCCTTTTCAACATGACGTAAACAAGTTCCTTCAGGACAGAGTTAAAGTCGTGTTAAACAAGCAATATCAAAAGATGATCTCCACACTGAAGCATTCAGTCTCTTCATAGGTCCTGGTAACCAGGTAGCCTCATGCTAATTTATTTCTTCTTACACTAGTGACTGAGAGACCAACTTCACATCCTGTTAGCAAGGTTGAAGCTTTTGATGGCGACCTGCCTCTGTTGGAGTTTAGGGAAGCTGTACTAGACATGAGATCAATGGGAATTGAGGGGTCACCGTATGGCTCCATCTCCTATCCCATATCTCTACTGTGAAGGGACTTGCAGAGACTGTCCTAGCTTTGAGCCTTCTTCTTTTTTGACAAATTTACTTAAAGTCAGCCTACAGAATCAGAAGCCAAAGAAATGTGGTGATTTTCACAAGCTGCTCTTCCTTGGACACAAGACTGAACAAAGAACATGATGTCTCAGTACACTTGCCACAAGACCAATCATCACCACAATTTCAATGATTTCTAGGACTCCAGATTGTCTTGACAGACAACCCAGGAGGTCTGCCTCATTCCTGCTGTTCCTTGATACACAATATAGTTTTTAAAAAAAACCTTTAGTAAAAAGGGACCAATGAAAGGATCACCAACAGACAAGCTTACACCAAATTAAAATTCTCTAGCAGAGAGAAATGAAAAAGGTAAGTGTTTACTTTGGACTAATATCAATTAATAGAAAACTCAGAAGGACTAACATACAAAACATAACCTAAACACCTAAATCTGACCTGGTAGTTCTCATACACTGAAAAACCTACAATGGATTGAAAACTCTTTGGGAATTACTTAGATTTTACTGGTAAAGCTGCCAAAAATGAAAAGACTTTGGAATACTATTCTCAAATCTCTGATTCTGCTCTCAAACACATTACCTTCTTCTCACACCTTACATAGCACTTTGTTCAACACTCCCTCTAATGTGCTTATCACATATTTTTGTATTATATTTCTCTTTTTGTATGTCTATGAAGCTATATGAAATTAAGGACTATGTCTTAACTAAACTGTATATTTTTCTCAGCACTGAGAATAGTCCTCTTTACAGCAAATCCTTAATGAATACATCATCATCATCAATAGAATTCCAGCCTCACAATCAGAAAGTCCTGGGTTCAAGAACTATCTCTGACACATACTGGCTGAGTGATTCTCCTCAAGTCCCTCTCAGAGCCCTCAGACAACTAAGACTGTAAGTTGCGCAGCAGGTACCAATCTGCATTAGTAAACAGAATTTCCTCCCAGGGAGTTCCTCACATCAATTAAACCACAGCTCCAGTAAAATAATAATAATAATTAAAATTTTAAAATAAAAATTTTAATCAGCATTATATCATTGTCAATCATCTTTTGAGTCCCTCTCCTTCAGAGGACACTGCACACAAGGACCCAGAAATGGCAGCTCTCCTCCAGCACCACCATTTAATGGCTCAGTGGCCTTGACTCCATGATCTTACTTCTTTGTACTCCCATTTCCCAAACTATGAAACTGGCAGGGAATGATTTGCCCCATTTCAGAGTCATTACCACATAATTAAATCAAATATTATTTCATTTAGTTTTAAGGGATGATGTGGATATAAAAATTTTCAGATAAATACAAAATACTAGGATATTGTTTTAAAACCTTGCTCTCATTTAGAAGAAGTGAATGATGCTAGAAATTTGAGCTACCCTACATCAAATACAAAATTACTGAACATCTAATGGGGTAGGGAAGGGAAATTCATTTTTGTGAATTTCATACTGTAACCAAGTTTTAGATCACAGAATTTTTTATTTTGGAGGGCAATTGGGGTTAAGTAACTTGCCCAAAGTCACACAGGTAGGCTTTGTGTGTGTGTGTGTGTGTGTGTGTGTGAGTGTCTGAGGCCAGATCCAAACTCAGATCCTCCTGACTCCAGAGCCAGCGTTCTACTCACTGCGTCACCTAGCCACCCCTAGATCACAGAATTTCAGAATTAAGGAGACAACTGTGGCTCACATTTCTTTGTTACTTTATGATTGAACAAAGTACATTCCTGGCAAGAATCCTATAAGATAAATAGCATGTGTACTAATATCTTCTCTGTTCAGATGAGAAAACTGAAGTTTAAAATGGCTGTAACCTGTTCATAGTCACCCTTAGATCTGGCCCTTAGAAACAGTTTTGTTCATGGGGCCATAGATCTAGAGCTAGAGGGGCCCTAAGAGCCTACTGAGTCCAACTCTCTCATTCTACAGATGAAAAAGCTCAAAGAGATTTTAAATGACTTGCTCAGTGCTTGAACCCAGATCCACCTGTCCCCCAAGTTCAGGACTCTGTCTACTATGCCATCTAGCTGTTCAATCCCTTCATTTTACAAATGAAAAAACTGAAATTAAGTGAGGTGAAAGGACTTGTAAAAAGGTCACACAGCAAACTAAAAACTGAGCCAGGAATAGAGAGACCAGGTACCTTGTCTCACAAGCCAATGCTCCCTCCACTTCTTACAGCCTTGATTAACGGGCATCCTACAACCACAGCATGAAAAGAAAACAAGGAAACAGAAGAGTCACGGAGCTTAATCAGATAATTTTACAATTATGCAGTTATGGGAAAATTTAATAAAAAGACATAAATACACATAATAACCATGACAACAAGATACTAACTCTTCCCTTTTATTTAATAATTATGGTTAACTACAGCAAACAAAAACTCATCATTGCAAATTAATTTTTTTCTAGCCTCCCTCGAAAGCCCTTTCTCCTTTATAAGTGTGGTTGACTAATAAGCATAGCAATGGGTTGTTCTTGGGGCTTTTTTTCTTAGCTGGCTTAGATAAAGACTTAATTTTCTCATATGGAGTTGAAGCATATTACTACTATTAGAAGTAAAGCCACTAGTACTTTTCTATAAGCACTCAGTGAACACTCTAAAGGATGTCAATATATTTGCCTGGCATATAACAAGCTTTCAATACATAAACATTGATGGTCTGGAAGGAGTAATGCACTCAGTTCTGGGTCCCACATTTATGGTCTGGAATGCCAGAGGAGAGTAACCAAGATAGTTTGGGGGAACTCAATAGTATACAATAGAAGTATCCATTGACAAAAACCAGTCATGTTAAGTCTAGATAAATAAATTCCTCATATCTGAAATCCTTTCTCTTGACCCACATTTCCTATTTCTATTGATGTCATCACCATTCACCTAGTCACCCAGGCTTATTACACAACGGTCATATTTGACTTACCCACATAATCAATCAGTTAGCAATCCTGTTGTTTTATTTTCCCAAAAACTCACAAATCCACTCCCTTTTTTTTTTCTACTCCAATCCAAATTTCATATCTTCATCTCATTCTTGTCCAGACCAGAGGTGTCAACCTCAGGCTGCTGTCAACAAGCTGCTCCAAGTGGGGCAGAACTCAATTAAAATACAATTGAGAAATATTTCACAAAATAAATAAAAGTACAATACAATGTGGATAATGTCAATTTGTGGTTTTCTAAGTCAACATGATCCATAAGGATCTGTTTCTATTTGAGTCTGACATGACTGGTCTAGACAACTAGGCTTTTAATTGGTCTTTCTTCATCAGTCTCTCCTCTCCAATCTACCCTTCCCACTGTTGCCCTAAGTAATCTCCCTAATGGACCACTCTTCTCAAAAACTTTTAGTGGTACCTAATTACCAGGCAAAAAAAGTATGAACTTCTGATCTTAGCATTCAAAGCCCTCTATAATCTGTCTCCATTCCAGCTTCCTATCACAACAGAATATTCGAATACCAACTTTCCACTTGTGACCTTAACCCAGATGGGTGCTGGAGTCAGCTTACACTGGCTCATGGGAGTAGATGGTTAAATTTTTTTATAAATTTTCCATATGAACATTTTTGCCTTGGAAATCAGCAAACACGACAGGACTTCATTTATTATTTCTGATTGCCCAGACTTAAGAAAGTGTTAATAATGCAGATTAAACTTAAAAGTGTATATACATACAGTTTTACACACACACACACACACACACACACACAAACACACACAAACACAGTTGGTCATTAAACCAGCACACTCCTACCTTCCTCCTCTATAGACCTCAGTTTCCTCATATGGAAAATGAAGGGATTGAACTAGATAATGTCTAAAATCCCATCCCGTTCTAAATCTATGACTATGGCTATTTCCCTTCACACATTCTATATTTTATACAAACCAGACGACTCTCTGTCCCTTATTCTTATCTTGTTCTTTCCTGTCTCAATATTTTTGCTCATGTCGTTGCCTATATCAGAAATGGATTCCTTCTTACCCTCATCTCCACTCTTCATGAAGAAACTCTCTTCATCCAAGGCTCATCCCAGGTGCCACCTTCATGAAACCTTCACTAAACGTCCCTTCTCCAGACATCCTTCAGGTCAAAGTGATCTCTCCCCTCTCAAAGTTCTCATTAGCATTTTGTCTGGACTTCTTGGAACTTATCTCACTCTCCTTTATACATTAATCATGTACATACTCTCCCTATTAGCCTGTAATCTCCTTGAAAAACAAGGTTAGTATTGTGGCTATCTTTGTATCTCCAATGTTCAGTACAATTCCTTGGGCAAAGGAGATACTAAATTGGAAATTTATTCATTTGAATTGTTGAATTAAAAAAATAAAAGAAAGCAAAGTATTTTCATTGTCTTCACCTATTTGAAGAGCTGTGTCATGAAAAAAGGCTTAAAATTATTCTGCTTGGCCCCAGAGGACAGGGTCTGATGGGTACTGATTACAGGCAGACAAATTTCAGCTCAGTGACAAAGAACTTCCTAACAATCAGAACTATACAACACAATGGGCTCTCTGGATAGGTAATGAAGTCCTAGTTACCTGAAATATTTAAATTCTATGAGTAGAGAGAACTTGGAACTGAAAAATAAAAATTAAATTTTAAATAATCAAAAATAACCACTATAGCTGGGTGACCGCTCATTGAGGATGGTGTAAAAGGGTCTGTGCTTCAGGTAAGGTTTGGTGCACAGAGATTTTCTAAAGATTTTCACAATAAGATGAAAGTACTTAAGAACATCTAGGTTTTCAACTGGTTCATATGTACTTACTATTGCATGACCTGGAGTGTAATCTATGCATTTTTATTTAGCATAGGGAGAAAAGAATTAGGGGAGTAATTAGGAGAGTTAGTTTCTAAATGAAGAGCTAGCAGCAGCTTACTGTATGAGTTTGGGGAAGTCACATAACCTCTCTGTGCCCCACTCTCCTCATCAAATGGGGATACCTACCTACCTCATAA
Source organism: Petaurus breviceps papuanus (assembly GCF_028583685.1). Classification (NCBI taxonomy): domain Eukaryota; kingdom Metazoa; phylum Chordata; class Mammalia; order Diprotodontia; family Petauridae; genus Petaurus; species Petaurus breviceps. Next base: position 28,658,885 of record NW_027185809.1, read on the forward strand.
GGTTATCATAAGGATAAAATGAAGAAGGGGGAAAAGATGAAAGCACCTTGGAAAGTTTCATTATTTTATTTCCTTACAAAATATGCTTCATGGCTGACTGTGTCTGGGTCGGACTGTGTTTCTGAGCCCTGCCTCACATGGGTAAGACCTAGAAACCCCCCTCCTCTGAGCCTGTCGCACATTTTTCATCATTAATCCTACCGAACCATGGAGGGGTAGATACTAATAATCCAGTGTTCTATGACCCTGGTTGCTGAGGAACCCAAGGAAAGAAAGAAGCCACAAGAAAAGAACAGAATTAGAAGAAGGCAAAGAGGGGAAATTGGGGCATTGTAAGACCTCTTACAAAGGAGCGGAAACAATGGGGAAAAGGCATGGTAGGATGGGGAGGGGACCAAGGTACAGAAGTCAATATCTTTGCAGTGATAGCTGGCCTCCAGCACATGGCCCCACACTCATCAATATCTCTTCCCAGGACAGGTTATCTGGGAAATTTATGCTCTCTAATAATTACCTTTCAGAGGGTTCCACTTATCTTACATTGGGAATCTGCCAGTAACCAGACCTGCAGGGCTCTGGTTAATTCCTTCAGCACCACCATGCCTTTCCAACTCCCCTCCCCGCTAGTGACTGATAAACTTTCACCTTGGTTTTCCAGTCAAGGGTGAGTGGGGAAGTATATATGGGGGAAGGGGGAAGTCAAACCACCTTCCAAGGAATTTTTCAAAAGGCTCAATGGGAGCTGATATAGGTAGATTGCTCTCAAGGTCAATCATATTATAACAGTTTCTAAAGTTCAAGTATGAAAAGTCAGGAAAGGTATTGATAACAGTTGAAGACTGAAGACTGGGTAGGGGAAAAAATGGAAGAAACAATTATCTTTACCTAAGGATTAAATACATTCATTTCAAAACTTTATTTTGTCTTTTAACTGTTGTCATCAGATTCAGTGAACTTTATTATCTGTTCTGGGAAGCCTTCCCTGACCACCCTGGCCAGCAATAACTCTCTTTCCTTTGAAACAGGCATTCTTAAACTGGGGTTTACAGATCCCTAAAGGGTTCAATGAATAGATTTCAGAGGTTCTATGAATGTGAATGGGAAAAAAATGATACCTTTATTTCCACTAACCTTTGGTTTCTTTCATAAGCCTATGCATTTTATTTTATGAATTTAAAAATATGATTCTGAGAAAGGGTTCATAGGTTTCATAAGATTACCAAAGTGGCTCATGACACATAAAAGGTTAAGAATGTTAAGAGTTGGGGGCAGCTAGGTGGTACTGTGAATAGAGCACTGACCCTGGAGTCAGGAGGACCTGAGTTCAAATGCAACCTCAGACACTTAATACTTACTAGCCATGTGACCTTGGGCAAGTCACTTAACCCCAATTGCCCTGCCTTCCCCCCTCCAAAAAGCAAAAAAATAAAATAAAATTTTAAAAAGAATGTTAGAGTTGAAAGGGACCTGAGAGACCATCTGATGCAGCCCTTTCGTTTTACATATGAAGAAACTCACATTCAAAGAGTTTCCTCATCTTTAAAATAGAGTTAGGCTAGATGATCTCTAACATTACTTTTAGCCCTAAGTCAATCATTCTAAGTGAATTGACCAAAGTTATAAAGTTTTAAGTGGTAGAACTAGGCTTCAAACTCAGGTCTTCGGAATTCAAATTGAGAGAAGTTATTATTCCTCTGTTGTATTAATAACCAATTATCAAATCAAGACCACAGTTTTTCCCCTTTTCTACTTCCTCATCCAAAATCAACTAGTCTGGGTTATCTTTCTCAAAGACTAAGTCTAAAGATATACTCAAAAACAGTAAAAGAAATTCTAATTTGGGGCTAATGGATTTCTGCTCATTGTCTGGGAAAATGTGCATTCTCCCTTTTGTCAGACAGATAAAATTAATAAGTCTCTTTGACCAAGATTTGGGTGATCCAAGTCGTGTACCCCAAGACCCTCATTGCAATATAGCCCATCTGCCATTATAATATTCATTCTCTCATTGATTGTTAACCAACCAGAGTTGATTGCCATTGTCAGGAATCCCTGCTCTTCCAGGGACATATAAACTGTGAGCCTACCACTAGGAAGGGTCTTTGGTATTTGAGAGTGCCACTGACCTCTTTTTATTAATAAATGTGCTAGCCTTGTTAATAAAATGATTGAATTATCCAGAAATTGTGTCTCTTGAATATTTTAAAAGCCACAAAGTTTTCTTTCTTTTCATAACACCATAATACTTAACCTCTGTGAAAGTAAAGAAAACCTAGAGTCAAACCCCTGATTCAATAATAACTGGCATATGTGATCATCCTTCTGAGCTTCAGTTTCCACATCCACAAAATGTAGTGTTATATAGCATTGTATGGAGTTGCTGTGGAAAATCTTTTGGGAACCTTTAAAAGCTGTAGAAAGAAGAGCTGTCATTATTCCCTTGCCTCTCCAATTCATTGCTACCATTCCACTTTCTTCTAATAGGTTAACCTTTGAACAATGGTTAAAAGGAGATCTTCTCCAGTGTAGAAGAGTTATTTACAATGGAGAATGCAATGCAAAATGCATTTTAGCACCATTCAGACAACAGGGGACCAGAAGCATCTGTCTTTTCCTATTAAGTAAATGATATTCTACTGCCACTCTGAACCCATCCCCACCCACAACTGTTCCTTTCCCATCTTTTACTTCCTTTCAGCAACACTCTTCCTTATGCTTAACAAATCCTTATTGACCTGTTCTCCCTCTCATCTCTTTCTCTTTTCCTTTCTGTTCCAATTTCTTCCCTATTCACTGGAATAACAATGAGTCAAAGGAATTTTTAACACGCCTGGAAATTGAGGCAAGATGCAAAGCCAACAACAATTTGCTCATTTACAGCTACAATAAAATCATAGGTTCTCAGAATTAAAGAGCATCTTCACATTTATCTAGTCCAATTTCACAATAAGAAGAGGAATTCCTTCCACTTTTGCCATGAAGAATTTATTCCTACAGGGTCAATGGTTTCTCCTATGACTGGTGATCTTCAGGGGGTAGACTGGTCATACTAATAGTACCAAACTTTCGGGTTCGATCTCTGTACTGAGATCAAACAAAACAAAGCTTCACTTTGTTACATGGCCAGACTATGTATCTCTAACTTTAACAGCCTTCTTTGAAAATACATGCCACAGATCACAGGTGACATGTTACTTGTGTTTCAGCATCAGACAAAAGTACGTAGATGTACAGCCCCATATAACTGCTGGGGTCAAAGGAACTTAAACAAAATTACAACTAAATAATTTGTGTAATTTTGGGTAAGTTATTTACTTTCTCTAAGCTTCAAGTTCCCCACCTATTTATTTATTTGTGTGAATACACACACATACATACATATATATACATATACACACACTGTGTGTGTGTGTGTGTATAATGAGGGCCATCCCGTGGAGAACATTCAGAGATGCCATTCTAGGTTCTGACCTTGTGGTGATACAGAACTGAAAGCATGTGATAGCCTGAGGTAAGCTGAGGAAGGACATTATTAGAACGTGGTAAGCCCTGAACATCCCTTGGTCCTCCTCCCACCCTGTGGATAATGGCAGAGAGGTGAAGTGCTCTATCCATTAAAAGAGGAAATAGCTTCTGAGTCTGTCTCTTTGCTTCAACCCTCCCTTGTGGCAAGTAGAGTCAATTTTCTTTAAACTCTCCTTAAGGATAGTGAGGAGATGATGTGAGCTCTTTCTTCCCGTCCCACCACTGCTCCCATATGGAACATGGGCTCAACTAGCTTACTCCTGTATTCCTGGCTCCCTTTTCCACTTTGTGTGCTTTCCTCAATCAATATTAGAATATGAGATTTAAGGATGTGTCCAGGCTTGGAGGCAACTTCATGAGACTGTAAGTCCTAACTCCACTAAATAATGATGGCTAGAAGCAGAGGAAGCCTGTACATTGGAGAGTATGGCCATCCACAAGAGGATTGGGCCAAACTTGACCATTTTACCAAAGGACAAATTTCAGGAGCTGTTTGTACCGAGCAGAAAAGAGGTAAAATGTAAAATGCCTCATCAGTCCCACAAATTGCTTTATGTTCTTGTGAGGTTTAAGCCTTCTAAGAGAGTATAACTGTAGTTATAAATTAAATTCCTGAATCCTGTTCTAATGTTACTATCAACATATGCTTATGAAAGTCTTTCAATATTTTGTAATGTATAGGAAATAAATATCTATCCCATACCTACCCACATTGTACATTTGAGTACCTTTCTAATCACCTCCTTAAGGAGGTCCTAAACATGAGCCAGGGTAGCTAGGTAGCACTGTGGATAGAGCACCAGGCCAGGAGCCAGAAAGACTCATCTTCCTGAGTTCAGATCTGGCCTCAGATACTTCCTAACTGTGTTACCTTGTCCAAGACCCTTAACCCTGTTTGCTTAGTCTCCTCAGCTATAAAATGAACTGGAGAAGGAAATGGCAAAACCACCACAGTATCTGCCAGGAAAACCCCAAATAGGGTCACAAAGAATCAGACATGATTGAAAATGATGGAACAACAAGACATAAACCAAAACCTAAGCTTTAAGTAATTTGCCCCAGGACCCTGGAGTAAGGGGTTTAATGAGAAAGACAGTACTACAGAGAAGGAAGCCTAGTTCTACTCTCATCAGAGGCTGAAGTTCCCCAGGACTGAATCTGATCAAGAATACCTACATGGTACTCTAGGACCCCTTAATGGAGAAGGTAATGGTCCCACTATCCCAGCTGTTATGGGCCCAGCAGCAGGATTTTATTATTCTATTTCTCTCCTACTAGCTTGCATATATTTTTATTTTCAGTTCCAAGTTATCTCTCTCCTTCAGCCATAGAATTTAAATACTTCAGGTAACTAGGACCTCATTACCTATCCAGAGAGCCCATTATGTTGTATAGTTCTAATTGTTAGGAAGTTATTTGCCACAAAGCTGAAATTTGTCTGCTTGTAATCTGTACTTCATCAGACCCCATGCTCTTATTTATTGCTACAGCTTCCCCTAGCAAATAGCAGGATGCATGGTACTGTGTATGTAAACGTTTGATGATTAAGTAAAAAAGTGCAAGAGTCAATAATCCTTCTTTATATATAAAGATCAATATATTATCCTAGAGCTGTGAGAAGGGGAAAGAGTGGTGAGAGGGGAAAAAGTAAGGTTATAGATCTATTTTTCTATTTTAAAATATGTTTATTTATTCTTGTTCAATTTTATTTTATTTTCTGTTCCTAATTTTCTCCCTCCCCCACCTATTGAGAAGACAAGAAGTACAAAACCCATTATAAATATGAAATCATGCAAAACAAATTTCCATATTAGACATGTTAGAAAGAAGAAAAGAAAGAATGCTTCAGTCTACACTCTGCATCAATTCTCTATCTGGAGATGTACAGCATTTTTCATCAAGAGTCTTTTGGAGGGGTGGCTAGGTGGTACAGTGAATAGAGCACCGGCCCTGGAGTCAAGAGGACCTGGGTTCAGATGCAGCCTCAGACACTTAACACCAAAAATAGCCATGTGACTTTAGGCAAGTCACTTAACCCTAATTGCCCTCCAAAAACCAAAAAAAAAAAAAGAGTCTTTTGGAATTGTGGTGGGTCATTGTCTTGATCAGAGTTAGTAATTCTTTCACAGTTGATTATCTTTACAATATTGCTTTTGCTGTGTAAATTGTTCTTGTCCTGCTCACTTCACTTTGCATCAGTTTATACAAGTCTTCCAGGTTTTTCTGAAATCAACCCTTTTATCATTTCTCTCAGCACAATAGTGTTTCATCATATTTATGTATCATAATTTGTTCAGTCATTCCTCAATTGATGGGCATCCTTTCAGTTTCTATTTTTTTGCCACCACAAAAAGAACTGCTTAGTAAGAGTATACACAGTTTAATAGATTCTTAGGCATAATTCCAAATTGCTCTCCAGAAGAGTTCACAGCTCCACCAATACAGTGTAGTAATGTACCTATTTTCCCACAGCTCCTCCAAGAAGATCTCAAAGGAAAAGGAAGGATCTAGGAAAGAATTGAGTATTTTCGTCAACAGTCCAGAAGCTGAACTGCACTTCCCAAGGTTCATCCCACACAGTCAAAATTTATATTCTCCATTAACATAATTCAAAGACCAAAGTTGGGGGTTTTCCCCTTATTCTTTTTCTTCCTTTGTTTTCCTGGGATTGGCTAATGAGGTTTTGTTATTTTTGAAGAGGGGGGAGAATGGGACCTCTCTTCTCAGAACTTCTCAGGCCATCCTTCTCTTCATTTCTCACCAGGCTGCACTCTGGACTTCACTATCATACCCCTACAGTCAGTTACTTTTTTTCCCCACATCTCCACCCCAGAGTCTGTTTTTCAGCTTTCTTTTATGTGTAGTCTTCCCCCATTGGAATGTAAACTCCTTGAGGGCAGAAACTATCTTTCTGCTTGTATTTGTATCCCCAGTGCTTGTATGAACAGTGCCTAGCACACAGTAAGTATTTAATAAATGTTTGTTGACTTTAGGTACCAAAAATGTAATCTCCATGAAAAATAGACAGTTGGTTAAAAAAAAAAAAAAAGTTATATATGAGAAAATCAGTAGAATTCCCCTGCTCAATTGTGGTGCCAGGGAAAGAACACTGGATTTGCAATCAGAGAACCTGAATTTTAATCCCACTTCTATTGCTGTAGGACTTTGTTCAAATCAATTAATATTTCCAGGCATCAATTTCCTCAACTATAAAATGAAGAAGTTGGGCTAGATGACCATGAAGCTTCCTTCCAGTTCTAAATCTATGGATCCAAGGTAATAACGCAGTGCCCTAAAGGAAAATTCTGAAAATTAGGAGAAAGAGCACTAAAGGCAGCTGGCTGGGTAGCCCAGTGGATAGAGAGCCGTGGGCCTGGAGTCAGGAATACCTGGGTTCAGATCCAGTCTCAGTGAACCCTAAGATCTCTTTCATCTTTAAATCTCCAATCCTATGATCCTCCTGATTAAAGAGATCTGGCTACAATACAGGAACAAAGGGAGAGACAGAGAGAGAAAGAGGAAGGAAGGAAGGAAGGAAGGAAGGAAGGAAGGAAGGAAGGAAGG
>NW_027185809.1:28665983-28756325 GCF_028583685.1 Petaurus breviceps papuanus
GGAAGGAAGGAAGGAAGGAAGGAAGGAAGGAAGGAAGGAAGGAAGGATGGAAAGAAAAATCTGTATGGTTTGTATAATAAGGATGTCAAGAATTTCTAGACAGGAAAATACCAGACAACCATATAGCAATTTTATCTCTACCATCCCTTTATCTTTTCACTCCTCCCAGTCCTCACATAAAGAGAACAAGGAGAAAGCATTAGGCAGACCTACACAAAGAATTCTGGGCAAATCACCAGCTGAGAAACTAAGAACATCCAAAAATGAGAAGTTCCACTAGTAAAGAGAGAAATAAAGGGATCCCTGCCCTTTGTTTACCCCCAACAGCTTGGAATTGTCCTAGAAGTCCTAGGAGGCAACCTCGTTAGTGAAAAAGAACACTGAACTAGGGATTTTAGTCTGGTCCTAAGTCTGGTCACTAACTCCCTATGGAACTATGAACAAGACCAAGAGGTCAAATTACTTGACTTTTCTGAGCCTCAGTTTTCTCATGCAAAATAATCTCATCAGGACAGAATTTCTAGCTGAATCATATAAGATTAAATTTAATAGGGAAAAAAAAATCTATCCTGCATACCCCATTGTAGACTAAAGACGATATTGAGTTCTCAAGGGTTATGCCATTTGGAACACTGAGTCTGTCAGGTTCTACTATATTAAAAAGAAATCAAACAAAATCCAGGAACACACTGAGTCTGTTAGCCAAGGAGCAGCCTATCTAAATATGGAGAAACTCATGACAGGTAGAATGGCCATCAAGTAATGAATTCTTTGGTCATGGCAAAACATGGAACAGAGAAAAATGCAAAATGAGCCTCAGTTCTTTCTATATAGCTACTTGCTCATGCTGCCTTAGATAATTGTAGAGTGATGGAAAGGAGACAGAGAGAGAGCTAAAAAGCACCATTTGGAACCATCTTTAGCATTAACCTATCAGAATTCTAAATGTTAATGTTGGTTCAATGACTAACAAAGAAAGAGATTGAATCATAAAAATCTCAGCATTTTCATAGTAAATAATGAAAGGAAGTTGCAGCTAAAGGGAAGATGGCTCAGAGGTTCTTGAAAAGAAAAGGCGTTGGAGGAGTTGGTTTTAATGCACATCCAAAAGCAACCAAAAACATTAGTGCATGGGACACTCAGGGTTTCCCATATCAATTGTGCTCATGACTCCAAGGTTCCTAATTCCTTGACCCATGTGCTTTCTACTAAACAAGGAAAATGTAAGAGAATAAAGAATAAAATATAAACTCCTTAATTAGAGGGATTTTTTTCTTTTTATCCCAAGTTCTTAGCATAATGTTAGGCATACATTAGGTTCTTAATAAATGCCTATTGAATTGAATTGAGTTCAGATCTGTCTATGCTAGGAAATGAAAATCACTTAGAGTGACAAAGACCTGAAAATTCTACTAGTGTTTCTTTTACCATGTACTTGGAAAAATATATCTTGTAAAATACATACTTTTAGTTCCCATCACATCCTCAGTCTAGTCTTTGGAAGGCAGTGTGGAACAATAGACAAAGTACTGGATTTCAAGATAGGAGGTCCAGAGTTCAAATTCTATCTTTAATATTTAGTTGTTTAGAGACCATGTGCAGGTCACAATGTCTCTGAACCTCAGTTTCCTGTTCATTGTTTTCCAACAGTGCAAGTAGACCAGACTGGCTCAGGTGCTTTCTTCCTTAGGTCTACACAAAGGCAATGTGTTCAATCAGCCAGTGAGGGAGTGCAATATATGATTTGTCCACCAGGTCGTTCTGTACTCAGATCATCAACCAAGTGGTCTCACAAAAATTTCTCTAGCATAAGTATAAGTTGTTGTTGTTGTTAAGTCATGTTCAGTTATGTCTGACTCTTCATAACGACTCTAGTATCCTTGCCAAGAAAATCCCATGGACAGTAGCAGCATGGTGCACAGGGGTCATAAAGAGTCAGTCATACACAGAGAGCCTTCTAAAAATTCGCAGAACTCCTGCTGACCACCAGAGGGCCCTTAGATTACAACCACCTAAAACCCTAAATGATTCCCCCACTGCAGTTGACCAAGTCTACAAGCAGCAGCATTGAGTGGATTAAATCCAAAATGGTTGGATTTGAATTTAGCTAGGGAATGATGGCTCAGAATATCTAGATCAGAAACTTCTCTCAGTTGAAATGAGTCATTAAAACTATCTCAGCAACCCATCACATCCCTACCCTATTTATTGAACATAGAGGAAATGTGCATGAAAAATGGTCAATGTCCCTACATCTAGCCTTCCATCTCCTAAAATTCCTCCTGCTTACCCTCCCAATTCTTAGGATATAACCATGGAATTCCCAAATGGAACTCACCCACATGTGATGAAAGTGGAATAAGGGAAAAATGTTATGTGTTCCCAGTACCCAAGCTCTGGGCCATGGAGCATAAAGAAAAGATGATACAGGAACCGTGGGGAGGGAAATCCTTCTTCCCACTCTGGGCTAACCAAGTTTATTTATATTCATGATTGCCAACAACTTCGAGGCAATTGGGACCTTTTCTCTTCCTCATCATCCAGTCCCTCTGTTCCAGTGTCTAAGTTGCCTCTGAAACGATTTTAGCTATCCCTCCTCAAAACCCCATTCACAGCACATAGAGTCTTGAGAAATGGCAGCCTCCCAATGTCACCACCCAGCAATCTTAATCCCAAAGTCAGCTGCTGCTGACCCACATGACGAAAGGGAAGCCTCAGTCCTATCTGTTTCCTGTATGGGAATGAGGAAGTCCCAAATCTCAAAGGCTTCTGCCTGACAGTAGAAGGAAAATGAACACTTGCTTGTCAACTTCATGCCTGCTGCAAGTGGGCACTCTTCCAGATGTCCAGGAGGGAGAAATGGAAATCATTAGAAATACTACTACCATTTCCTATGTTTGAATCATCATTGTCATCACCCCAAGTACAGGTGAGAAATAATTACTCAGATAAGATGACCTGGTATGGACACAGATTACATACATAAAGCACATTTAAAATGTTAAAATTCTATGCAAATGTCAGTTTTCTGTTTTAAATAAATTTAACACTTGTGTGGGAGAGAGAACATTTATTAATTAATGTATCCAAATTAATGGATTAATTAACATATACATTAATATATCCAAAAACATTATTTCATGGGATGCTTGGGTTTTTCTCATATTAACACATCACTCCAAGGTCCCCAATTCACTGACCTGTGTGCCTACTGCTAACAAAGAGTCCTCTTGAAGAATAAAAGAGAATAAAGAATAAAATTGAACTTTGTATATAGATCTTAGATCTTTTTTTGTAAATTTGTCATCTCTTATTTCCCATTTTGCTATTCTTCTTTTAAGTCTGGTGTCTGGACAAATTTTCATAAAACAAAGTTGGAAGTGATTAATGTATTTCTCTTAAAAAAAAAAAAAAGCAAAGTAGATTGTTCCTCACAGAGAGTTGACATTTATGGCATTGAGGCCAAGATCAGACCCACTATCAATGTGATTTATTCCCTCAGAACAAAGTCCTAGTAGGAAACCCTGAACCCCAACTATGTCCCAGTAGAAGCTGTGAGCTACATGGGGATGGAGCAGTAACATTAACTAGGAGCTTTCACCCTAGTCTAAGAATCAGGGACTCCAAATCCTAATTGAGTCTTTGCCACAGACCTTGGACCAAGTCTTTTCATTACTATAGCTAAGTTTCCTAGTCCAGTTCCCACACTAAGAGGAAACTCCCTCACAAGATGTTTATTATAATAGGAAATCCTCCCACATTTAGATTTCAAAGAGCTATCGTGCTATATTCACCCACTATCTCTCCCTGCACACCAGTTAGTAGGCAAAATTTTGTTACCATGTGTTGTCCCACTATTGATACTTCTACATTCTGTAAACCATGGAAACTCAGAACTGAGAACAACTTTAGAAATCACCTAGCTCCACAGCCATCTTATTTTATAAAGCTTAGAGAAGAAAATTAAGGCCAAGAGAAATGAAGTGATTCGCCCAAGGCCATACATTGATCAGTAGCCAGACGGTGAGTGGCAGACTCAAGACTAGAACCCAGGTACATCAGCGTATGTCAATATTATCCCATTTATCACAGGAGCTAGAGCTGGAAGGAACCTTAGAAATCACTCAGTCTAACACATTCATCTTAAAGCCAATTAGACAGTATCCTAGAGAGGTTAAGCAATTTGTCTAATATCACTTTAAGGTTTGTGCATGTATGCTTTACATACATTATCTCATTTAAATGTCACAATAACCATGTGAGATATGTGGTGTTTTTATCCCCATTTTGCAAATGAGTAAAATGAAGCTGAGGGAAGATAATTGACATATTGTAATAGGATCAATATCTATCCTTTTGCCCTGATAAAGATGAGTCAGACTAGTTTTCCCTAAAAGGCATAAGATGGTTTTTTGATCACCTAAAGATATTTTTAAAAGGCTACCCATCTGGGATCTTGGTCCTTCTGACTAGGTGGATGTCTCAAGACCAGCAAGTTACTATGCCCTGCCCTAGAGACCTACATTTTTACATGCAGATGAGAAGGGCCTTCACCTCTAACCCAAGCAGAGTGCTACTTTGTTGAATATCTTCTCTAGTAAGGACTAAGTAAACCTCCTTTTGTGAATTATTTAAAGTGCATCATTTCATTCTAACATCAAAACTGAACTTATAGGTGACTGAGTCAGGCCATTGCTAACACTTGATAAGGATCACACAGCTAATGTATGGAAGAGGAAGGACTGAATCTCAGATCTCCCTGACTACAAGTCCAGCACCTTACCCATTGAGCTAGTGAATAGCTTCTATAAAATAAATAAGCTGGGGCTCAACATGTCAACTAAGGAAGAGGAAACTCATGTCCAAGGGTCTTTCTTCTAAGGAATATCTCTTCCCCTCACACAATTCTTCCCCCACTAGAATGTGAGCTCTCTGAGGGCTGGAAAAGTCTTTCTGCTTATATTTGTATTCTCAGCACTTAGCACAGTAGCACTGGCACATAGTAATTAACAAATGCTTGTTGACTTGTTGACACCAGTCTAGAGATTCCTAAAAGATGAGTCCAGTTGATTTCCTGCATTAGAAAACCACACCGAAGATAAGTCCATGGAAGGTCCAACCAAATTATGTCCCTAGAGTTAAGGGAGAGCTAAACTAATTTTTAAAGGCTTTATTACAGAAAAGTTCTGCAAATTCCCCTTTAAGGACCACATCTCCCTAAATTTTGAAAAGAGAGAAACACTAAAATACCAACATAAAAAAAACCAAACAAACCCTACTCCAAGTTATATAGCACTTTAAGGTCAACAAAGTACTTTCCTCACAATAGTCCTGTAGGTGGGCAGTGCAACCATTATCATAGAAATTTTACAGATAGAAACAGAATAAAGAGTCAAAGAAGGAGCAAGGAAGACCTTACCTATGAAAACTACTAGCTGCATGACAGTGGATAAATCCCTTAGTCCCTCAGCACCCCCGGACAACTCTTTAAAACTAAGGTACAGATAAATTGTCAGTATGGATTGGTAGAAGGAGTTTCCACACCCAGAGTTCCCCTATGCTGATTAAATCCTAGTCCAAACTTTCACCTTCCTCCCCCCCACCCAAAAAAAAAAGATAAAGAAACTGAGACACAGAAAAGCAGGTGATTGTCCATGATCATATAGACAGCAAGTGTCAGAACCAGGACTTGAACCCAATTTTCCTGACTCCTGAACCCAACTCTTGAAATCTCCTGACTCACTCTTCTTATAACACACTTCTACTGAAGATCAGTCAATAAGAATTTATTAACGTACCTCCTATGTGCCAGGCAAATACTAAGCACTGGGGATACACATAAAAAAGGCAAAAGACCTTGCCCCCAAGGAATTCAAAATTTAATGGAGGAGATAACGTGGAAACAGCTATGTACAGGATACTATATACACAGGATAAATTGCAGACAGTAGACTGAGGGAAGGCATTAGCATTAAGAGGGATTAGGAAAAGCTTTCTGTAGAAGGTATATGTAGAAGAAAAGATGAAAGGAAAGGAAATGAGAGAAGAGAGGAAAGGAAAGAAGAGGAAAGGAGGGGAAAGAAAGGAAAAAGAGAGGAAAGGAAAGAAAAGAAGAAAAAAGACAAGATCCCAAGCAAAAAAAAAAAAAAAATCCTTAACAAATTGATTGGGTAATGGCTAAATTGTGGCAGATGATTACAATAAAATGTTACTGTTATAAGAAATGATGGATGTGAAGAATTCAAAAAAAGAGAAGATTTATATGAACTAATACAAAATGAAGTAAGTAGAACCAGGAAAACTACTTATGCAATGTAAATGGAAAGAATAGTAAAATAAAAGTGAATGCTATTTAATTATAATGATTAATCTATGTCCAAAGAAGAATTGAGAAAATGTACCTTCCTCCTTTCATTAAAGAAATGGAGGATTATGAGTATGGGATGTGGCATATACTATAAGGAAAGATCAATGTATCAGCTGATTTTACTGAATGTCCTTTCTCATTCTTTTTCAAATTTTAATTCCTAGGGAAGGCTCACTGAATAGAGGAGGCAGGAGGGCCATATTCAGAAATGAATGTGAAGTAAAAACAAAATGCATTCATAAAACAAACAAACAAAAAAGATCACATCAAATAATGAAGTTTCTATCCTGCATTCTGAAACATGGCCACATACTTCTGAAACAAACTCCAATTCAATAAACATTTATTAAGCACTTACTAATGTGCAAAGCTCTTCACTAAAGTTCAACTCGATGGTTCAAGAGTTTAGGTAACTCTATGGAGGCTATGCCAGAAAACTGTGGAATCAAGCAGAGTCTTACCAAGATGGAAAGCTTCAAGTCAAAGCCTGGTAACAGACTATGATAGCTATTTAAGGACCAGACCAGTTAAATATAGAGAGGTTTATCACTAGAGGGTTTGCCCCAAAGTGATTGGTTTTTTTTTCTTTTTGGTCACAGAAACTCATTAAATCATCTACTGAGACATAGAGAGAGGCTGTAATCTGCCTCAAGGGAGGGAGTACCCACACAGTCAGAATATGATTTATAAAAATACATTGAATTATATGTTATAGGGGGCAGCTAGGTAAGTAGAGTAGTAGGCCTGAAGTTAGGAAGATCTGACATCAAATCTAGCCTCCGACACTAGCTATATGACCCTGAGCAAGTCACTTAACTCTATTTGCCTCAGTTTTCTTATCCCTAAAGTGAGCTAGAAAAGGAAATGGCAAACCACTCCAGTATCCTTGCCAAGAAAACCCCCCAAAAAGGGTTCACAAAGTGCTGATCACAACTGAAATGACTGAATAACAATATGTTATATAAGGCACTTGAGAAATCAAAGAATGTAATAGATTTCAGGCAATCCTAGACTCTGAATTACAGCCTTTTCAAAACCCAAAAAAAAAAATGGAAAATATGAGCAATATCTGCCTATATTGAGATATACTCATTAACACGGAGATTATTCTAATCCCAGGCTAGATTTCTTCTGGTCCCCAGGCCACCTCTACACTATTTCTCCTCACTATTAGTTCATGTATGGTCAGGGAATGTGCATTAATTTTATGATTAATCTAAGTAAAGCACTTTTAGCTAGTCAAGACCAATGTAAATAAACTGAGTGTATTTCAAAGTCAATAATAAATTATTTTATTATCTATTATTTAGTATCAACTACAACAGTGTTCCTCTTAATTAGCACAGAAAATTAAAGGCTAACTTTAAGCAGGTGCATTACACTACCCAATAAGTCAATATATATTAACCATTAAAACCATTTAAAAGGTTTAGCAAACTCTCCTTGGGAGGTATGTAAGTAGTAAAAATTAATTCAGTTCTCCTTACCTTTTGCCCACCATGAACTATTAATCATCTATAATAACATTTTGGTCATACCATATTTAAGGTATTTGCTGCACCACTTCATATTATAGTCATTCTTACACATGTCTTATCTCCTCACTACTAAATTTCCTTGAGAGCAGATACTTAGTCTTACATATCTGGGTTTCGAAATCACTTCATAGAGCACTACTATGCTTGCAAACAATTAAGTGCTCGATAAATATTTGTTAAAGGAATACGTGAGCAAACAGTTGTGGTATTTGCAAGGACACAGGATCCAAAACACAGATATCTCCTATCTTTCTCTCTTTAATGTCTAAATGCTAAATATTGGGAGGGAGGGATCCAATCTCACTAATAATCAAAAAGATACAAATTAAAATCGCTTTGAGATATCACCTCAACACCCCTGTTGAACTGTGGAAAGTAGAGAAACTCCAAGGAAACTCCAATGATAAAGAGATCATGGAGAAAAAGTCATACTCATTCATTGCTGCTAGAACTGCAAATTTGCTGATTCTTTGGAACACAATCTGGCAATATACAGTAATATTTTCCAAAACAATCAAATCATTTGACCCAGTAATTCCATTGTTGGGAAGATACCCTGAAAGTGTTATCAAAAACAGAGTTATCCAGTCAGTCTTTTTACAGCAGCATTATGGCAAGAATGGCAAGAAACTAGAAACAACCTAAATATCCAACAACAAGGGGAAAGGTAAAATGAATAGCAATGCATCAATGTTATAGAAAATCACAATTGTATCATTAAAACAAATAAGTAAGAAGAATATTAAAAAATACCAAAAGATCTTTATGAAATAATGAAAGGGGGCAGAACCAGAAGAAACAAGTATGTATTCATTAGAACCGTATAAAAAGAAAAAATGAATGAAAATAAATGGACAAATAATCCTAATGGAAATTCAGAGGAACTGGCCTTTAAAATGACACACAAAATTACAATGAAATTAATGTAAATAGTTACTAAGAAAATTTAGCCATATTGCTGTCCCATAATAAGTTGTTAATAAATTGTTTAATAAAAAATAATCAACATGTAAGAAATAAAAATGATGCATTTAATACAGAACTAAGCCAGACCTCTTATATATCAAAAAAATTTTCCATTTCTTATTTCCTCTTTGATATGAGTCTATATTAAAACATTAAAAGAGAAAAAAGGAAGGAAGGAAGGAAGGGAAGGAGGGAGGGAAGAAGAAATTCCCTAATAACAAAAGTAGTTTTCAATGGGGCTCATAGTTAGAAAGCAATTTACACTATTTATGAAAACATATGAAAGTCTGAGACCTCTACTGATCTCTGATTGTTTCTGAAGGGTTCAAAAAGGTGAAGCCACTTGGTGTCTGTTCTCCCATATCCTTAACCTTGCAAACATATTTCTGGGAGATAAGTAGCAACAAATATTATTCCCATTTTTCATATTAGGATTCTGAGTCTCAGAAAAATTAAGTGACCTGTTCAAAGTTACACAGCTACTAAGTGTCAGGACTGGGTTAGAACCCATAAAAAAAGTCACACATGCATTTTTATATTCCTAAAGGATAGCAGCTATAGCAGCTTCCCACTTCTCAGTTTACAATACCAGCAGTAGTCGGACTTTCCAAGGACTTCTTTCTACTCTCCCTGCTTTTATTCGTCCTTTGCTTTCCAAGAGGACCAATGACGTCATAGGTGTTGTCTTAACTTAGGCATGAATTGGATTTAAGTGAAGCAGAGCTGCACAGTCATCACCTCACTTTCTCTTCCAATGATCAAAGTCCAGCGGCAAGACAAAAGTCAAGACAACCAGCAATGGCCCAGATGTAATGGCTGAGGCTGAACTTGGTGTCTTCAATGTCTCACCAAGTTCTAAGCTTTCTACAGCACCTGCTTCAGCCAATTGTTATCACCCTCCCATTCCACCAAGGACAGTCTTCACATGGGGGATAGACATCCTTCTAACTCACCAATGGGTCTGAGGCCCTGGTTTGTCCCTTCTGCCAAGATGGTTTTATGAGGACATGGCCCCTGTTCATGCTACAGCTTCTTGGGAGCCACAGATGAGAACTGAGTGACAGGTGGAGACCAAAGGTGGATGAACAGCCCTAAAAAGGGCTCAGGAAGCCCTTCCTTAGCTGGAGCTGCTAGTCCTCCCTGAATGCCTCATGTACCTCATTTTTACTAGGGACTGGACTGTACTCCAATCACAGAGCTAAGGACACACTGAAAAATAAGCTATGCGATACTAATGTGAAAGTCTGGATGTAAAGAAGTTAGACACTTTCAAATGGCATGGTCCCACTGTGTCATTAGTTCTACTGAACTATTCTACTTTCTTATAAAAGACCTCTTGCAAAGTGAGAAAAATCTGCAAATACTTGTAAGTAAAAACAAAACACAGAGAGAGAGAGAGATCATAAAGGAGGAAAAACTTTAAAAGTGAATTCTATTCCTCTCCCAATTATTTGCAAAAGTGGGGTTTACAGGAGAGGCACACTGAATATAATATCAGACGTTTCCTATATCTTAAATAGTTCTGATGCAATTTTTCCCCATACCTTTATTTTTTATTCTTTGCTATGAGGAATAGTTCTCTTGAAGGAGAAGGATGCTTTGAAAAATGTAAAGGATATAAAAACAAGAGATATCATTTAGAATTTTTTTTTAAATGGCATAATCCAAGTGTAAAGGAATGATATGCTGCCTCGGTTACTATTCTCTGAGAACAGCAAGAATGTGTAATGAAATCCTCTGGAAACTTTATATAGCTCTCAAAATTCTTTCATTTGAGGCAGCAGACAAAACAGACCTGAGTGTTCAAAATCTTAAGATCATATATTAGGACACAGACTGCTACAGCTCTAAACCTGACTCTGTCACTACATAGCTGTGTGCTCTTAAGTTAATCATTTAAATTCTCTAGTCTTAGTTGGCTTATTCGTTTAAAAACAAGATGGGAATTGAATTGACTGATCTCTAAAGTCCTTACTAATTCCAAAATGTGCCACTTAGACATTTAAAATCTGTTCCTAGGGGTGGCTAGGTGGCGCAGTGAATAGAGCAAAGGCCCTGGAGTCAGGAAGACCTGAGTTCAAATTCGGCCTCAGACATTTAACACAAAAACTAGCCATGTGACCTTGGGCAAGTCACTTAACCCCAATTGCCCTCCAAAAAGCAAAAAAAGAAAAGAAAATCTGTTCCTGAAGGTAATACAATAACAATTCACATTCTTAGAGTGTTTCAAGCTTTTTAAAGCACTTGCCTTACAATGGCCTTAAGGGTAGATATGATAAATATTATTGCCCCCATTTTGCAGAAAGAGAAACTGAGGAGTGAGAATTTAAGTGACTTGCCTGTGGTAAGATAGCAATTAATCTTCAGAGACAAGACAGAAGATGAGAATCTGGGCACTCAATTTTTCCATTTTGATATCCAACAAGCCAAGGCTGCCTCAAGCAGATCCCACACCTGAGCTACATTTTTTTTTATTATCACTGAGTATATTAATTTTCACCCTGAGTATTAGTTTTAACTTAGCCAGGCAGAAGGAATTTGGACTCTATACTCAAGGAATGTACCTGTTTGTTTTATATAAATATAATATTACATATGTGTGTGTGAGAATGCAACTGAACAGGAGACAAAAACTAAAAACTTCTATTCTGACAGTTTATAGAAATCAGAGAACTCTTTGCTATTCTTCATGATCATTTCTTTTTTTTCAATTTATTAATTTATTTATTTTTAATTTTCAACATTCACTTCCATAAGTTTTAAATTTTCCTTCTCTCCCCCCCTCTTGCCTCCCTCCCTAAATGGCATGCAATCTGATATGGGCTCTACATATACATTCCTATTAAAGACATTTTCACATTAGTCATGTTGCAGAGAAGAATTATAACGAATAGGAGAAACCAAGAGAAAGAAAGAACAAAACAAAACAAAAAAGAAAATAGTTGTCTTCACTCTGCATTCCAAATCCATGGTTCTTTCTCTGAATGTAGATGGCATTTACCATCATGAGTTCTTTGGAATTATTTTAGGTCCTTCATTGCTGAGAAGGGCTAAGTCTATCAAAATCAGTCATTGAACACTGTGGTTGTTACCATGCATAATGTTCTCCTGGTCTGCTCACTTCATTCAGCATCAGTTCATATAAGTCTTTCCAGGTTTTTCTGTAGTCAGCCTGCTCATAATTTCTTATAGCACAATAGTATTCCATTAAATTAATAGACCACAATTTGTTTAGCCATTCCTCAATTGATGGGCATCCCCTTGATTTCCAGTTATTGGCCACCACAAAAAGAGCTGCTATAAATATTTTTGTATATATAGGTCCTTAAGGCTACAAGTTCTCTCTGCTTTTCTGGCTCATTGGGTGTAGGCAACATCAGCCAGTCTGCAACTGCACCTGGCAGCTCTGGGAATGTCCCTAGTGAGACATCAAATTCCTCCCATATCATACACCCACTGCCTCCCTCTAGCTATATCTTTGCTAAGACTAAATACAGACATCCCTTTCCCAAAGTCTCAAATCTAGTTCAGCCTCCTTTGGAAAATAGAATCTAAGTAGGACAAGGATGGGGGTAACTTAGGACTTTACTATGACTTTTGTAAAGTCCCATTTGGTTAAAAGCTTTCAGTGTCAGGATTAATGGATCCAAGGCGCTGATTCCTCCAGACTTCTCCTTCCCCAGTTGCTATGACAAAGGAATATAAGAAAATCCCCAGAACAAGACATCTGAGACATTTTTTCTGTATTCTTTGCAATCACCCTCATCATTTCCCAGCTGACCCCAAAATAATGTATAAACCTGTCCTGTATCTCAAACACCACACATAGACTGTGTTGGGTTCTTAATTTTTTTGGTGCCATGGACTTCCTTGGCAGTCTGTTAAAGGGACCTATGGATCCCTTCACAGAATAGTATTTTTAAATGCATAAAATAAAATATGTGGGATTACAAAGGAATATAGCTATGAAAAAAAATTTTAGGTCCACAGACCCCTGGTTAAGAACCCCTAGACTAAATCATGACCTCTTTCCCCACTCATATAACTTGCCTACGGTGCTGGCTCAAGGTATGTCAAGAATAGACTTTTATGTAGGGCAGGAAATCTAAAAGTCAGCAAGGTCTGGTTGCATTTACCACAATCTGAATATGAATACAGTGTAGAAATGCAAACACAACCCAAAGAATTTTAGAGCTGGAAAAGGGACCTCAAAGAGTAGAATAGCAAAATTCAGTAAGCACCAGATTTAAAGCCAACAGACCTGGGTCTGAATCCCAGCTCCAACACTTAGCACCCAGGTGACTCACGAGCTAGTCATTTAACCTCAATCAGCTTCATTCTCCTCACCTTAAAATGGAGTTAATATGACATGCTCTATCTACTAAAACAGGGCTACAGTGAAGAATAGCTTTGGGAACCACACAAAATATAAATACAAGTTTTAACTAGCATTATTATCTAGTCCTATTTTACAGAAGAGAAAGTTGGGGCCTAGAAAGGTTAAGTAACCTCATCCAAGGTCACACAGATACATACTGGCAAAATCATAACTGGAACTCGATGCCTGTGGAACCTCTAAAAGGAACAAAACCCAAATAAAAGACAAACAAAACAAACACTTGTATGACGATAATCCATAATTTAAGCCCAAAACAGAAACACAGTATTCAGTAGTACAAAAAAAGTTCTAACTGGAAGTCATGGGACCCCATCTACTCTTAATGTCTATGAGGCCTCAGCAAGTCACTTAATTGGACTCCAGATTCCTGATGCATAAAATAAAAATGTTAAGTCTTTTCCAGGCCTAACATTAAAATTCTGTTTTTCCAACTTCATTCACCATTACTTCTTTTCACAAATACCACAGTGCAGACAAGTTAGATTATTGGCCCTGCTCTGGAGTTCATGCAAAGGTGCCATCTTATGTCCCATGGCCTCACTTTCCTCAGCCATAAAAATGAAGGAGACAGGTGAGATGGCCTGAAATGTCCCTTCTAGTTCTGATAATCCAGGTTTCTCTAACCCTGATCTTGTCCTGTTCTTCAATACTGCAGAGAAGCTACTCCTGGAGATTCCTTAACAACTTCCCCTGGGACTCTCTTACTGAGAGTATAAATCAGTCATTTAATCAGCGTGCTAGGCACTTGTGAGTAAAGAAGGAAGGAGCGATAGGCAGGAGATGTGGAATTACAAGGAACTCTGCCTGGTGGCTTGATATCCAGAGTAAATTAAATTTTTTTCCCCTCACTATCCCCTCCAAAATGTCATGTCTGACTCTTTGTGGCCTCATTTGGGGTTTTCTTGGCAGAGATGCTGGAGTGGCTTGCCATTTCCTCCTCCAGTTCATTTTACAAATGAGGAAACTGAGGCAAACAGGGTTAGGTGATTTGCCCAGGGCCACACAACTACTAAATATCCGAGGCTGGATTTGAACTCAGGAAGACTCATCTTCCTGACTTCAGGCCTGGTGCTCTATATACTATACCGCCTAGCTGCCCCTTCAACCAGATGAAATCCAGTTCAATTGAATAAAAACAGTATTTTAGAGGGGAAAAAACCCATCACAGAACATTAGAGTTGGCAGGAACCTTTCCAATAGTGCTGGTCAACATTTAACAACCAATTACCCCCCCCCCAAAAAAAAGTATGTAGGACACACTTTTAAGTTTAATTTTCATTCTTGATATTTTCCCTATTGCTTTCTGAAGTCTAGAAAATCAACAAAATGATCAATCAAGTCCTGATCTGTAGTATTTGATGATTTCCAAGATGTAAATGCTCACACTGAAAATTTCACAATTATCTGTTGAAAAGCAGTACTCCAGCATACCCTGAATCTCACCCTTAGTGACTTCATCAACTTCCATAGGTTGAGCTATGGAAGATGATTCCCTAATCTGTCTGTGTCCCTGTGTGTGTGTGTGTGTGTGTGTGTGTGTGTGTCTGTACATGCATATTTGACCTCTTGAGTGTTCTGCATCTCCAGATGCCTATCAGACATTTTAAACTGGATGCCCTTTGGCATCTCATACTATACATCCCAAAGCAACATTTTTCTTTCTGAGACCCACCCTCTTTTCAACTCCATCATCCCTCAAATCATGAAAACTGAAGGTCATCCTTGATTGCTCATCCTCACTCAACCTACCTACCTATCCAACCAATTATCAGATATTCTCTTCTCACCTCTTTGGGAATCCATCCCCTCCTCTCCAACTCAGAGCCAGTCCCTGAGTTTGAGCCCTCATCACCTATTGCCTGCACTACTGGACCTTTCTCATTGTTATCCATGCCTCATATCTCTCCTGTCTGCACAGAGATCACAGCAATTTTCCTGAAGCACCAGTCTGAATCTATCACTCTTTTTCTCAGTGAACTCCAGTGGTTCTCTATTACTTCTAGGAGCAAACACTAACTCATCTGTTTGGCACTAGAGGCAGCTAGGTGTCTCAGTGGACAGGGTCTAGAGTCAGGAAGACATGAGTTCAAATCCAACCTCAGACACTTAACTAGCTATGTGACTATGGGCAAGTCACTTAACCTCTGTTTGCCTTAATCCAATGGGTAAGGAAATGGCCAACCACTCTAATATCTTTTCCAAGAAAACCCCATACACATTTATGGTCCACGGGGTCACAAAGAGTCAGATGAGACAGAAAAACAACCATTTCATGAACTCTGTAATCAAGTCAAACTGGCCTTCTTATTGTCCCCCATACACAGGTTTACATTGCCTATTTCTGTGCCTTTGTGCTTCCCATACTTGGAACATCCTCCCTCCCCGCCTGCACCTATCAGAATCCTAGTTTCCTTCAAGATTCAGCTCATGAGTAGCCGTCTACATAAAGCCCTTCCTAATCCCCCCAGCTGCTAGTGAGCTATCCAAGACCACTGGGTATCTATTTTGTATATTTTATATGCTATATGCCTACATACCTACTAAGTTCAAATCCAGCCTCAGGTAGTTACTAGCTATATGATGCTAGGCAAGTCACTTAGCCACTGCTGCCTCAGTTTCCTCATGTGTAAAATGGGGATTATAGCACCTGCCTCCTTAAGTTATTGTGGGGATAAAATGAGATAATATTTGTGAAGCACTTTTCAAACCTTAAAGCATTATATAAATGCTAGCAATTATTATGCATACATTATCTCTTTTAATAGAACATAAGCTTCTCAAGGGCAGGAAGTGTTTTACTTTTTTTTCTTTTATCTTTACATCCCCAATGACTCTTACTAAGTATGCCTTTCATAAACATATTTTGATTGACTCCTAAGGCTGTCTGGTCCAATCTGTACCTGTACAAGAATCATCTCTACAAATAACAAGCAAGTGGTCATCAAACCTTTTCTTGAATATCTCTAATGAGGGGAAACCCATTACCTCACAAAGTAATCCATTCTACTTAGCTTGAATCACAAGAATGTTCCCTCTTGGGGCAGCTAGGTGGTGCAGTGAATAGAGCACCAGCCCTAGAGTCAGGAGGACCTGAGTTCAAATTCGACCTCAGACATTTGACACTTAACTAGCTGTGTGACCTTGTGCAAGTCACTTAACCCCAATTGCCTTGCCTTCCTCTTGGGGGAAAAAAAAAAGTCTCCTCTTATAATGACTCATAATCTACCTCTCTGCAAAGCCCAGTGGATAGATCACTGAGCCTGGAGTTAGGAAGACCAGAGTTCAAATCTAGCCTCAGACACTTACTAGCTATCTGTAAAATGGGGACAATAATAGTACCTACGTCCCAAGGTTGCTGTGAGGATCAAATGAGATAATAATTAGAAAGTACTTAACAGCGCCTGGCCCAGAGTAAGTGCTATATAAATGTTAGCTGTTGTTATAATTATTATTATAATATACTTGAAGGGTCCCTTCTCAGCTACCTTTTTTCCTCCAGAGTAAACGTTGCAAATTCCTTCAACGGATCCTTATATGGCTTGATCATTCCACCATTTTCCTTTCTCTTGTCTGAATATCCTCCACTTCAGCTATGTCCTTCCAAAACTAAAGTGCCCAAAATTGGCCACAGTACTCTGAATATGACATGAACAAGGCAGAGAACAGCAAACACTACCGTGTTTCCCCAATAATAAGACCTATCCCGAAAATAAGCCCTCCCCTTACTGTGTAAGATTCCTCTAAAATAAGCCCTCCCCCGAAAATAAGCCCTATTGAGATTGCTACTGTAGTGAAGGTGATCCCCTGCGCTACACGCTACATTACGGTACCCTCTGTATGCACCTCCCCCCACCGTGAAACGCACGCCGCGCTCCGAGCTGCATCCAATCAGAGCTGCAGCAGTGAGCGCGTCATCCTGTTCTTCCCCAGTGATTTGCTTATTGAATAAAGGTACATTTTTTTGTTCACATTTACCTGTTTATTAAAATTGCTGTCAATGTTCATTAAAATAAGCCCTCCCCTGAAAATAAGCCCTCTGGTGTTTTTCTGTCCAAAAAATTTAATAAGACAGTGTCTTATTATAGGGGAAACATGGTATACCTCTTAATCACATAAGTTTTTGGGGGGAGGGTTTTGCTACTCTATCACACCATTGACTCCTACTGAACCTAAAACCGCATAACACATCTAAGCAGTGAAGTGAATAGAGAACCAAGCCAGGAATCAGAAAGACTCATCTTCCTGAGTTCAAATCTAGCCTCAGATACTTACTAGCTATGTGACCCTGGGCAAGTCACTTAACCCTGTTTGCTTCAGTTTCCTCATCTGTAAAATTATTCGGAGAAGGAAATGACAAATCACCCCAGTATCTTTGCCAAGAAAACCCCAAATGGGGTCACCAAGAATCAAACACAACTAAAGAACAATAACAACAAAACCCCAGATCTTTTTCATAAAAATGGCTATCCTTCCAATCTTGTACTTGAGTAAACTTGTTGAAACTTTTACATTTATCCCTGTGATTGGCCAAAGTTTTCACCCAATAAGGTTCAGTTTCCTCACATGTGCAATAGGCCTAACAATAGCTCTGCCTAGCTTGCAGAGTTGTTATGAAGAAACATTTAATAGGCCTAAAATACTTTGTACATGTGAGCTATTGGTAATATGTTCATCATCCTTTCCCATATAGGAAAGAGATGTTGCTGAAGAGCCATTAAAGTAAGCAAAGAAGAAATGTCTGCAAAAAGAAGATCGTGCCCCAGTGACTAGCATTCTAGCGTTGTCATTAACGCCTGGTTCTAATTTCCAGCTCTACTTCTGACTCCTCAGGCCTTTAACCCAACCTTGAATTTGGTAACTGCCAAGTGTGGGTGATAATATGCATAGGCCATCTACTTACCTCATCCAAGATGTTTGTTATTTAGAAGATTTGGGGTTCTGTAAATGCAAAGTTCTCTGAGCTCCTCAAAATAAACATAGATATCGAATGGTATCATCCTAGGATGGAACATGGGCTTAGAAGGGACCTTAGGGACCATCTATACTCAACTCCCTCATTTACAGATGAGAACATGAAAACTCAGAGAGAGGCTAAGGTGATTTGCCCAAGGGCATATAGTTTGGAAGAAGCAGAGCTGCAATTATTATGCCTGAGTCCTCGGAATCCAGAGTCAGGATGCCTTCTACTATATCCTGCTGACTTATTCACTGAAGCAAGACTGAGCAACTTGACCCTTTCCTTCACCTTCTATTTAAGAAATCAAATTTAGATGGGCAACTTCACTGACAGCTGTAAGAGAAGTGTTTCCCCCATAGCATTTCTATGTTGGTGCTTATATAGCCCAATGCTTATAACTTCAGATAATTCCTATACCGTAACCACCAGCACCCCATCACTTGGCAATAAGCATAGCAAGGGACACTTGCTGAGCAACAAACCCATCAAGGATCTAGAGGCCCAGGACCAAAGGAAATATTTGGTAGTAAGATACGAACAATGGAGACAGTAGAGTGTAGTGAGAGGGAGGGAATATAGGAGATAAAAAAGAATTAGAGTTTCAGAGGGGACACTTATACATAGACAAAGATTCTCCCTTCCCTACTCCCTCCCACCCAACAACCCCATCTCATCATTCTATAACAGTGCTGCTTTGTGGAACAGAACAATAGGTATATTATGTTAATCTATAATTATCCCACGAAGGATAGCTAAGTCAAGGCATTACATGAACATTGGAATATTGGATGCTATCCCGCAAGATGCAAACAACAGCAACATCCACACAACTCTTTAAATTAATCAAAGAAAGAAAGCTGTCCAGAGTCAAACTCTTTACATTTGCATATTTCTTTTAATATAATGATTTAAAGGTAAGTCCCCTTATTCTATTGAAATACGTGAGTGGTGGAATTTTTTTAATGATTATTTCTTTTTCTGTTGGAAGAAAAAGTAAGGAAATGGTTATAGAAGTCTACTTATTCCCCTAATCTATTAAGGAGTTCCATAAATAAAAAGATTCTGTAAAATAAAGAGAATAGAGGATCTCAAAGGCCCTTTCCATCTTTAACATTCTATGACTAATGTTCCAAGCTCTCTCTTCTCAAATCTGACATCTACTATTCTGATTCCTTCTTCCCACTCAAGTGGAATTAATTCCCTGTAGTCTTTATACAGGGTGTCCCCAAAGAATAGATTTAAGCTTCAATAGCTTCAATAATATGCTTTAATAGCTAAAATCTTCTCTAAGACTTTGGGGACACCTCGTATAAAGTTTGAAATACTACAGTACATAAAAAATCAGCAACAGATGTGTACAGTGTTTCTTTTTTCATTTTTTCATTTGTGACATTTTAATTACCTAAAACAATCAATTTTTTGTAAAAGTACTATGCACAACTGAGCATAATGCAACAAAATATTATATTAAATAAAGGGTCATTGAAAATGAATTAAAAATCAACTGGGGACTAAATTACTTAATCCTAAAGGGTTGGTCATAGAAATAATGGATAATTTCATTAATGATAATGACAGCCATGAGACAGCATACCCAAATTTTGGGGATGCAGCCAAAACACTCCTAAGGGGAAAATTTATATCTCTAAACATTTTTATTAACAAAAAAAGAGAAAGAACAAATGAATTGGAAATGCAACTAAAAATACTAGGAAAAAAGCAAAATTTAAAACCCCTATTAAACACTAAATAGAAATCCTGAAAATCAAAGAAGAGATTTTTAAAATTGGAAACAAAAAAAAGGAATTAATAAATAAAACTAGTAGCTAGTTTGGTTTTTTCAGAGGGGAGAGAGGAAGTACATAAACCATTAACTAATTTGATTACAGAGTAGAAGAAATAATTACCAGTTTCAAAAATATAAGGGAGAATTTAACCAAAAAATGAAAAAGAAAGGATATTATTTAAAACTATTTTGCCCATAAATGTCAATAAAACTGACAACTCAACTGAAATAAACATTTACAAACATAAAATATCTAAATTAATAGAAAAAGGAAGAGAAAGAATTTAAACAATTTCAAATGAAGAAACTGAACAGTCCATAAATGGACTTCCAAAGAAAAAAATTCCAGGACAAGATGGACACAACTGAATTCTATTGAACATTAAAAAATAATTCATTCCAATATTACATAGAGTTTTTGCAAAAATAGAAAAAAGAGATCTTATCAAATTCCTTCTATGTTACAGATATGATCTTCATACATAAACCAGAAATAATTAAAGCAGAAAAAAAGTGAAAGACCAATATCTCCAATGATAATTGATGTAAAATTTTTCAATAAAATATTAGCCATGAGCCTAAAACAACATAGCAGAAATATTGTATGACCAATTATATAACCTATAATTAGGTTGTATGTATATTAGGCTGGTTTAATGTTGGGCAAATTGTAAAAATTAATTAATCATATTAATAACAAAATTAACTAAAAAGATATGATCATATCAATAGATGAAGAAGAAAAAAGCTTTAACAAAATTCAACATCCATTTCTGATTAAAAACAATAGAAAACATAGGAATGGACCTTTCTTTAAATGCTAAGTCATATATATCTAAAACCAACAGCTATCATTTATATATAGCAGAGGTAAATTAGATCCTTTCCAATAAAACCAGGGGTGAAACAAGGATGACCATTGTCACCATTTCTATTTTTCATGGTACTAGAAATACTAGCTTTAGCAAAAAAGACAAGACAAAGAAATTGAGGGAATAAGGATAGGTAAAAAGATGCAAAATTATTCCTTTTTTGCAGGTGATATAATGGTGTATTTGAAGAAACCTAAACAATCAGCTAAAACATTCATTGAAACAGTAACTTCAGCAAATTTGCAGAATAAATCCACACTGGTAGTCTACCTACCAAGATATACACAATGACCATGCAAATATAATTACAAACCATTGTTTACAGAAATATAGACCTAAATATCTGGGAAAATATTAATTACACATGGCTAAGATAAGTCAATATAATAAAAATGACAATATTACCTAAATTAATTTGTTTATTCAATATCATAATAAAACTACCAAAGAAAAAACAATGAAATTTATATCAATCAATCAATATTTATTAAGTGACTTCTATGTGCCAGGCAATGGATGAAATGATAAAAAAAAAGAAGTGAAAATGAAAGGAACATCAGTTTTCCAACTAAACTACAAAGCAATAATTCTTTTAAAATTTTGGTATAGGGGGCGGCCAGGTAGCACAGCGAGTAAGAGCATCGGCTCCAGTGTCAGGATGACCTGGGATCAAATCCCAGGCTCAGACACTTAGCACCCACCCAGAAACACCTGGCCATGTAACCTTGAGCAAGTTACTTAACCCCAATTGCTTAGGGGCAGCCAGGTGGCTCAGCGAATAAGAGCACCGGCTCCCTAGGGATCAAATCTGGGCTCAGACACTCAGTACCACAACCAGAAATAACTGGCTGTGTAACCTTGAGCAAGTTACTCAACCCTGTTATTGCTTAGAAAAAAAAATTTGGTATAGGTTAAGAAATAGATGAATCAGTTATTAGAGCTAATTAGCTGTGCAACATAACAGAATTAAATGTATCAACTACCCTAATATTCAATAAATGCAAATATTCTAGCTACTGGGCTAAAGATTAACTCACTACTTGACAAAAACTACTGGGAAAAGTGAATGGCAATATATAAGAAATTAGCTATAGACCAATACCTTTATGCCAAGAAAAACTCCAAATGGATTTGTGATTTAAATATAAAAAGTCACATTATAAGCAAATTATAGAATATGGGGGGGGGGGGAAATCACCTCTAGATCTATAGATCAAAGAAAAGTTCATAACCAGCTCTTTTTGTGGTGGCAAAAAAAAAGGAACTAAAGGGATGCCCAATAAATTGAAGAATGGCTAAATAAGTTATGGTATATTAATCTAATAAAATAATATTATGCTTTAAGAAATGAAGAAATAGTTTATTTTTAAGACATGGAAAGAGAATTTATTCAGTAAAAACACTACAAAAATGAACAACTTTGAAAGCTGTAAGAACTATGATTGATACAATAACCTTCCAAGATTCCAGAAGACCAAGGACAAAACATATCATATACCACCTCACAGAGAGTGATAGATTTAGGGTACAGGATGAGATATTTGTTTTTGTATACAGTCAATGAGGGAATTCATTTTGCTTAACTAAGCAGATTTGTTGCAAATATTTTTTTCTTTTCTCTTTTTTTTTTTTCAATGAGTGGGGGGTGGAAAGGAGAGAAAACATTTTTGATATAAAAAAAACTTTTAAATAGAGAGGTGTGGGGTGTTAGAGACATAGAATATTCTATGTACTTTTAGAGGAAATCACTGTGTTGTTAGTTTTACTTAGCTACCATTTGCTTACCAAGTGGGAGTAAACTGTAAACGTAATGTAAAAGCAAAACACATTGACAAAACCTTAAAAAAAAAAAAAAAAGAAAGCAATGCCCTGGAAATCACAACACCTATTTTCTAGTCCCTTTTCCATTCACTAGCTGTATTTCATTCATTCTTTCATACAACAGTATTTGTTAAGCACAATACTATAAGTGCTGTATTAAAGGTACTGAGCTAGGAACTCATTCATTCGTCAAACAAAATTGCACAAGGCATAGTCTGAGTCTTTATCAATCACTTAGACTGTTTCGGTCTTACCTGCAAAATGAGAGGTCTGGCATAAGATATCCGTAAGGTCATTTCTAACATTTACCTTTTTTATGTCAGGTTCTAACTTACAAGAATTTACAAGTTAGTTATAACTTATAAGAGGGCTTTACTAGGGGCGGCCAAGTAGCACAGCGAGTAAGAGCACTGGCTCCAGTGAGAAGACCTGGAGATCGAATCCCGGGCTCAGACACTTAGCACCCACCCAGAAACACCTGGCCGTGTAACCTTGAGCAAGTTACTTAACCCCAATTGCTTAGGGGCGGCCAAGTGGCTCAGCAAGTAAGAGCACCGGCTCCAGTGTTGGGATGACCTGGATCAAATCTGGGCTCAGATACTCAGCACCACACCCAGAAATAACTGGCCATGTAACCTTGAGCAAGTTACTTAACCCCGATTGCTTTAAAAAAAAAAAAAATAAGAGGGCTTTACTAAAGTCTTCTTCTTATAACTTATCATGACATGTTGGATCTTTGAAGGATAAGCCAACAGAACACAACCACTGGCAATTCCTGTGTACCCATCTATAAAATTTTCAGATATGTGTGCAGTGACAGACTATCATGTGAAGACAGCCCAGCCAAGTCTGCAGAGTTCATCATTAAGCTGGGGTAGGTTGAATTTTTCAACCTCAACAACTCTCAAGGATAGTCTACTATGTCACAGATGGGTTTGCAATTTGTATCAGCAGAAGGGATAACCACACAAGCAAAATCATGAATCAAATTAAATTCCAAGTACCACCTATCATCCATCCAAATGAAGGACTTCCCTTGACACACTCAATAACCATTAAGGAACTTGAGAAACAGATGTCCCCTGAGCTCATATGACAAAAGTAGAAGAAACAAGATGCTCCAAATAAATCCCCAATATTCAAAAGTCCAGATTCACAAAATA
The DNA here is from genome assembly GCF_028583685.1 of Petaurus breviceps papuanus. Taxonomy (NCBI): domain Eukaryota; kingdom Metazoa; phylum Chordata; class Mammalia; order Diprotodontia; family Petauridae; genus Petaurus; species Petaurus breviceps. The sequence continues at coordinate 28,689,853 of NW_027185809.1, forward strand.
AATCAAGCAGGAACGATTACTAATAAATGGAGTAAAAGGATCCTCTGCATCACCAAAAGATTCGTGGTGGGATTTCTCTAAACAGCAAGTACATGTAAATATAATTCATTTTACAAAGAAATCATCCAGTCTCAGAAGGAAGAAGGAAGCTCACCTGCTTTCTTTACAACTATCCCCTCTATTTGTGTTCCAGATCTTATCCCATGCCCACTTTTTTCACTTCTGAAATTAGCTCCTTTTTCTAGCATCTTCAGTCTCTGCCTCTTCAGAAGCTCTGTCCTGTCTATCTCCAACATGCTCAAGCCACCCCTAACTTAAAAAGATTGAACCTGCTTTTAGGTATCCACCAAACCTTCTCACCCTTCTTTCACTGATCTATGCCCATTGCTTCTACTTTTTAACTCTCCATTCTCTTCTGTCCTTACTATTCTCTGAGGTTAATGGCTTCCTTCTTGACAAGTCCTAAAGTGCCACAGGATCATTGATTTAAAGCAGGGAGCGGAAGAACCTTAGAGTCCACTGAGTCTAACCCCCTTATTTTACATATATGGAAAATGAGGCCAAGAGAAGTTAAGTGACTTGCCCAGGGTTATACATCGAATGTCTAAAACAGCATTTAAACTCAGGTCTTCCTGACTCTAAATCCAGAGCTCTATCAATAATTGCATTTTCTAAATTCTGTCATGAAGAAAGGAAGGAAAGAAACAAACATTTATTAAGTACCTACTACATTCCAGGCATTATGCTAAGTGCCTTGAAATCATTATCTCATTTTATTCTCCCAAAAACCCTGAGAGAGGTGCTATTATTACCACTCCCCCCCCCCCCACCATTTTACAACTAAAGAAACTGAAGTAGTCAGAGGTTAAATGACTTTCCCTGGGTGACACAGCTAGTAAGTATCTGAGACCAGAGGACTATGACCAATATCTGACCTATTCTTTGAAACCCACTATTAATGTCCTTTGATTTCAGTGACACATAAAAAGTTACGTTTGTAGATACAGATATATCTTTAAAGTTTACATTTTGCTTTCCTAACAATGTCCTTAAGAGGTTGGTAGTATAAATATTATTATCCCCATTTTACAGATGAGGAAGAGAGGTGAAGTAATTTGCTCGTGGTCACACAGCCACAGTGTTAAATGTTAAATGTTCATTTTGTTAAATTATTATGTTAAAACTGGAATTTTAATTCAGTTTCTACTAGGACACACTGCCTGTCCTTAACAACACGACCACACTTGATTAATTTTAATTTATATCCCAATGCCTGTACCTTCTCCATCTCCCTTGTGGGTTTCTCTTCGTCCTCTGAGCTCCCATCAATGACTATGACTATAAAGGTTTTTCTCCCTTTTCTGATCTTTTCAATATTCATTTCTTTTGCTATATCTAATTATGTGACTTCTATGATGTCGTTATTGTTCTTTTTCAGTCATGTCCGACTCCTTATCATCCTGTATGGGGTTCTCTTGTCAAAGACAATAGAGTGGTTTGCCATTTCCTTCTCTGGTGGATTATGGCAAACATAGGTTAAGTGACTTGCCCAGGGTCACACAGTTCATGAATATCTGAGGTTGGATTTGATCTCTGGTCTTTCTGATTCCAGACCCAGCACTCTATCCACTGTACCACCTAGCTGTGCACTAATCTATAGAACATTAAGTACAAAAGAATGATAACAGAAAAATGACTTGTCCCAAGACTATTTTTATCTTAATCCCAGAGGCAAGTGGTGACAAACTGGTTAGAACACTGAGCTCAGAGTCAAGATGTTGTTGTTGTAGTCATTCCGTATTGTCCAACCCCTCTGTGTGACCCCATTTGGGGTTTTCTTGGCAAAGACACTGGAATGTTTTTCCATTTCCTTCTTCAGCTCCATTTACAATGAAGAACTGAGGCAAATAAGAGTTAAGTGACTTGCCCAGGGTCACACAGTCTGTAAGTGTCTGAAGTTGGATTTGAACTCATGAGTCTCTCTGACTTCAGGCCCAGTGCTCTATCTACTGCACCACCTCAGGAAGTCCTGAGTTCAAAAGCTACTCTGATACATGCTAGCTGTGAAACTCTGGGCAAGCTACTCAATCTCCCTCTGCATCAGTTCCCTCAACTGTAAAATGGGGATGATAATAGCACCTACCTGGGAGATTTGTTGTGGGAATCAAAGGAAATGATATTTGGGTTTGCTTTTTTAAAGTGCTTAGTACAGTGCCTGGCACATAGTAGGTACTATATAAATGCTTATTTCTTTCCCTTCCCCTTCTCCATCGAAGAAGGCGAGGATGAGATACACCATCTCATCCTTTCCCAACATTCATTAATCCATAAAAAAAAAAAATTTAAATTGGTGTCACCATACCAAATATGCATAATCTCCAAGCCATGTGGAATGAAAAGCTTTCAAAATATAAATACCTCTTGGAAGAAACCAAAGCCACATGTGCACAGGATGAGGGCCATATGACACCTCTCCTCCTATTTGCTACTGGAATTATGCTTAAATTACTTTCAGTGAACCAGCAGAAGATAAGGTTACATCCCAATATGTTAATTCATTTAGAAACACTTATTTAATCCACCTGTACAATAGACATCAGACATTAAATGTAAAAGGCAATAGTAGCATAATGACTTGTATCCAGACTCACTGGCTGGTTATAAATTTTAAAAATGAGAAAACAAGGGATTATGACAAAATACCATGGGAAAAATATATGGAAGAAAAAATAAGGATCAGAAAGGGACATGGTAACAAGCAGAATATTTGTGTAATTTTGCTCATCTATACACTTTTAGGAAATTACAAATAATTTAGAATTTCTCGTTTTATGTATGATCTCTTTAAATATTTAATTTTATTTTTATTAAGCTCATTAATATTTTTAATTATAAATTTCTCTCAAATTTACTCCTTATTCTTCATTTCTGCTATAATTACCACAACCTAGATTATCAGCACTTCACCTCTAAACTACCACAAAGTTTCTTTAACTGATGTCCCTGACTCCAGTGGTTACCCTCTCTCATCCATCTTATATACTTCTACCAGACTAGTCTTCCTAAACCAGTGTGGTCATATCATTCCTCAGCACCAGAATAGGAAATGTCTGCCAGACCCAGGAACTATATCAAATATTTTCATTTGTTTTTCTTTTTCACTTAGGACAGTTCAACCTGAAGTAGGAGGTGGGGTGGGGTGAGGGGATGGCAGTGGGAAATAAATGGCATCAATAAAACATTTTTTTTCAAAGATCTAAATTCTAATGTATCAAATTCAGACTTTTCTGCCAGGTTTTCAAGGCCCTACCAGACCTATCCAACTTTATTTTGCACTATTTCTCAATTGAAGCATCTATTTTATTCAAGCATGTTTTCTCACCAACCTTGAAAAAAACATAATAATTCCTCCTTCCATGTCTTTGCTCATGCTGTTTTCCCTGACCAAAAAGTCTTCTATCCTTTGCTTCCCCTATACAAATCCTGACATCCTTTGAAGCCTAACTCAAGCCACACTTCTCAAGAAAAATTTCTTTGACAACTGCATCTCATAAGGACATCTCTTAGCTCTAAATCACTAGTAAGTTTACAGCCAATTCCACATAGGTGAACAATGAACTCTCCTCTAATTGTTTTGCGTCTGATAGTTGGGTCTCTTCAGTTAGAATATAAATGTGGGCAAGGACAACATCTCATATCTAGCACAGGCCACAGGGTTGTGGATCATAGTTGCAAAGAAGCAAATTTAGGCTTAATGTTAATCCCAGGGCAGGGGGGGGGGGGGGGGGGGGGGGGGGGGAGGTGGATGTGGCAGGGAACTACTTATTGACTTGAATTATACCTAAGTAAACCACCTGGGTTTTCTTGCACTGGAGGTCTTCAAGCAAAAGTTTATGTCCCCTTACCTGGCATGTCTTAGAGGGAATTCTTTTTTCCAGCTATAAGTGGGACTGAATAGCCACAAAGTTTCCTTCTGTGAGATTTTTAAAAGAACTGTGAGTCATTGTAGATCTTGTCTGGCTAAGTTATGAGAGATTTACCACCAAGAGACTGGCCACGCAGAGATGAATATTTTTGTTCACAGATACTCATAAACTTATTTATTAAGGCGTGGTTGTATAGTGATCTGCATCAATGGAGATAGGACCCAAACAGATAAAATCAGGGCTTCTTGAAATACTGAAGCAAATTTGTACATCAGCAAGCATGTGATTCATACTGATATGATGGTGGCAATAGTCTCCCCAAGGCTATGGTATCATGGTTCAGGTTCTAATAAATACAACTAAGCTAGGAGGGCTTCTTGTACTATCTCAGTGATGAGCTGGGCATCTGCCTTCTAAGGACCAACCTACCTTGGAGACATAGTGGATGAAGACCAAACCTGGAGTCAGGAAGACCCAAGTTTGAATTCTACCTCAGACTCTTACTCGCTGTGTGAACCTGAACAAATCACTGCTCTGTACAGAAGTTTTCTCAATTATAAAATGAAGTAATCAGACTCAGCGGCTTCTAAGGTCCCTTCCAACTCTAAACATATGAGCCTATGACCTACAGTCAGAGAAGCTCATCTCTAGAAGTTTAGTCATGAGTTTTTATACTCCTGCATCTCATATAGATGATTTACTAAGGCAGAAATGGGTTGTAACCTTTCTCAATTGGATCCATAGATGAAATCATGGAACTTTAAATTAGTGTCTGGAGTTACCTTAAATGAAGTATATCATCATTGTCCAATGGGTGTAACTCCCAAGTTCTATGCCACCTCACCTATATTTTCTCAGACTGATGTTCTATAGCACTGTCCTTCATAGTCCAAGTTTCCCTCCATTTTTTAGTTGAGGACACTAAATTGGAAGGAAGTGAAGTGATTTGCTCATTGCCACACAGGCAGTAAGAAGCATAACCAGGGTTCAAATCCAGGTTCTCTGACTCAAAATCCAATGTTCTTTTCATTAAATAACATTGCCTCCATTTACATTTTTTTACCACCCTATACCAGAAGAGATTACAGTAATTGCCTTACTAACTCTAGCCTCTCTCTACTGCAATTCCACAAGAGATTGTTTTCAAGTAGGGAGTGGAGTGGAGAGAAGAAGGAGCAACATGCGCAAAATGCCATTGTTGAAGTGGATTTCACACTTCAATACCAGGAGTTTTCCAAATGAATTTTACACAGAACATATGAAAAAAGCTTATTTGCCATTTATTTACTTTTCAGAAAAGGCAAATTCCTAGAACATCACCCTAAATACCTGTGCCAACAATCCCCTTTGGGATGTTGGAAGTACAACTGGTCATTTAAAAAATTAGACTTATTCAGGCCTACAGTGACCAACAGTCATAAAAAAGAGAATAGACTCAAAATAATGATAGATAGAGAAATAGTCTGAATTAAGAAACCTTATGCAGAACTAGTGAGATATTCAATTTCACAATTCCTGATAACTGATTTTCAAGTTCATTAGGAGTAAAGGGGAAGGTTGAAAATTATTTTTATTATGTGAGTTCTAGAACAAAGCACAAACTACCAGAGTCTGTCACAAAGTACTGCGAAACCTTGGGCAAGTCATTGACCTTTATATAGTTTGCAACAACTCTAGTACTATGATTCTTATGAGGCCCAAGCCAGGTTTGGTGTTAACTAGAGCAGTGCTCAGAGGAGCAACTGAGAACAGGCAAGACGGAGCTTTTGTCTGAATGTGAGTAAGGCTCTGTACCTCAATTTTTTTTGTTTTGGGAGCATGGAGAAACAGAGTTGGAGGGCAGGAAGGAGGAGAAGCAAGGAACCATGAGTAAAAGAACCAAAAAAAAAAAAAAGACAGGCTATTGAAAATAAAGGAACCTCAGATATCACTTCTTTCTTCTCATAGAAAAATTTTTGAAATTGGTTGGGGTGGCCCATAGCCAGGGAAGCTAGTTAGAGCTTCCCTGGTGAGCTCAAACCCACTGTCAGACACTCGCTAACTGTGTGACCCTGGGCAAGTTGTTTAACCCTGTTTGCCTCAGTTCCTCATCTATAAAATGAGCTGGAGAAAGAAATGACAAACCACTCCAATATCTTTACCAAGAAGCCTCCAAATGGTGTCACAAAGAGTTGGACTTGACTGAAATGAATAAACAACAACATAGCTAGGGAAGAGGGTCAAGGAATTTTTGCAGTATAGAGGTATGGTTATCTTTTGGGGGCTCAGGATAAGATCCATTTTTCCTAGTCATTCCAGGAGAGAGGGACGGAGTAATCCTATTCCAGATAGTTTAATCTCCACCAGAGTGGTTTTCCTTCTTCTTTCTACTTCTACTTTCTACTTTCTTCTTCCTTCTACCAAATGCTTATTGTACAAAAGAAAATCAGAGATAACAAGCAAATGTATTTATCAAAGATAAAAGTAAAACAGTAATCAAGGAAGTCACACAAATTAATCTAGGTGATAAAATACACAAGGAGGGTCAGTGGAGAGTATTTGCAACTCAATTGGGAGATGAAATCTAAACTGAACTGAGGAGAGTACTATCTCACCCCAAAAGTCTACTCTTAGCAGTCTCCTAGCATCTGCATATGCCAGGAATCAAGGGGTAAAGTGGGGTATAACTTCCCCCATATGCCTATGGCTCGGAGGGGAGGGATCTCCCATTTGCCATCCAAAATCTGTGCTTTTCTTACTTCTGTCTCCCCATCTCTCTTGTCTTTTCCACTTCTCCATTAGCAATGTCTCAGCCAATCAGGAGACATAGTTCCCTACATGTACACAGTATACAGAAATATAGGATCATGCTTTCAGGAGACTGCCAAACCCACATGAGTGGGGTACTACACATAGATCATTTCATTTAAGGTTGTGAGATCAGTGATAATTATATCCCCACTTTCCAGATGAGGAAAATAAGGCTCAGAGAGACTAAGTGATTTGCCCATAGTCACTAACCTAGTAAATTCTAGAGAAAGGATTCAAACTCAGGACACTTGCTCTCTCTACCATAGTTCAATGTAACCAGATTCCTGTCAACTCAGTGTCTACTAGTGTTAAGGCAGAGGTTGGGGCAAAGAGATAAGGATGGGAATCAAAAGTAGAAAGGGAAATGGGAACAGACAATGGTGGTCCTCCTGTTAGGAGAAGCTTACCGAACGATGAAGTTAAAAGCTAAAATGAGTAAGAATCAGAGGTGACTTTTCAGGGGTAGCCTAGATGGGTATTTATATGCTTAACTAGCAGAAAAAGAAGAGAGAGAGAGAGAGAGAGAGAGACCATTTCTCTATTAAGTCATGCCCCTATGAGGAAATTCATTTTAGGAGTTCTGACTCCCAAAGTTGGAGTATTTAACCATAAACTCCTTGAAAAAAGGAACTTCCATCTTTATTTCATCTTTTTAAGCTCAATGCCTAGCACAGTGTCTCACACAGAGTAAATGGTACTTAATAAGTGTTTGTTTTCCAAATGAATGTGAAGAACAGATGGCATAAGAGATAGGCTAAGAAAATATAAGCAGAAGAAAGGAGGCTTACATTTGGATTGGAAATCTTTTGAGTGAATGAGTATATCTGGTCCAGAGCACGTTTTAAGATGCCAACCTTTCTCAAGGAGAAAAAAACTTTAAAATTCCCAGGGTGGGAATTTTAAAATGAGGACTCCTTTATATGAACCACGCATCCCTTTTGAAATTAAGAAAAAGTTGAAGTGTCTGAGAATTATTTTAGCAGACCCAATCAAACAGGGGAAGGGATGTGCTGAGAAAGGCAAGTCCAACAGCCTGGGATGAAATGGGAGATAAAGAGTGAGGCAAAAGTGTTTTGTAGACAAAACACTCTGGAGGGTTCAGGAGTGGGGAACACTTGTGGCCCTCCAGGTCCTCAAGTGTGACCCTTTGACTGAATCTAAACTTCACAGAACAAATCCCCTTAATAAAAGGCTTTGTTCTGTAAAACTTGGACTCAGTCAAAAGGCCACACCTAAGGACCTAGACGGTCACATGTGGCCTCAAAGTCACAGGGTCCCCACCCCTGGTAGACCCTACATGGATCTGAATGAGACAGAAGGCAGCATGGGACTTTTAATGAACTTGGGAGCCAATAAAAAAAGGTACTTCATAAAGATTTCTTTAAGGATTTTAAAGATCTTGTTGATGATAATGATATCCAGTGAGATGATTTCCAGCTACACAAACCCCAAATAGTTAGTCTTTATTTTGTAGTAATAGCATAAATACCCTCTTATTTAAGCAAAAAACAATATATGATCTCTTAAAAAGCTCGTGGAAGTCACTCAAAAAGTTAACCAAGGGAGGAAATTAATTATGAAAAAATGTCAAACATTAAAAAACTAAACTAAATAATTTAATTAAATAGTTTTTAATATCAAGTATTGTCCTTGTTTGAATAAATATTTAAAAAGAAAAAATCATACATGATATTATAAAGGCACCCTAAATCAGATTGCATATACCCACATTCAGGGAAAGACCGTATACTGTTCTATTGAGTTGGATCTCCATTTTAACATTTTAATCCTTGTCTTTTTTTCTTGACCTATCAACTTGGCTCCACTGATTAGAAGATTCAGTCCTGCGTGTACTGTGTTCCACAAAACCCTCACCTTCTCCTTACTTCCCTTCCACACGAGGAAGAAGCTTGAGGAAGAAAAGAAACTTAGAGATATTTACAACATCAATGAGTAGTCAGAATCAACAAAAAATTGACAAATTAAGTTCAGTGCCTCTCTTCTCCAGCAAGCAGATAGCACTCCATTAGGCAACCAAGGAAATGATCAGCCAGGAACAAATGGCAGAGGTAGGTCAACTACCGGGACAAGCCAGGTGAGTCCAGTCTGCCTAAGACCAGCTCGGTCTCACCTTAGCTATAAAGGACCAATTCAGTCTCACCTTATTTTTAAAGGACATACATAGTTCCTGACACATAGCAGGACTTAAGAAATCCTTGTTTAATGAAATTCACAGAGAAAAAAAATCACTCTGATTTTATTGTCATTTAGTCATGTCCAACTCTATGCAACCCCATGAACTTTTGTTCATGGGATTTTCTTGGAAACGATACTGGAGAGGTTTGCCATTTCTTGCTCCAGTGTATCCCCATTTTACAGATGAGGAACTGAGGCAAAAGGGGGTTAAGTGACTTGCCCAGTGCTCTACCCACTGAACCATCTGTCTGCCCCCTGCCAACATTTACATTCCACTTTTTGGTTACAAATACTTCATAAAAACAATCTCATTCAATCATTACAGCTACCATGGGAGGCAGGAAGGGCAAGTGTTCTTCTTTCCCATTCTATAGAATACAGAAAAATGAATCAGAAAGATTAAATGGTTTTCCTAAGATAACAAAGCCAATAAAGGGAGCAGCTGGGATTTGAATTCAAAAGATTCCCAATTCCAAAATCATTATTCTTTCTACTCCAAGAGTCTATTCCTTTCATATTATAGCACATTTGCAGATCATAAGGGACAAATGACAGAGACGATAAGATGTATGGGTGCATTCCACTCAGAGTAGATTTGCACCCAATAAAGGACAAGGCCTTTTTAGATGTGAGTGGATCATACTATGCCATGTAAAGGATCCTCTCACCATCTTCTCCTCATCCATCCTATATTGCTTCTGCCACTCCAAATTTCACAGGCTTGATTAATTCATTTGCATATGAAAAGATCAGTGGATACAATTAATCTGCCCCATGGCATAAATTGCCTTTTCCCCCAGTCACTCATTCACACTCCTTCTCTAATAGAACCTTAGAGTGAAATAACAAAAAACAAAAACTGAGGAACTCCAAACACTAGAATCATTTGGTGATTTACTGGACAAATGGTGATTTATCTAGTTATGGCCCAGTCTGCAGAGTTGAAGATTTGGGAAATATACCAAATGGTCACTATAAATGAAAGAAAGGTCTCTATCCAAGGTAACTGAACCCTGAACAGGGAAGAGACATTGAAAGGAAAGGCTGGTACTGGGAAGACTATACTTTTCCATCCCTGCCTTGGAGGTGACCAGACTCAGAGGCCCCTGAGATAGAAGAACTGGAAAGCCTTCTACTAGTTCTAATTTGAGACACTCTGTTCTTTCTGAAAGAGCATAGCCATAATCCAGCTAAAGATTGCAACTAAACCTAAAGCTGAAGGTGATGGAGAATACAGATACACTTTGAAGAACAAGTTCATGGAGTCCAGTGGAGTGACCCATCCTAAAAAGATGCTACAATCTGTGAGGAATAAGTCCAACCTAGAGGCAGAGCAATTCACTCAGCAGAGACATTGCTCCAAAGAATCTATAAAGAACAAGAGGACGTTGAAGCCCTGCAGTTGGGAGTCACTATGGTCATATGTATTCCCTACATGTATGCTCTGCTATTTCCACTGGGTAGAAAGAGTATTTGTAGAAAAATATGCCCCAGGTCTATGAGGAGGATGTTTTTTAACTACTAACCTTGCTAAAAGTAACTAAGTCTACCAAATGGCCAATAATGGTGAGAGCTCATGAACTATATGTTGAATTCTAAAAGTAAAAAAACCATTCTGGGGACCCAACCCATGAATGTAAGTACAAATTGGGGAAGTAGCCCAGAAGGACTGCTATACTACCATAATGATTTGCTGTTATGACAGAATCAAGCAATAAGCTGTAGGAACTTCACCAGCCCATGTCTTATGTCCTTCCACTAGGATTATTGATTTGATCCCATCACCCATTCTTCTCTTCTCCTCATCATCCCATACTTCAACCACTCATGTTTCATAGGCATGGCAGGTCCCACAAATGTGTAACTGTGCCACTCAGTGTTGTCAGAATAGCCCCCAGCTGGAAGGGATCCTGGAATGAAATCTATGTGGTTCTTGGGCCTCCTAAGTGATTGCAGCTATGGAAGCTAAACCTGATAATGTGCTAAGCATATTCTGGCAGAACCAACAAGCTGAGTTGCTGGTATTTTGAGAGTGGGAAAACTTTGGAGTCATACTCTTAGCAAGCCAAGGAGGGAGAGTGGAGGCAAGAAGAACCACTCAAAAAAGAAAAAAAAACTTCCCATAAAATCATTGCCACTAGAGTTGAGTTTCAGGATTCTTGGATCAAAAGGGGTGGGTGTTCATAATCTGCCTCCAGCCTACCTTTTCAAGCTTATTTTATATTATTCCGCTTCATGCACTGTACTTTTCCAGCCAAACTGGCCTATTTGCTGTTCCCCTGAAGTTGGCCTTCCATCTCCCACCTCCATGATTTTGCAAAAGCTGTTCCCCTTGAATGGGAAGGGAAACAGTTTCATTCCAGAATTCCTTCCTTCCTGAGCTCAAATCCAGTCTCACTAGCTCTATGATCCTGGGCAAGTTACATAACCTCTGGCCCCCTCAGTTTTCTCAAATGTAAAATGGAACTAATAACAGCACCTACCTTATGACTATTCTGACAACACTGGGGGGCATAGTTACAGATTCCTGGTACCTGCCATGCCTGTGAAATGTGAGTGACTGAAGTATGGAATAGGTGAGGAGAAGAGAAGGATAGGTGATGGGAACAAATCAATAATCCTAATAGAAGGATATAAAACAAGACGTGGTAAAGTTCCTACAGCTCATTCCCTCTTAACTTCTACCTCTTAGAATCTCTAGCTCAGAGAATTTTAGGGCTTTTATGACTACAGGAAGACTTTCTTGATATTCTTAGTTTTTAATGTTTTCATTCTACTCAAGTTATTGAGGATACACTTTATTTGAATTTTATGGGAGATTACACATTTTTAAATAAGCAATGGGGAGCTAGTGAAGGTTTTGAGTAGAGAACTGATGTGATCACACATGCAATGTAAAAATTAACCTAGATCATTAAAAGCAAATTATTTTAAAGCCAACTTTATACCTCAGGAACATAGACCCAAAATTCTAAGGTGACAAACTGAAAGTTATGATCTGATGAATAATGGAACATTAATTTATTAGTGCCCTGTCTCCTGACAAGGAATTTGTTCTTTTTATAAGATTTAGTATTTTTGTTAATCTTCTTTCTACTTTTCTGAGTCCTTAATGCTTGCACAAATATCCTATAAATCTCTACTTCCTCCTTCTTGGTTTTTCTCTCTCCTCCTCCTCCCTCAATTAGAATATAAGGTCCTTGAGGGCAGGACCTATATTTTATTTTGTCTTTGTATCTCCAGAGGCTAGCATAGTGCACTGTATATAGTAAGTGCATAATAAATGCTTGTTGAATTGGATTAAAAGGGATTAAACTCCAAGGTGATGATGGCTCAGCTAAAGAAAAGGAAAGGGGGTGACTAGGTGGCACAGTGAGTAAAGCACCTCCCCCAGAGTCGGGAGGACCCGACTCATACACTTAACACCCACACAAAAACACTAGCCGTGTAATCTTGGGCAAGTCACTTAACCCCAATTGCCCTCCAAAAGGAAAAAAAAAAAAAGGAAAAGCCTTCCAAAGAAAGTAAACTCCTGAGTCTATTCTGGCTCCTTCCTCTATCTTAATGATTTATGATAAAGGCAGAAAAAGAGAAATAACAGTTTTATGTACTATTATTTATTTGGCAGTTAGGTGGCACAGTAGATAGAGAGTTGGGAATGGAGTCAGGAAAACCTGAGTTCAAATCCAGTCTCACTAGCTCTATGATCCTGGGCAAGTTACATAATGTCTGGCCACCTCAGTTTTCTCAAATGTAAAATGGAACTAATAACAGCACCTGCCTCACAGAGTTATTGTAAGGATTAAGTGAGGAAAAAAAAATATATATATACACACACATACATACATATACATACATGCATATATATATATATATACACACACTCCCCAGACACCACATAACCTCAGCAGTGATTGCCATATACTCTACAAAACCACTACCAGATAGAAAAAAAAAAATACACACCCACATACATATAGCTTGCTACTCCTTTTTTTAACTTGATTATGGTACTATGATCAATTAAAAATAAAAGTGGCAAAATATACATTTCCCCAGTTGTAGTATTGAGTAAACAAATTATCCAGGAAGGGAGCCCAGAAGTTGATGGTATTCTTCAGAGCAGTAAAACAACAACAAAAATCATCTAATTAGGTAAAGGCTTAGAGAATCATAGAATGCCTGACCTAAAAGGAGCTGAGCTGATAGCCCAACTCTTTCCCTTTACAAGTAAGGAAACTGAGAACCCAGAGATTCTATGATTTTAAGTAGAAATTCCTACCTTAAACCAATATCCTCTGGCTTCTCATACAGTGTTTTTTCCATTACAAAACAGTTGGGGGAAAGTAAGTTTTTGTCTAGAGTATATCTTTGTGGCAAGAGACAGGATCTTTATAATGCATTTCATCTAGATAGATTAGCTTCACCAAAAAAAGGCTTGTACCTCCCAGGACTCCATCCCACTACATGAAAAAGCATTTGGATCCCTGTGGGCAGCTAGTACCCAATGTATCAGGAATAACAGAACCAGAGATAATTTGACTTCAGGAGTAGCAATTACTATAATGCTGGAAACAAGACCTAGACCCAAGGTTCAGGACATATAGTGACTCCCACTATCCAATACTGCTTCCATTCAATACTGCCTCCTTCATAAATTAGTATCTCTAAAAGGGAGGTATGGCAGGAAAAAAGAGAAGACAGAGTAAGATCTATAAGTGTAATTACACAGAAATGTTATAGAAAATAAAGTTTCTATTTGGTGCTCCAGAAACTCTGCCTTCATGAGGAACACAAAGAGAGTAAAGAAAGAACAAGGAAGGGATGCCCATAAAGTAGAGAACAGAATTCAGAATAGACTTAAAGGGAAGAGAAATAAGAGAAAGGACAAAGAAAAGAAAACATCTTGGGAAAAGGCATCGCAAAAGAATATTACTTGAACTTAAAGGTCTTTAAGTAGTGGTATTTTGAAGATTTTGAGCCCCAGGTCTAGCTAAGATGGGGAAAAGAGGGGTCAAACAAGGGAGAGAAATAGAGAAAGAAAAAAATAAAGTCAAGGAACTTGGGATAGAGCGTTTAAATAGGATCAGGGGTAAGGGGAAAGCCTATGAGAATAGACCGGTAGAAAATAGTGCCAAAAAAAAATCACAGAGGAGATAAAAATCAATACAAAAGAAATAAATGAAGGAAAGACAAGCCTAACAGTCATACCCTTAAATGTAAATGGACTAAATAATTCAATAAAATAGTGACAGAATAGATTAAAAAAGAAGAAGAAAACCCAAGAATTTCATATATAAAAGAAACACCCATTTAAATAAAGGGCATTTGCAAGATGAAAATTAAAGCTGGAACAAAATTTACAGTTCATCAAGTGAGTCCAAAAAGCAGGAGTAAGCAAAACAAAAATAGAAATTTGGAATGTCAGAAATGAGCAGCCGGTAACTACACTTTGCCTAAAGGTATCATATACAATGAAACAACATCAATACTAAATAAATAAACCTTAAATGACATAATACTGGAATTTATAAAGGAAATCTTAACTGAATTACTAACATAGATACAATACAGTAATTGCAGAGTAAGAAGTGAAGGTTATGAATGTAGGCAACCTTACAAAAAAAAAAGTTGTCTGTGAAAGAGAAGAAAGATATAGAATGGTTGCTTGGGGGATGCTAGGTTCAAGTTAAGGGGATGTGGGCATGTTTGTAAGTAGGAAGAAAGGAGTCACATATTAAAGATAGATCAAAAATTTTAAAAAGAGAAGATTACTGAAGAGGCAAGTTCTCCAAGGAGATGGGAAGAGATAGAATCAATGTAGAGGGGTTGAGAATCAAGTAGAGAGCTGGTGTTTACAAGAAGTACTATCTTTTCCTGGGAGACTGGAACAAAGGAGGAGAATGATGGGATGTAAATAAGAATAGACAAAATAAATACAAGACCGTTTTGGGAGGGTGGACACTAGAAGCAGAGGGATCAGAAAAGGCTTCATATAAACCATAGAGCTTGAGTTGAGTTATGAAGGCTTCTGCCAAGGGTTCTGAGAGGCAGAGGTGAGGAGGTGGAACATTCCAAGCACGGGGGATAGACAGTACAAAAGGCAAAGAGACAGAAAATGGAGCATAAGTGTGAGAAATGGAAAATAGGCCAGCATGGATGGACTGTGGAAGGTATAGAATAATACGCGTGAAATAAAATGTAAAAATACTGGAAAGGTAAGAAGAACCAGACTATAAAGAATTTTAAATTACAAACTTTATTAAATAGATAATTTAAAAAGCCAGATAAACTAGAGTTTATTAAGTAAAGAAGTGACATGGTCAGACCTGTGCTTTTAGGAAAATCACTTTGTCTGCTTTGTGGAAGACTGCAGAGGGGTTAGAAGAGATTGAGAGAACAAATAAAAGAAGTTTTATCCTTCTGGGGCTGGGTGAGAAAGGGAGAGGAGATATAGCATGAAAGACAGTAGGGATTGGAATAGGAAGAGAATTTGGCAGAGAGATCAAATTAGGATGAGGACTTGAATTAGAATGGTGGCTGTGTAAGTGGAGAAATAAGGACAAATGTAATTGAAGTTGTGGAGATAGACACTACAAGATTTGGCAATTGATTGGTTATGTGTTGTGAGTGACATTTAAGAGCTGAGGATAACACTGAGTTTGAGGTCCTGGATGACTAAAGGATGGTGGTTCCTTTGAAAATAATGAGGGGCAGCTAAGTGGCACAGCGAATAGAGCACCGTCCCTGGAGTCAGAAGGACCTAAGTTCAAATTCAGCCTCAGACACTTGACACACTTACTAGCCATGTGACCTTGGGCAAGTCACAACCCCAATTGCCCTGCCTTCCTCACCTCCAAAAAGAAAAAAAAAAAGGAAGTTCAGAACAGTGGTAGATTTGGAAAAAGAAGAAAGGGAAGATAATAAATTTCATTTTGTGCATAAGATCATAAATTTAGAGCTGGAAGAGACTTTCAAGGCTGTCTACTCCAACTCTATTTCTTAGATGAGAAAACTGAAGTTAATTTTCTTACCCATGGCTATGTAGCCATTATTTGCCAAATTCAGAATTTGAACCCCAGCTCTTCTAGACTCGAAGTCCAGAACCTTAACCACTATGCCATGCTGATTCTAATGTTGAGTTTGAGACGCCTACAAAAAAATCCAGCTCAAGATGTACAATGGGCAGTTGGTGATGCAGGACCAGAACTCAGAAAGTAGATGGTGGTTAGAAGTATATAGATCTCAGAGTTATGTTAGTTGATGAAGTCGTCAAGTTAGAGAACAGAGAAATGAAAAGAAGACTCAGGATAAAGTCTTCACATACACCCACAGCTAGTGGATATGGCATAGTTTCTGATGCAGCCAACAAGAATACAAAGGAGTAGTCAGACAGGTAGAACAAGAGCCAGGGGTGAACAATGTCATAAAAACTCAGAGAGAAGAGAGTACCCAAGAAGAAGAAGGTGGTCGACAGTGTCAGATGCCTCAGAGACATAAAGGATGAGCACTAGAAAAGGCTATTAGATTTCACAATGAAGAGATCACTGGAGCTTTGGAGAAAGCAATTTCAGTCAAGTAATGAGGTCAGAAGCCAGACTGCAGAGGGGTTAGAAGAGATTGAGAGAACAAATAAAAGAAGTTTTATCCAAAGGGGCTGGGTGAGAAAGGGAGAGGAGATATATCATGAAAGACAGTAGGGATGCTAAGATCTAGGGAGGATCTTTTTTAAGAATGGAAGAGATTTAGGTGTGTTTGCAGACAGCAAGGAAGAAGTTAGTAGACAGAAAGGGATCAAAGATTGAGAAAGGGGGAGACATAGTAGCCTTTAAGTTTCCTTCAAGCTCTAAACCTTTGATCCTATAATCAGGGAAGAGTAAAAGAGTTAAGAGAGCAGCAATGCAGACCCAGTTGAGTCTACATAACAAACTTGTAAACAACCATGTCAGCAGAGTTGTGTTACTTCTTCCACCATCATTCAGTAGCATTCCATGTAGGGGTAGAGAAGGTAGATTGTGGGAATCATCCAGTGCTAGGGTTTGGAAAGAGATGGGTATTAGGACAAGGAGAGAAGAGACTTGAGGGTCTAGGGCATGTAAAGTTGAACTGGATAACTATAAAAACTAGTTAACTAGGGGTGGCCAGGTAGCACAGCGAGTAAGAGCACCTGCTCCAGTGTCAGATCGAATCCCGGGCTCAGACTCTTAGCACCCACCCAGAAACACCTGGCCGTGTAACCTTGAGCAAGTTACTTAACCCCTATGGATCCTAGGGGCTGAAAACTATAGGTAAGGATGTGCTGAAGGATATGGCCATTGCTATGTATTGCTATAAAGGAATGAAGATGAAGATCACGGATACTCAGGAAGTTGATATGCTAGGAAGCAAAGGTATTTGAAGAGATGTCAACATGTAAATTGAAGTGCCCTAGTATAACTGGTAGGGATTAGGGACAAGACTATAAGCCAAAGAATTCCAAAGAAATTTTTCTTGGGACTTAAACCAGAGTGTCGAATAGGTGGAGATAAAGGAGAGCACTCCAGCCTGAGCTACAACCAGAGAGAATGTCTGAGAAAACCTTGCATGGGAACATTAACCAAAGAGATCGATTTATGTGATAGAGTCTCCAAGATTGAACTCAGTTGGTGTAAACCCAGAGAGGAGGCTCTTGCTCATAGGTTATGTGTAAGGCACTAGGAAATAAAACATTGTATTTCAAGAATTCTACAGTCAGGAGAGATAAGTCATGGGCACAAATAACTATAATTCAGAGCAGAATGTGATATGCTACCATGCCTAAGAACACATTGCTTTGGAAGTTCGAAGGAAATAGTATGAGCACTTCTGATTAGGGGGACAGGGAATGCTTCACAAAGAGGTAGCATTTAAGCTAGGAATTTAGGATTTAGGAATGAGAAGAATTTTGTTAGGCAGAGAGCATCCCAGATATGGGAAATGGCATGAGGAAAGGTATAGATGTGTGAAAGTTCAGGGTGTGTTTTGGGAACAGTGAGTAGTCTGGTCTAGAAAGAACTTATGTGGGGTTGGGGATGTATAGTGAGAAATAAAGATGATGGGTAGTCTGAAGCCAGATTGTGGAGGACCCTGAATGCCAGGTTAAGGCATTTGGACTTTATTTAGTAGAAAATTGAGAGATATTTGGGGAAAAAAACAGACAGGGGAATGACATCATAGCTGTGCCTTAGGAAGATTCATCTGACAGCTGAATAGGACAGATTGGAAGTGGGAGAGAATGAAGTGGGGGTTAGGAGGTGATCACAGTAGTCCAGGTAAAAGGTAATGAGGACATGAATGCCAGAAATGAATAGAAACCAGAGTTGTTGTACAAGCAGAGTTGACAGAATCTAGTGATATGTTTGAGGGAGAGAGTGGAGTTAAGAATTATGCTAAAGTCTAAACCCTGGTTGACTGGAAGAATGATGGTGTCATTAACAGAAACAGGGAAGTAAGTAGGAAAAGTTTGGGGAAGGAGTGGAAGGGGGGTTGGAGAAGAAAGGAGTATTTTCAGGAAGAGGACTAAATTAAATTAATTAAGTGGTGGGGGTGGAACTTGTAGGATCACTTGATATAATTTGAATTGTCATGGTAGACACTGTAGTCTAGGAAGCCCTAGTCTGGGAATTAGGAAATATGGATTCTAGCCTTGACTCAATTACTAATTTTTTGTGGATCTTGGGTAAGTTGTTTATGTAGTAGGACAGAAATGGTTTTTTTCCCAGCCAGCTGATGTACTCAGAGAAAATAAAGAGGCAGATTCATTTTGCATCTACCCAGCATTTCCCCAGAAAACATAAGATTTGGCTCATTTCTAGTGGTATTTGGCTCATACCTCTTTTAAAAATTAAAAAACATACTCAGGTCTTAATGAAACCACTAAAGTTAGCAATACATTAAAGACAGGACAGGCTTTATTTCACCAGACAGAAAACGCCAAACATTAAAAGACTCACAGTTGAGACCATGAACAGTCAAGGAAACTCTTTTCCTCTCTGAGGGGCCCCTATCTCTGCCAGAAATCTGTTGTCCTCTATACACTAAAGTTAAGGCCTTCTCAAAGGAAAAGCACTCAGGGTCACTAGAAAATCAATTCCTTTCCTGAATTCCTGAACTTTCACTGTTTATGTAATTCACAGAACCAGTGAAGAACAAGGTCTAGGTTATTCCTCTATATCATGGTTCTGACCTTTTTTTTCCTCAGTTTTTCCTCCTTCTGGGTCTTCTTTCCAGGAGCTTGGTCCAAGAACTCCTCTTTTCCTGTCTGGGAGCCTTGTTTCCAGAATTCTTCTATTCTTCCTGAAACTCCCCTCACCCTATCACTACTGTTCTATTGATACAAGCTTGAGTTCCTACAACTCACAGCTTGTCCAAGGATTTCTAAATTTTAAAGTACTACATAAATGTCAGTAACTATTATATAAGCTAAGCTCATATCACTTCTCTGGACTTCAGATTTTTCATGTGTTGAGGAAGTTGGACAAAATTACTCCCAAGGTCCCATTTATGTCTAAAATTCCATGTTTATATCAAGAACAAACTCTCATTTGACTACATTACAATATTTATAACCCTTTCTCTAACAAATCCTCCATATAATTAACAAACTAATATTTCTAAAACACAAGTCTGAACCCATCACTACCCTACTCAAAAATCTTCAGTGGCTCCCAGTTGCCTCAAGGATAAAATACAAACTCTTTAGTGAGGGATTTAAAGCCCTCTACATTAGGCGTCTAGAGTCTAGCTCTACAGTAGAGTCTAGCTCTCACCTGGCTTTTCTAGATTTTTTTTTCCCATTAAGGACCTTCTTCACTTATTCTATGTTTCAGTCACTCTGGCCCACTAGTTATCCCCCAAGTTCAATGTACCATCTCCTCTTTCCATATCTTTACAGAGGCTGCCTGACATTTCTGGAATATAATCTCTCTGCACCTCTACCTCCTCTGATCCCTCACTCCCTCCAAGACTCAGTTCAGGAGTCACCTCCTATGGGAGGCTAAATTCCTTAAGCAGAAACAATTTCATTTCTGTCTTTGTAGCCCCAGTACCTAGTACAATGCCTTACACACAATATGAACTTAATAAATATCTGTTTAATTGAATCAAACCAGAGCTAGGCTACCCATGGGGACACTGGATATTTATCTAGAAGTAAGCACCGCTTTTAAAAGGACTGAACTGCCAAGCATAAACATTTTCTGTGTTATTTTATGATACCCTTATCCCCTATTCCTCCTAAAATATTATTTACCACATGTGCTTTTTAAATTCACATATGCAGCAAATATTTATTGATTACCTATTAAATTATTAATTTGGTGACTAGAAGACTCATAGAATCTTAGAATCATAGATCCAGACCTGGAAGAGACGTCAGAATCTATCTAATCGATTTGCAAATGAAGAAAATGAGGTCCAGAGAGGTTGTCAAAACAATTAGCATTTATAGTAAGTGCCTGCTATGTGTCAGGCATTGTGCAAGATACTGGGGGTATAAAGAATGGCAAAAACATGGTCCTTGAGCTCAAGGAGCTCTCGTGGGAAAGATGATTTTCAAACAACTATATATATATACAGGGTAAACTGGAAGTAACCTCAGACAGAATGCAGGGAGTGGGTGGGAGGGGGGGCCCAGGGGAGACAAAGAATGATGCCAGGAAGGGCCTCTTTGCAGGAAGTGGCATTTGAACTGAATCTTGAAGGAAACCAGGAAAGCCAGGAGGCAGGTATGAAGAGGAAGAATCTTCCAGGCATAGGGGCCAGCCAGTGAAAATTCATGGAGTATCATGGCAACAACAAGAAGGCCAATGTTGCTGGAACCTCACGGTTCCCATATGGAAGGGATGATTTGCCCCAGGTGGCACAGACAGCAAGCATCAGAGATAGAATTTGAATCCACTGACTCTGAAGCCATTGCTCTTTCCAGCTTCAAAAGTAAATGTATTAAAAGGTATCACACCACCAGTCCAGCATTCAGAGGTGAAAATGAGACAAAGGAGAATAAAGAGGACAGTTAATATTGCTTTGAGGGTAACCGGGGGATTTTTCCCAGTTTGGGGTATTTTGTGTGCATTATTAGTGTGCTGACCCACAGGAAAAACACTATAAACACCTCTAAAAAGGGTAACAAAAAAAAAAAAGGGGTAAGCCAGTCTGCTTGAAGACTCCAAGAATAATTGTGATGCATCCGTGTGTCCCTTCCCAGATGTCACACTTACTACATGTGTGTTTAGAACTGCCAGAGGCAGGGGGAAGTAGGTAAGTCTGTGCTGACACAATAATTCAGATACAACTCAGGGTGCATATGTGCAAAGGTATTTAATATGAGACTATATCTTATTCCTCTAGAAGCCTGTTTGAGTAATAAACATATAATACATAATATGTATATATACATACATATGTGTGTATGTAAGACATTCTAGGTAAGATAAAAAAGACATGTAAGGCATGGCTCTTATACTTGAAATATGGCAGGGGAGGAGAGTCAAACGACCAAATAACTATGAAACAAAGCAAAATATGGTAAATGCCACAAAGTAAGCAAGTGAAATGCCATGGTGATTCAAAAGAGGGATGTTTACAATCAAAGGATTCATACAATAGATATTTGAGCTAGGATTTGAAGGATAGGCAGGATTCTGATAGGAAGAGATTTAGTGGGAGGAAGGTAGCCTAGGTATAGGGAATTATATGACCAAAGTCAGAGAGGAGGGAAAGAGCTAAGTTTATCCCAGGAAAGGTGAGTTGACTTCTTTATGGTGGAGCATGGCAGGATATAGTGGAAAATAAAGATAGAATTAAGCACAATTGGCCTGCCACTCCTAGAAACACTGCCTAGTGGCCTGGTTTCATGGGAATTTGCTAAGCTTACTTTGCAGATGAAGGAAAAGAGAAAGGAAAGGCAAGGAAAGAAGCTACATCTCATGATTTGTATTATAGTAAACAATGAGGAAATCTAATGAGGCTTGGAAATTCTGTCTCAATGTATTCCCCCAAAGAACTATGATATTTACAGAAGAATAATAACAGAAGTATTCAGTCAAGTCCTACTACCTCTGGGCTGGAAATCTCCCAAGAATTTATCAACATCTCAAAGGATTCCTAACCCCCCCCCCCAGCAGTCCCTGTCAGACTGGAGACATCAGGAAAAGAGCTACTTTTATGATGACCTATCCCTGGCCCAGGCCCCCAAGGGCATAAAAATTGGCCCCAACCAAAACCAGAAGATCAATAATGGGAAGGGAGTTGGACAAGGTTTTTATTATTTGTTTGTTTTTGAAATTCACAGGACATCTGGGTTAAGATTTAAAACTGGGATCTACTCAGATAGCATCACTCATAAACCACCCACTCATATACAGGCTTTTTTTTTTTCTGTAGGGGTAAGGTGGGAGTGGGAAGGGTTGTTTTTAGCACTGTAAAAAATGGGTTACTTTTGTTTTTTATGTTTTTCACTTTCCCTAGGTGGACAGGTCAGAGTCTATAGGGAGCTCAAACACAGCTGGAAAAGAAAACAACCTTTTAACCAAATCAACCAAAAAGCATTCAAGGAATACTGATGTCTTAACTTGGGCCAAAGGACTAACCTTTTCCCTAGGGCTTCTTCTTATCAAAGATACACCCTTACTCAGAGGTATGTCAGCAATTACCAGTCTCTACAAAGAAAGCTGCAGAGCCACAGCCAACAAAAGAAAAAAAGAGAAGAAAAGAATTTAGTTCTCCCTCTCTAAAAAAAAAAAAATTAGTGAGGGGAGTCTGGAGAGACTAACTTTTCAATGCTAGTAAAAAAGGTGGGGAGGAGACAAAGACCTTCACTGAGACATGTAAGGACATCTAGGACACCCCCCCCCCCAGCCCATATCTTAGCCATTATGCATTCCCAACTGGTTTGGCCACAATCCAAGAAGACTTTGTGTTTGTGTCTGTATGTGAGAGAGAGATAAGCAATCCCAGAGAAGGGAAGCTATACTACAGTTAGTCCAGTGAGAAGTAAAAGCTGCAGGAAAGAAAAAGCTGCACTGTAGGTTGGGGGAGGGAAAATAGCAGGCGGTCATACCAGGAAAAATAAATTGGCAGCACCTATGCTCTCTCTTGCCAAATCAAACCAGAGGGGCAGAGGTCCAGCCTGGGACAGGTTGAGAGACAACATGGTGGATAGAATGCTAGTTAGTCATAAAGACCTAGGTTCAAATGCTGCTTCCTAGAGACAGGGATGGAGAACCTGCAGCCTCAGGCCACATGTGGCCCTCTAGGTCTTCAAGTGCAGCCCTTTGACTGAATCCAGACTTCACAGAACAAAACCCCTTAATAAAAGGATTTGTTCTGTAAAACTTGGACTCAGTTAAAACGTCAAACCTGGGGACCTAGAAGATCACATGTGGCTATAGGGGTGTTCTGAGGATCAAATGAGACAATGTGTGTCAAATTCTTTATAAAATTTAAAGCCTTATATGAATGTCAGCTGTCATTGCTGTGTTTGTTGTTTAATATGCACTTCAGTCATCAATGCCATGAAGAATGATCTAATGTTCCCTTGGGAAGGTGGATTGGTTCTAGCTCATTTTTATTACTTTGTTACAGTATATGAGACTTTTTTTTTCTCTTTGGTGGCAGAGGGGAGGTCTTTTAGCAATGTACAACATAGGTTATTTTTTTTCTTTCTTTTTTTTTTAAACTGTCCCTTAGCTAGTCAGGTCAGCTTCTATATGAAACTCAAACATTACTAAAAAAGAAAAAAATCCTTTAACCAAATCAACCAAAAGGTATTCGTGGAATAGAGAAATCTTAACTTAAAAGAGCATGGAACTAAACCCTTTCCCAGAATTTCTTCTTATCAAAGAACTGAGCCAGAGTAGATACAGACCCAATTGAATCATCTGTACCTACCCTGATTAGGAACTACATCCCCAATAAGGCTCCTGGGGGTAGGACTGACCTGGGATGTTTGCCAGAAGTACTCTCCAAAGTCAGCATGCCCTTGAGTGTCTGTGGTCAAGTGGCCAAAGCAATGGTGCAGCATACTCTGCAGGACCCCAAAACATCAAACCTGGATTAGTGCCCACTGCTGCATGGCTCCAGATCATAAGCAATTAAAGACATAGGATCATAGATTTGGAGCTGGAAGGAAATTCAGAGGCCATATATTCCAAAACCCTCATTTTCCAGATGTAGAAACCGGCCCAAGGAGATTGTATTACTTGCTGAAAGTCACATAGATGGGGAAGCTACGTGGCGAAGTGAATAGAGCACGGGATGGGGAGTCAGGAGGACCTGAGTTCAAATCCTACCTTAGACACAACACTTAGTAGTTGTGTCACCTTGGGCAAGTCACTTAACCCTGTTTGCCTCAGTTCCTTCTCTGTAAAATGAATTGGAGAAGGAAATATCAAACCACACCATTATCTTTGCCAAGGAAATCCCAAATGGGATCATGAAGAGCCTGGGACAATTGAAAAATAAGTGAGTAGGGGGCAGCTAGGTAGCATAGTGAATAGAGCACCAGCCCTGGAGTCATGAGGACCTGACAGGAAGACAAATCCAGCCTCAGACAGTTAATGTTTACTAGCTGTGTGACCTTAGGCAAGTCACTTAACCCCAATTGTCCTGCCTTCCCCTCTCCAAAAAAAGAAAAAAAAAAACAAGTGAATGTACTGACTATGTTGTCAATTGCAAATTTTCTGAAAATGCAGATGAGGAAAACTACCCAATAGAGGGGGAAAAGACAAAATGGTGGAGGGAGGGATAATCTAAAAGCGCCTTCCCACCCTAGGATTCTGTGATTATAATCTGGACCTCTCTTAATTTCAATTTGACAATCTTCTAAGATCAAGGACATTTAGAGAGAAAGTTGAATCAAGACCCAAATAATAAAAACCAAAATAAACCAAGAAGTCAAAACAATAGAAAAATATTCCTTATCTCTAAAATTTTCATCAAAGCAATAAGCTGTCATCTGCCCAGTCTAGGAAGGAGATTGTAGTTTATAAAAATCTGAAAATAACAGGAACTGGTCTAAGATCTTCAAGATCTGAAATAAGAAAAAACTACTGACAGGCTCTCAGTGAAGACCCAGAATCTAGTAAAATTAAGTCAAAATGACTTCCTATTGATATCAAGAAGCTGGACAAACCTGAGTAGTATTAGTGTGGCTTGTTATCTCCTTTTATCCTCATGGACATCTAGCTCTGTGAAACTGCCTGGCATTTGCCCTCCTTTATCATCTTTCCAGTTTAATTTTGTGTCACCTCCCACACACTCTATGCTCTGGCCAAATCAGCCTGCTCTCAAACCCTCCCCAAAACACAGCCCACACTCAGGTTTCTGTCTTTGCTCATCATGATCTGCTTGGGGACACCCCTCGTCCCCCCCCGCTTTTTTTCCATTCCCCTTTGCCTTTCTAATTCCTAACCATCCATTAAGTCCCAGCTAAAATGCTAGCTTTTTCATGAACTCTTCCTTGATCTTCTCCAGTAAGTAATGACCTTCCCTCAGACCTCATACTGTGCTTGGTTTTGTCATTCTCTTCTTATGTGATGTATTACCTCTAACTAGACTATAAGTTTCATGAGACTAGGGACCATGTCTTACCTAAGTTTTATATGTCCCTAGCACCCAGCACAATGCTCTCTATACATAGTAGATGCTTGTAAAATGTTTATTGAACAGCATTGTAAAGACAAACAACTTTGAGGGATGTTTAGTCCTTCTGATCAGTGTAATAACCAACTGTGATTCCAGAGGACCAAAGAGGAAGCATTGCTACCCAAAGAGATGACAGACTCAAAATGAGGAGTAAGACATCCATTTTTTGACATGGTCAATTAGAAGATTTGTTTTGCTTGACTGTCCATATCTACTAAAAGACTTTTGCGTTTATTTTTAGTGGTAGAAGGGAAGAGGTGAGAGGGAGAGAAAAAAATGCTGGTTATTTTTTTTTTAAGTAAAATTAAATAAAAGTTATATGAAAATGTTTGTTGAACTGAGAAACAAGACAAAAAGGAATAGATATTTTTAGTCCTATTATAACCTAAGATAATGTTCCATTCAGCAAATATTTATGAAGTACCTACTATGAGCAAGACCAGTATGGGGAGACAAAAATGAAAAAGGACCTACTAGTACAAAAGCCAGTGCCATATCCTCAAGGAGAAGACACGACAGTAGGAGTGAAAAGACAAGAACACATATAAATAAGGCAAATCAAAATAGACCAAGTGCATAATGGGAATTTAAAGAGCCAAGGGATCAAATGATTCCACCCTGTAAACTGATATCTACCCTGTATATTGGAAACTCTGAAAATAAATCCTGTAGGCTCTCACATATTCTAATTCAAAGTTGAGGCCTTGAATTCCCCAGCTTTGAGATTATAGATCTTTTTTATGACCAGGAACAGCAGATTCCTCTAACAATCTTTAAACTATTGCTGGCTTCATTCTATTTAACCTGGGGTTAGGGAGGGAACAGAGAGAGGAGGAAGAGGAGGTGGTATCCTTGAACAAAAGTAAACATAAGAAGAAAGGAACCGGAGCCAGGCCATCCAGAAGTTAAAGTAATAACATCAGGGTGAAGGCTGTGGAGGAGGGTGGGCACCAAGGACTCTCTGGGCTGTTTGCTTTGTTGTACCAAGGTCAGAGTTCCCAGGAGTCACTCATCATCACCACTCCCACCCTTTCAGTTAGCAAAATTCTCAGGGCCATCCCAAAGAGGGAAAAACAGACTTCTAGTTATAAACCAGACACTGGCAAAGTCCTATCAGAAATAAAAACCCAGGGTACACTTCACAGGAGCCATCTTTATGGAACTTTCCAAGGGATTTCACGGTTTCTTCTAGCTCTGTGGCTTTCTTCTGAACATGACACATTATAGTATCATAGAATTTTAGACTTATATCATTTAGTTCAAAACTCTGAGGAAAGTGAGATCCAAAGGGAGGTGGGGGTGGAGGTATACTTGCCTAAGGTCCCCTAGCAAATTCTGTAGGATTTCAACATTTAACAGTCATACAGTGCATTTGATATCTAAATGTTATGAGATTCCCCTTGTTTTCATCTCCATAAATTGTTGCAGGATTAAAAGCTAGATGATATCCAACCTCTTCTCTTCATAGATGAGGAAATTGAGGTCCAGAACTAAAGTAATGGTCCAAGGTCACAGAAGGAGTACAGAGCAGAATCTGAATTCAAACCCAGGTCTTGGATTATGAAAGTTTTTATTGACTTCAAAAATTTTGATTCAGATTTGAAATGTAACAAACATAATCCCAATCTTAAAATTTCTTTGTAGGTAGAAATTAACCCTAATTTTATGATTTCTTTAAAGGTAGAGATAAACATATTTTCAGTCTAGAATGGAGAGATTAATTAAAAGTGTCACCGTGTCCTTCCTGTTTAGTTTCTCCAAAGTCATTTTATCATTGTAAAAATGCCTTTGAATGACTTAAGAACTCCAATTAACATAATGCCCAGTTATGATTCCAGAGTACCAGTGAGGAAGGATGCTAAGTACCTCCTGACAGAGAGATGATGGACTCAGGATGCAGGTTGAGACATACTTTTTTTGGACATGGATGATGTGGGAATCTATTTTGCTTCTCTGTGCATACTTATTAATAAGAGTTTTGGTCTTTATTTTTTCCTTTTCAATGGAGGAAAGGGAAATGTGGGAGGGAGACAAAATGAATACTTGTTAATTGAAAAAATAAAATTTAATTTAAAAAAAACAAAGTTTTGTTGTTCTTCAATATATCTTCACCATTTGTAAATGTTTGCAAAGAAAAGAAAAGCACTTATGATATCATGAGAAAACATGGATCCTTTCACTCTTCCCCCAGTCAGCTGCTGAGGCTCAGTTCTCTGATGTTGAGGCAGGAGCTTCTTCAGGTGGTACTTCCTGACTCATTACAATTTAGCAAGCCTGACCAAAGCATACAGGAAATTGTAAAGAACATCTGGAATCTGGCCAGGAATGGACCTCAAACTTCAGTTTCTTAAGCTTAGAAATTCTAAAGAAATCATAAAGGTTAGGTGCTCCTGACTACAGACTATAAATAAAGCAGGAGGCAAATTTTTTTAATATGTTTTACTTTATTTCATTAAATGTTTTTAAATTTTTTAAACATTCATTATTTAAAATTTGAAACTCCAAATTCTCTCCCCCTTCTTCCTTCCCCTACCCCTCCTTGAGAAGGCAAGTGATATGCTATTCATGTGAAGTTATGCAAAACATATTTCCATATTTGCCATGTCGCAAAAGAAAACACACAAAAACAAAAAAATTTTTTTAAAAAATGAAAAAAGTATGCTTCAATATATCTTCAGAGTTCATCAGTTCTTTCTCTGTAAATGGATAGCATTTTTCATTGTGGGTTCTTTGGAATTTATTACTGTCTTGATGAGAGTGGCTAAGTCTTTCACAGTTAATCATCCTTATAATATGGCTATAACTTTGTACAATGATCTCCTGGATCTGCTCACTTCATTCTGTATCAGTTCATGTAAGACTTTCCAAGTTGTGTTTTTTTTTTCTTCTGAAACCATCCTGTTCATCATTTCTTATAGCACATAGTATCCCATTGCAATCATATACCACAACTTGTTCAAGCATTTCCTAATTGATGGGCATCCCTTCCAATTCCAATTTTTTGCCACAACAAAAAAAAGCAAGCAGAGATCTTCTTAAGGAAGCAGGGAAGGAGGAACTAATGTGTTCTTGCTCTAGAATGTCCCCTCAACCCCACCCTTTGTCTCTAAGTAAGATGATTAGGGGAAGCCTTGGAGGACAGCAGAGGTTATAAAATGGCAGAAATTTTCTTTATTATTCATTAATTATTTTCCCCTCTAAATCCTGCCCCTCCTTTCCTACCTTCCCTATTACTATAGAGGGCAACGCCATCCTCCCAGTTCCCTCAGGCTCACAACCTAGGAGTCATCCTGTATTCCTCACTCTCTCTCTCATCTGTATCTAATCTGTTGCTAAGACCTAAGGATTTCACCTTCACAACATGTCTTGATTATGCCCCTTTCTCTCCTGTAATACTGTTACCACTCTGGTACAAGCCCTTATCATTTCATACCTGAATTACTGCAATAGCCTACTGGTGGGTCTGCCTGCCTCAAGTCTCTCCCCACTCTAATCCATCCTCCATTCAGCTATTAAAGTGATTTTCCTAAAACATAGGTCTAATCATGTCACACCTCTACTCAATAACCTCCAGTGGCTCCCTATTGCCTCTAGGCTCAAATGCAACATGTTCTGTTTGACATTGAAAGCCCTTTATAACTATCCTTCTACCTTTCCAGTCTTCTTACACCTTACTCTCTGACAAATACTCTTTGATCCAGTAACATTGCCCTTCTGGCTATTCCACAAACAAGACATTCCATTTCTCAGCTCCAGGCATTTTCTCTGGCTGTCCCTCATGCCTAGAATGCTCCCCTTCCTTCACTCTGCCTACTGATCCCCCTTTAATAATATTTGGCTTTCCCAAATAAAATCCCATTTTTTACTGGAAGCTTTCTCCAACCCCTCTTAATTTTAGTACTTTCATTTTGTGTATTACTTCTTATTTATTCTGTATGTAGCTTGATATAGATAGATAGAGATAGACAGATAGATACACATACATATATACACACATGTGTGTATTGTGTTATACATGTGTGTATATGTACATGTGTTTTATTTTTGTATGTTTGTATGTATCTACATAATACACATATAAAACATACATATACATATATTTGATTGCATGTAGTCTCCCCCTATTCGATTGTAAATTCCTTGAGGGTGGGGATTGTCTTTTGCCTCTTTTTGTTTCCCCAGGGATTAGCATAATGCCTGGCACCTAGAAGGTGCTTAATAAACATTTATTGATTGATTAAAGTTGTCTCAAGTTAAGGAAGTACTGTCTGTATGTATTTGATGCTCAGGTTTGTTTTTTTGTTTTTAAAACACCAAGCATTTTCTTTTTCCCTTCTCCCCCATAGTTATTTCCTTAAGAAACTATCACAACAAAGCAAGTGAGTAGAACCACACAATCTCTCAGATACTTTGCCCTTCAGGGACTACTCTAGCTATGTTCTAAATGAATGGGGTGAGCCATGACTTACCAATAGAATTAACTATGGAATAAGTCGATCTCTTGGACTCTTCCTTCTCTTCTTCCTTTGTGATACATTATGACCTCCAGACAGAGATCAACGAAGTAGTTCTTCTAGAGAAGGTCATTGAGTAATAGATGAATTCACAGAAGAGCCATGAAGTAAAAAAGCTGGTGAACCACTGGTCTAACACCATGTAATCTCTGTGCTTCCATGATCACAAAGCAGTCATGAGCCTGTTTCACCTCCATATTACTCATTGGTAATACAGGATACCATCACAACCTACTGAATACTCTTGCCCTAAAGAGCCTTGGAAAGAGCCATATTTAAACAGGAATTTTCGCTAAATAGGGACCATCTGTATCTACAGGTTATTTCTTCAAAACTTTGTACCAAAACTCATAAATATTGGTGGTAGTGGTGGTGGTTGTTGTTTAAAGACTGGATCTTCCTACTTTACCAAGTCTGGTAAGTATAAAGGCTACTCACTGCTCCATTCCACTTCCAATCAGCTCTGGAGTTTTGGTCTCCTCCATCCCCACCACCACCACCTTTACTATATTGATGCTGAAACCTATTATGGATGCCCTATTCACTTAGCCCACTGCAACTGAGAACTCCCAGCCTCAAAATTCTGCCAGCTTCACCATCCTGGATAGCAGGAATTATAGACCTGTCCCACCACCCACTGTAGCAGCTGAATCCTAACCAATGCACATTCACTAAACATTTTCTCCACTAAATTCTAAATCCATTGAATGCTCGGTTAGGTCCAACAAACCAATACCATGTATGTGTGTAGCCTGGAAGAGGCAACAGAATAGGAGAGAGATCAGACTTTCATCACCTCTTGCCAGACTCTCACAACCAGATCCTAATTGGTCTCCCTGACTCGTTTTCCCAGCCCCAAAGCATGCTCCACACAGCTGCCAAAGGGATCCTCCTACAGTTCAGTTCTGACCATGTCCGAGTTTGCTCAAGGACCTCCAAAAGCTCCCTCTTGCCTTAGGTCAAAATATAAACTCCTCTGTTTGGCCTTTAAAGACCTTCACAATATGGTTCCAGCCTAAATTTCTAGGTTTATTAAACATGGATTCTACATCCCGTACAAATTTTCCATTCCTTATACGTGACAACCCCCCCCTCCATGTCTTTGCATGGGCTATCTCAGCCTCTCACTGCATGGCTAGCACTACTCTCTCCTCATTACTACCTCTTAGAATCCCCAGCTTCCTTCAAAGTTCAGTTCTTGGACTACCTCCTACATGGAACTTTTTTTGATTCCTCCTTCTGCTCCCCCCACTTCCTAGTTCCCTCAAAGAAATTACTATGTATATATCTTGTATTAACATATATGGATACATACAGTATTGTTTCTTCCATGAGAATTTTATTTGTATGCCAAGCACCTAGTCATTTTTAGTCTTGTCTGACTCTCCACAACCCCATTTAGAGTTTTCTTGGCAAAGATACTGCAGTGGTTTGCTATTTCCTTCTCCAGCTCATTTTACAGATGAGGAAACTAAGCAAACAGAGTTAAGTGACTTGCCCAGAAAGTCACTCAGATAGTACCTGTCTGAGGCTGGATTTGAATTCATGAAAACAAGTCCTCCTGATTCCATGCCCAGTGCTTTATCCACTGTGCCACCTAACTGCCTACCCAGCAACTAACAGTGTCTGGCAAAGAGCAGGCATTTAATAAATGTTTAGCAAATAAGAACTGAATTAAAATTCTACTCAAGTAAGTAATAGTTGGTCCCCAAAGTTCTTTTTCACTTTTTGGAGGGGGGAAGGCACAGCTAGTAAGTGTAACGTGTCTGAGGCTGGGTTTGAACTTGGGTCTTTGACTGGTGTTCTATCCACTGCGCAACCTAACCACCACTCCCCCCCACCTCAGTTCTTAAAGTCTATGTGCCTCAAGCAAATCCCGAGGCTTAACTAATAGATCTTTTGTGGAGGAGGAAGTTCCCACACCAGGAGTTCTCCATGCTAAGGAAATTACAGATCCTTCAACTTTTTATATTCGAGGACACATAGTGTATGTGTGAGTACATACATGTGTGTATGTATGTCCACCAAATCAATATCTAGATGGTGTATGTATGTTGCCTGGTGGAGGCAACGCAGCAGTAAAGATCAGACTTTCATCTCCTCTTGCTAGGACTCTCGCATATGTGTGTGC
This sequence comes from Petaurus breviceps papuanus, assembly GCF_028583685.1. Taxonomy (NCBI): domain Eukaryota; kingdom Metazoa; phylum Chordata; class Mammalia; order Diprotodontia; family Petauridae; genus Petaurus; species Petaurus breviceps. Next base: position 28,722,072 of record NW_027185809.1, read on the forward strand.
ACATGCACACACATACATATACATACATGTAAAAACATTTATTGTATGGCAGTTAGGTGGTTTAGTGGATAAAGCAGCAGACCTGGAGTCAGGAAGATCTGAGCTTAAATACAGCCTCAGACACTAAATAGCTATATGACCCTGGATAAGTCACTTAACCCTAATTGCCTCAGTTCCTCATCCATAAAATGAAGACACGCTGGAGAAGGAAATGACAAACCACTCCAGTACCTTTGCAAAAAAAAAAAAAATCCCATGGACAATGTCCATGGAGTCACTTAGAGTTGGACATGACTAAACAACTATGTTTGCTAGGCACAGTACAAAGTGCTAGGTATACAAAGAAAGACAAAAGACAGTCCCTGCCCTCAAGGAGCTTGCAATCTATTTGGGGAGACTACATGCAAACTAATATATACAAAGCAAGCTATATACAGGATAAATAGGAAAATAATTAAAAGAAAGAAAGCACCATATCTGGGGTATAATTACTACTGCCATGATCTCCTCTAGCACTCAAAAAAACTAAAGGCTCCTCTTGACCCTCACCTTGCTAAAAGTTTTCTATCTCTTTAAGGACAAGGCAACTAGCCAATATTATAATAGTTTAGCTGGAAAGGAAACCATCTAGTTAAATGTAAAAGCATTTGTGAAATAGTTATGCTTTGTAGAACAAACTGGGAAAGATGGATTAAAAGTAGACTTTCCACTCTTTTACGCAAAAGCAACAGGTCACTTGATGATAACGCACTAGAACAGACTCTGGTCTACCCTGACTGTAAGGAAACAGGGTTAGGTGTCACAGTAGATAAAGTGCTGGCCCTGAGCTCAAATCCAACCTCAGAAGCTTAGTAGCTATGAGATCCTGGATATGGTGTTCACTTAACCTCTGTCTACCTCCATTTATTTCCTCAATTGTAAAATGGAGATAACAATAGCTCCTACCTCTCAGAGTTGTTGTTGAGGTTCAAATGAGATAATATTTATAAAAATGCTTTTAGCACAGTGTCTAGTACATAGTAGACACTTAAATGTTTATTCCCTCCCTCCCAAGGAAATGAAAAGGGAAACATCCTCAATGCCTCCTCGTAATGAACAGAATTGAATCACTATCAAAAGTCTATCTCAGTTCCCTTACACTTTTTGCTGGAAAAAAAAAACCTTCAAATTTAACTTTTCTGCCATAGTCTTCTGAGTCGTGGCCATGTCCATTACAATCTTCTGATTGAGGTGAAGTCTGATCAACTCCACCCCACAATAGATACCTAGTCATTCTCACAGGATCCATTTTCCATAGTCTAGAAAAAGAAGCAAGTTTGAGAGAGAGAGACAGAGAGGACAGAGAAAGATGGGGGGGGGGAGGGGGGAGAGAGAGAGAGAGAGAGAGCACATCCAGAATCTCTTATGCCTACCTAACTTCTTTGAATTGTGTGTCACATGTTTGGATACTACATCAAAAATGTCAGCCTTTCAATTCCCATACTGACTATACTTCCTTGACATTAATAAGGTCATAGACTAGGGAATAAAATCAATATAGGAGAAGTACTGGCTTGGCTCTGTATTCTCAACTATATTGCTCAAAGACTTTGTTTTGTTTTGTTTTAAAATTTTTTATTAAATTAAACAAATTTTAATTTTTTTTTAATTAAAAAAAACTGCCCTCACAAACTTATCCAACTGGACTGAGCAAATCTATACCAAAAAGGCAAAATGTTCTGACTAAGAGTAGTTTGTGACTTTGACTCTTGGCTGGTTGCTTAGTTATATCCAAATGTAGTGGTCACTATGAGAGACAGCAAGGTACAGAGGAAACAATATTGGACTTAGTGCTGAGAGACCTGGGATGAAATTCTGACTCTGCTACTTACTATTATGTGACCTTGAGCAATATATTTAACCATTCTAGACCTCAGCTTTCCTCATTTGTAAAATGGAAAAGGGTTAGATTAGATGATCTCTAAAGTCCTTTTCAGCAATGTGATAACATGTACTCTGCTTTAAAGGATAAATGGCAGATAATCTAGAGCTTCCAATCTACCTGTTTCTCAAAGTTCAGGCAGATGGATCTCCTCAAGTGTTCCAAATACACCATATGCAGTGCTATTTATGTTAGTTTTACTTCTCCCCCTCCACTTTAGCCCATCCTTTAAAATCCAGCTAAATCTGGTCCTACCTATTCTCTACCCTATCTGCTTTTCCATAACATTTATAATCTATGCTACTAAATTAGGCATTAATTCTATAGAGTCCTACATGGTTCCCTAATGACTTCCCGCATTGTTCTTATCGACTCACCTATGTGGAAAAGCTTTTCCAGGACAGGAGCCAAATCTGAAGCTCTTCTTGTGCCCCCCTCACAGAGATTAATTATTAGAGGGCTGAGTGCATGGTAGGATCTCAATGAAGGCATGCTGATTGATAACAATCACGGGGTGAAGGTGGAGCCGGTGGAGGGAGGAGAAAGAAGCAGGGAATATTCAACATAGTTTTTACAGCCTTGAAATTCTATTCCCTGCCCTCAGGCCCCAAAATTTTCCTTGAAGCTCATTTATGACTGCTAATAAAGAAAAGGAAGATTGTGACAAGGCTCTAACAAGCTACCAGCTGACCTTCATATTCCCCTTGAAAGGGTGATTGGGTTAATCAAGGATTCACCAATATTATCTTTTGGACCCTGTGACGGGCTTTTCTGTTCTCAGAGACTTGGAGTCAAAATGAACGTCAAAGACCATGTAGAGAGCTCAATCTGTAAATGAACAGGAATTCTCTGTATTCCATCCCTGACCTCCATTCCTCTTTGTATCAACTTACCTTTTCTTGAATATCTCCAGTGATGAGTAACTTTTGAGGCACTTTCAGACAGCTCTAATGATCAGGCAATTTTTCCTTAATGAAATCAAATTTTACTTAATAAAACAAAAAACTTCCTCTGTATGAGAAATTGTGATAGGTTCTATGGAGAATCTAAAGGTGAGAATTGGCAGTTTCTACTCCCAAGAACTTAAGAATCTGATAAGAGGAATAATAGATATATGATGATATAACTATAATACAAATTAGAGTATGGTAAGTGCATAGAACAGGACAAATCACATGTCATGAGAGGCTTGAGAAGTGAAGAATTATTTCTGACTGGGAAGACTTAGGTAAGAATTCACTGGGGAGGTAGCATCTGAGTTAGACCTTGCAAGAAAAGATAGACGTCAGGAGAAAGAAGCCTATAGGAAGACCTTTTCAGGGATGGGGAACTTAGGGTCAAATGCCTGAGACTCACATGTCCTAGTTCTATCATTAACTGATTGTGGAACTGTTGGGGTTTAAAATGTTGGTGTTAAGGGGTGCTCAGGACCCCAAAATACTGACACTCCAGATCCTGCCCGAATGAATTTGGCCCGTCTTCTTTCAGCCAAAGAAAAAGTTTATTAAAGATCCACCATATTGGGTAGACTTAAGGAATCTGAACACTTGTACTGACAAGAGACCAGAAATGAATCTGAGCACCTTCGTGGAGGCAAGATGGATCCTATATACAGAAAGAGTATGGGAGGGAACTAGGGGTGGTCAAGTAGTCTGGGGTGACTAGAGTAGGGGTTTAGTGAGGGTCTTGAGGAGGAGTCTAAGGAGGATCTTGATGGGAATGGGGTGACTGGAGGTCAGGTTCCAGGAACCAAAAGAATGGGATTTTGATGGGATCAAGGGTGGGAAGCAGCTGGGGGCAATCCGGAGGTAAGAGAAAATGGAGGCCAAAGCTAGGTTAAGGGTAACAGATTTGGACTTGAAAAAGCCAGAATAAGTGGGAAAATTCCAGGAGAATTCAGCATGGGGGTTTCCCAGGGCCTATGGACCTTGGGACTCAAATTCTTTCAGGGTAAAAGGAAAAGGTCTCAGCTTGAGCCCATACCCATTACCATGTTTCCCCGATAATAAGACACTGTCTTATTAATTTTTTTGGACAGAAAAACACCAGAGGTCTTATTTTCAGGGGAGGGCTTATTTTAATGAACATTGACAGCAATTTTAATAAACAGGTAAATGTGAACAAAAAAATGTACCTTTATTCAATAAGCAAATCACTGGGGAAGAACAGGATGACACGCTCACTGCTGCAGCTCTGACTGGATGCAGCTCGGAGCGCAGCGTGCGTTTCACGGGGGGCGGGGGGGGAACGGTGCATACAGAGGGTACCGTAATGTAGCGTGTAGCGCAGGGGATCACCTTCACTACAGTAGCCATCTCAATAGGGCTTATTTTCGGGGGAGGGCTTATTTTAGAGGAATCTTACACAGTAAGGGGAGGGCTTATTTTCGGGATAGGTCTTATTATCGGGGAAACACGGTAGAACCTAAGTGATTTTCCTAAAGTTTACCAAGTCCTCCTTTCCCTCCTACTCAATAAACACCAGTGACCCCAATCATCTCTAGGATCAACTATAAAATCCTCTGTCATTTAAAGTTGTTTATAACATAACCCTTTCTTACATTGCTAGTCTTCTTATACTTCCCTCCACATACTGTACAACCCAACAACGCTAGCCTATTGGCTGGTCCTCTCATACAACAATCCATCTCATGTCTGTACCCTTGTACTGGCTGTCTCCATCACTAGAATGCTCTCTCCTCACTGCTCTGGTGGTCTCCCCAACTTCCTTCAAGATTCAGCTTAAATCTGACCTTCTGCAGGAGGCCCTTCCCCCCTATGCCCACCCCCATCTGCTAGTGCCTTCCCCTCAGCAATTGTCTTGTATGTTGTTTATACGTTGTCTCTCCCATTAGACAAGACCCATCTTGCAGGTAGGGGAGTGAGGTTTTGTTTTGGGAGGGGTTGCATTCCTTTGTATCCCTAGGGCTTAGCACAGTACCTGGTACATAGTAAACACTTAATAAATGCTTATTGATTGATTAAAACACTGAGAAAAATCACTTAACCTCTGAACCTGTATCCTCTGAAAAATAGGGTTGATAATACTTATATCTAGCTCACAGGCTTATGATGAAAAAAAGTGTTTCATAATCTTTAAAGAGCTATACAAATGTTAGCTGCTATTTTAATTGAAATAAGGTATCCAAAAAGGGCTTTGTAACCTTAAAACCTATATAAATACAGGCAATGATGACAGTCTACTTCTCTTTGCATACTACCTTCTTTCATTTCTTGCATATGAGGAAACGTTACAGCCTGCTTAGATCTATGATGCATCTCTTTGTTGTCCTTTGGTTTAGACATAATTTGGTGGCACTTGGAATGTCAAGGATATTTGTATGAAGTTTCTTCTAACCACGTTCCAATAACAGCCTTGTGCTTAGGTTGAAATGAACCCTACCAGGGCAGCAACCAATAATACAGTGGTCAGAAGGTCCATGAGCTATATTCAGCCGACCCAAATGATTAGTGGTCTCTATAGGTAGCCTGACATTGTAGCTGCCGTGACTTATAGGAACAGCTCTCTCCCCCTTCTGCCCACCCCACCCCACCCCACCCTCCACCCTCTGCAGCTATTCAGAACTGATAAGGTCTATAAGGGAAGAAGTATTAAAGCATGTGAGGGCAGCTGAGAGGTGCAGTGGATAGAACTACGGGTATGAAATCAGGAAGACTCATCTTCCTGAGTTCAAATCTGGCTTCAAACATTTACTAGCTATGTGACCCTGGACAAGTCACTTAACCCTATTTGCCTCAGTTTCTTCATCTGTAAAATCAGCTGGAGAAGGAAATGGTAAATCGCTCCAGTATCTTTGCCAAGAAAACCCCAAATTCAATCCAACACAACTAAACAACAATTAAAGCTTATAAATGAAAGACTACTTAGAAGCTATATAATCAACCTGTACCTACCCATGAAGCCAGGCAGTTCTTTCAGTTATGAGTTCTAGTACCAAAATAGAGGACAATTCAGACCAAACTAAGCTTAACCAAAAAATTAATGGTAGAACCATGAATTGATATAGCCATTGTGGAAAGTAGTTTGGAATCATACCCCAAAAGTCACCAATCTATACTTGCTCTGGCCCATCAATATTACAACTTTATTTATACTCCAAAAGAAAAAAAAAAAAGACCCACATATGCAAAAATATTCATAACAGCACTTTTGTCATAGTAAAGAAATGGAAACTAAAGGGGTACCCACCAATTGGGAAAAGGTTAAACAAATTATGATACATTAACATAATAGGAAATTATTGCTCTATAAGAAATGACAAAAGATAAGATCTCAGAGAAACCTTGAAAGACTTGTCTGAACTGATCCAGAGTTAAATGAGTAGAAACAGAAGAACAATTTATATAATGCTCTAAAGACAAACTTTGAAAAACTTAAGAACTGTGATCAATGCTTTGACCAATCATCATTTCAGAGTACTGGTGATAAAGCATGCTACCCACCTCTTGACAAAGAGGTGATGAACTCAAGGTGCAGGATATGACATGCATTTTTAGACCTGGCCAAAGCAAGAATTTGTTTTGCTTAACTATGCATATTGGTTACAAGGAGTGAGAATCATTATCTATAAGATGGAAGACCTCAGAATATCCTGGTAATCAGAGGATTTTGTTTTGTCTTTTCAATTGAGGTAGGGGGTCAAACGTGAGAGTAATAGAAAATAAATGTTTGTTAATTGAACACACACAAAAAAGAAAAAAAGAAGAGAGAAACCAAGAGAGAGTAAAAAGAAGAGAAAGAAAGGAAAAGGAGGAAAAGAGGAAGGGAAGGAAGAAGAAAATGAAGCAGAAGAGAAAAAAAGAGAGAAACAGGAGGAGGAGAATGAGGAAGAAGAGAAGCAGAAGAGGAGGAGATCAGTTTTGGAATACTTATACAGAAGCATACAGGGAAAGAAAACAGTACTAGACAGTTCTGAGAACAGCACTAGAGACAGAGAACAGTACTAGAAGAAAGCACTAAGGTGTGTAAAACCTTGGCTCCCCAGAGGGATCCACATTCTGGCTCTAAGGTAGATCCTGAAGAGACCAACTTTGGAGACTTTAGTGTATAAAGACCTGAGATGGACCAGTCTATAATATCACAAATTTTAAAAATTGCCTTAGCAATTAATAGTTCTCAGTGCTGGACCTACATAGCAGGTACTATCAAATCTCCATGGCAGCTCACATGTCTCTATCTTGTTCACAAAAAAACCATGAGGATCTGTCATAGGTTTTGCTACAATATAGTTATACAGTATTCCACTGATCTATCCATCTAGTAACCCTGTCCAAAAAGGAAATGAGGTTAGTCTGGCATAACTTGTTCTAGATAAAGCCACATTAGTTCTTTGTGGTCACTGCCTCCTTTTTCTAGATTTCTACTATCCATCTTATAATGATCTGCTCTAGAATTTTAAAAGAAATCAAAATCAAGCTACAATAACTGATTATAGTTTTGCAGCCTCCGTTCACTTTTCTTTTATGAAAAACTAGGACATTTTTCCCTTCTCTAATCCTTCGCCACCTCTCTTGGTCTTCACAGTGGCTCAATAATCTCAGTGTGCTAGCTGCTTTTTTTTTTTTTTCAGTTCCCTGGAATGCAGTTCATCTGGGTTTGATGACTTGTTCACATCAAAGGTGTTCTTTTACTATGTCTCCCTAATTATCTTGGGCTTCGAGTCCCTATTAGCCATCTTTGTTCTGGCTCTTCTAGGCCAAAGATGATTTTCATTAATAAAAAAATTTAAAAGAATAAATACTGAGTAGTTCTACTTTCTCTCTAGTTGTTATCATTTTCCCACTTATCCTTTCTTTGAATCTCCTCTTTTTCTCAGTACACTTAAAAATATTTTGTTTTGGTTGATCCTGGTGTTTATCTTGAGCTATAGCCCTCCTGATACTATTCTCATAGGACCATGAGTTTTTGCATTCCTTAGTTTTCTGTCCTTACTTCTATCTTCTGAGCATGCCTTTTTAAAATCTAAGTTGGTCAATGAGTTCCCTGTGTACATACACCCTCTTTAAACAGTCCCATCTTACTTCATCAGAATCTTCCCTTTTTATCTTCAGAACACCATTCATGAAAGCTTCCAAATTTTCTTAGGATGAATTTTAGGCCATGGACTCCTACTGATCCTTTAACAACAACAACAAATTACTATCTTTTGTTTTTCATGTCACCTTTATCTCTGAATGTATCTCTTTATCCAGAAAGTTATCCCTTAAGACAGAGAGAGAGAAAGAGAAATTGGAAAAAAAAAAAAAAAAAGCCAGTAACCAACACAACCTAGACTAAAGGTATACATGATTTCCACAATCTAGTCTCCCACTTCACCAGTGAAGGGAGGAAGGTACATTTCCTCATCTGGGGATAAACTAAGTCATTATAATTATACAGCATTCAATATGGATGGAGTTTTCCCACTTACCTTGCTATAATCACTGGGTATATTATTTTCCTGGTTTGACTTACTTCACTATCACTTAATCTAAGTCTTCCTATGCTTCTCTGAATTCTTTATAATCATCATTTCTTATAGTACTGTAATTTCCCATTACATTCATGTACCATAATCTAACTATTCCCCAGTCAAAGGGTACCTACTTTGTTTACAATTTTTTGCTGCTATAATATTTTAGCATATATGGAACTTATTTTTCTGTCTTTGACTTCCTTGGGATATACACACAGGAGTGAGATCTCTGGGTGAAAGAATATGGACATTTGAATCGCTCTTTTAAAGCATAATTTCAGAGCAGTTAGGTGGCACAATGGATAGAGAACTGGCCCTGAAGTCAGGAGGACCTAAGTTCAAATCCAACCTCAGACATTTACTAACTGTGTGACCCTGGGCAAGTCACTTAACCCTGATTACCTACAAGCAAAAAAAAAACCAAAACAACACTATGTGCTTGGCACATAGTAAGCATTACAGCTAGGTGGTGCAATGAATAGAGCGCTGGCCCTGGAGTCAGGAGGACCTGAGTTTAAATTCAGCCTCAAACACTTGACACATTTACTATCTGTGTGACCTTGGGCAAGTCATTTAACGCCAATTGCCCTGCCTTCCCCCCTCTAAAAAAAAGTATAATTCCAAATTGCTTTCCAGGGTGAATTGACCAGTTTACAGTGTGTTAGTAAACCTGTTATTCTACAACCCCTAATTCCATTTTTTTTTTTGTCAGCTTTGCCAATTTGCTAGATTCACATCTTGGAATCACTCTCAAGAAAAACCTTACACTTGTTTTGATTTGCATTTCCCTTATTTGTACTTGGGGTCATTTTCATATGGAATAATAGTTTGTGATTCCTTTCAGAACTGTTTCTTTATATTGGCAACTTATCCATTAGTGAATGACTCTTCGTTTTATATGATGCTCCCTCTCCTTTCTTTGAAATCCTTGAAATATGATCCCCAAAATATCTATTGTATATGTCAAAGTATTTTAGCCTCCTTCTTCTCATCAAACTCTGCCCCACCCCTGCCAAGGTTCCCAACAATTATATTCGAACAACCAAATTGTACTTGGATGTGTATGGATTAAAATCTGGTTTAGTCATGTCAGTGCCCAGATCAATGAGGTCACAATCCATCATATCCAAGTATGATGATCATGAGGATAAAGGGCTTAAAGAACAGAAGAGAAAAATCACATTCCTGTTGAGGCTACTTTAATTGCTTGAAGGATAAAATAAAATGTTAGCAGATCACAGGCTTCCTGTGACCTGCCTTGTAGACCAGTTCCATCACATTCCCCCAGCCAAACAACACAGGATGTAACCAACCTGTGCTTATCTCCATGCCTACTGAAAGAGAGAGAAATGCTATCTGGGTCCTGGTGGTACACTACACCCTCCCTCTGATGCTGTCCTCAGTGTCCCCATCCCTTATAATGAAGTCATTCATTAAAAGGACTTCAGTAACTAAAACCTCTTGGATTGGGTTCAAGATGACCTTTCTTTATAATAGCTTCTGCTCCAAAGTGTCATAGCAATGTTTCAGCACATGAACTTCATCCCACTGCTGCACTTGTTTCCTTTCTATACAAACAGGTCCCTTGGGAGAGCATTCCTGATCCTTTCCTCCCAGTTAGTTTTGGAGAGAAATGCCTTTGAAATTTTTGCCACTCATAATTTGTACCGAACCTCACATTGTCTTTGGCACAACAAACTCAGAGTATTATGTCACTGGACATAATGCTAGGGGCCCAATGGAGTTACATGAGGGATAAGAAGCCCAGACAGTATGGCTATTGCAGGAGAAACCAAGGTGATACTCCAGAATCCCACCCTGAATGTAACTTCCTATTTCTATCCAACCACCCTGATATGTTTCTCCTTCCCTCCTCCAAAATCTGAGGCCTCCCTAGGTAATAAACAGACAGAGATGAAAGAACATATCTAAAGGGAGGCACCAAGCTCATAGTACTTTTAGCACAAGCAGAAAGACAAGGACAGAACAGCAACACCTTTCTCCCTCTCCATCTAACACATACTCCACCCCTTCCTGCCTGCCCCAAGACAGAAGAGGGAACACAATGAATGGAGGCCTTCCCTTGGGGTTCTGACCACCACTTGGTGTCAGTGTGATTGTCCTGCTGTTGCCATGCCTACAGTGAAGTCAGTACTTTAATCATTCTATCTGCGTGGATTCCTACCTCCCACCCTTTTCTCAAAAGGGCACCCTCCTTTCTATCTCTTCAGTCCCAATGGGAGCCTCAGGCTGTCTCTTCTGTAGCCAGCAGAACTTCCCATAATCCTCAGCAGCATGGATATGCAGTCCCAGTGGGAGCAAGGAAGGGCTGAACAACACTGAAACCAGCTCTAGTTTCAAACCTATTGATTATTTTCTCCTCAATTTAAAGAGAATTGAGCTTAAAAGGCTATGTTGATACTTCACAGAAATACATACAGGATGTCAATGGGGTAGGAGTGTGCTTGTTAATGTTTAACAATCAACTTGCTTGGGTTTAACAATCCAAAACACACTTGTAAGTTTAATTTGCAGTATTATTTAAATTGCAGTATAAACACTTTATTTTGTTTAGACAATCAATGAAACAATAAACCAAGCCCTGATTTGTAGCATTTGATGATTTCTGAAGGATAAATGATCACACTAAAAACTTAACAATCAGCTCTGTCTCCAACTACTGGGAGATGCCTCTAGCACAAACCCTGGTTAGAGATGAAAGAAGAAGAAATGCTATAAATGACACTGAAACTTTTTAGAAATTGCTCTCAAAATGCATCCTATACTAAAATATAGGGAAAGTGGAATAGAGATTTTGTGAAGGGTCTAAAAAAGTCTTAATACTGAATTCTTTTTTTCACCTACTAAATGCAAGACACTGTCATTGTACACAAAAGAATAGGAAGAAGTTACAAATTAATAATCCTAAGTGATAGTCAATTACTGTATATAAGAACAAGAACCATTCCTAACTTGATAAATGGACAAGTGATATGAGCACACATTTCTCAAAAGAAGAAAGCAAGCTATCAACAAGCATAGGCAAATATACTTCAAATAACTAATAACAGAAACATAAATTAAAACAATTCTGAAGATCTAAGTCACTGCCACTAGATAATTAAAGATGACAAAAAAGGATAATGACAATTGTTGGAGGGGATGCATGAGGTCAGACATATTAATATACATACATTGGTGAAGTTGTAAAGTACAATACCTGGAACTCTACACCAAAAAAAATCCCTAACCTATTCATACCCTTTGTCTCAGAGATGCCATTACTAGGCATATACCCTAAAGCAATCAAAGACAGAGGAAAAAGGCCTATACATACAAAAATATTCCTAACAGTACTTTGTCATAGCAAGAAACTTGAAAGTAAGGAGGAATCCAATTGAGAAATGGCTGAATATATTATGATATATGAATATAATGGAATATTATTGAGCTTTAAGAAATTATAAAAGGGATAAATTCAAAGAAACCTGGGATCTGTATGAGCCAATCCAAAATGAAGGGAGCAGAAGCAGGAGAACAATTTATGAATGACACTATAAAGAAAAACAATTTTGAAACACTTAACTCTAACCAATTTAACAACCACAACCCCAAAGTACTGATGGTGGAGCATGCTACCCTCCTTCTGAAAGAGAGATGATATACTAGTGGTGAAGAATAAGACATGTATTTTCATATACGGTCAATGTATGAATTTGTTTTGCTTGAACATGCTAAGTTACTACAGGATAGGGAGGTTGGGGGGAGGAATTAATGATAGTGATGGCAAAAAAAGAATCAGCAAAGTATTTTTTTTAATGCACAGAAGAGTATAGGAGGATAAAAGTGAAAGACAGCTTTGGAACTAACAAGCTGAATTTAGTATATCCTAAAAGACAAAACAAAATAAGTTTTATATAATGAGATTCATAGTTTCCTATACCATCCTCTTTTTCTATTTTTCTGTGTATATGGAAATGTTTGTAGTTATTGGTATTTATCAAGCTCAGAATGACAAAAAAAAATTTAATTTTTTTAAAAGACAGATGAGAAAAAAAACAGTGGCACAGAAAATATGAAATAATTACTTGTAATCTAAGGCAAGTCAAAGGCATAGAATCACCCTGCTCTTAGAAAACCCCACCTGTTGTCATATCTACAAGGTCTCACTTCCTTAGGCTTAGGGTATTCTGACAAGAAATTAGAGAGAAAGGAACAAAATTAAAAGCAGCAGGACCATTCCTCCCCCACACAAAAAAACTATCTATGGGTATTTCCATGAGGCAGTAAAGGCATCAGGCAGGGGTCCCAGTTCCAGCTGCTTCCCCACCACCTTGGGAATTACTGCCATCTGCCACAGGCAAAGTAAACCAGGAGGGGAAGCACATCCTGAAGCCAGCTAACCTTCTGCAGAAAACTTAACCTTTATAGCATAGGACTCACTCCTGGGAGCCATCAATGCCATTGTCAATACACAGCATCTCTTCAAAAAGAATGGTCCAGTCCCCTGGGAAAAAAAAATTCAGTTTTACTGAAGATAAAAATGGCTATTGCTATTTACCTTAGCAATACCAGGTTTAAGCAGAAAAGGCCAGATGCTAAAAAACAATGAATAATCTGAAAAGAAATTATCTCATTAATTTATCTTTTAGATAATGCATTCCTTTGCAGTAAGCAGACTGTGGGGACTGCATTACAAAAGTAACACACACTATATAACATGGTGGATTAGGAAACATAACTTAGAACAAGACCAGGGCTTCCAATTGGAATCATAAAATTTTAGCTCCCTGCCCACAAAGCAGTTCACAGGTATGTTATTTTATGCCACTAAGATTTTATCTTCAATTTATATGAACTGATGCAGAGTGAAGTCAGCAGAACTAGGAAAACAATATAAACAATGACAACAGTGTAAATGAAAACCCAAAAAATGAATGCTATGTAATTACAGTTACCACAAAGCTTGGCCCTAGAGAACAGTGAATAAAATGTGTGCCCCACCCTCCATTCTTTGCAGAGGTGGGAGACAACCTACCAACAAGCACTTATTAAATGCCTACTTTGTGTCAGGCTCTGAGCTATATAACTGGGAATACAAAATCATAAGTGAAACCATTCTGGCCCTCATGTAACTTACGTTCTATTAGGAGGGACAAACTGTATGTGTGTATATGTATACACACATATATATCTACACACATAAAATGAATATAAGGTAATTATGGGAAAGACAAGGCACCAGCAGCTAGGGGGTGGGAGGAGAGATCAGGAAAGGCATAATGCATAGGCTGGTGCTTGACTGGGGGTGGAATATTGCATTTCCAGTCAGACCAGTTGTTGAGTTGGTCAACTTTGTTGAGGTGACTTTTTCCCTCTTTTTAAAAAATTCCTTCTTACAAGAGATAGGGAAGGAGAAGAGATATATTGGAAATTATGGTGATATAAAATCAAAAGATGGGTTAAAAAAAAAAATTTTTAATCCTATCTTCATCATTCACTCATGTTTTTCCTTGCCTAAACTTGAGGAACAAAGGTTGATGATGATAAAGATGGTGATGAATATAATAATAATAGCATTTATATAAAATTTTGTTTGCAAAGGCCTTTATAAATGGTGTCTCACTATATCCCCACAACAACCTAGGAGGCAAATGCTATTATTATCCTAATTTTACCAATGAGGAAACTGAGTTGAGATAGGTTAAATGACTTGCCCAGAGTCACACAGCTAGTAAATATCTGAAGCAGGATTTTCACTCAGTTTTTCCTAACCTCAGATCCAGCATTCTATCCACTGAACCACCCAAATTGCCTATAGGCACCATTCCCCTCTCCACTAAGGGTCACTTCTGCTCAAGACCAGTTCAGTCCTAAGGGAATCTAGCCTATAATGCGAGGAGTTAGACTCCTCTCCAGGGACAATTTTAACTTACAGCTTAGGTGATAACTTAAATTCACATTTAGGGTTTCCCCCCAGAAGGGAGAGTAATAACAATATTCAGTGTACAATAAGAATCAAGTATGTGATAGTAATTTATTCCTACACACACACACACACACACACACACACACACACACACACACACACACACACTAAACATAGACTCACGGCACATTAACAAAAAAACTTAAAACAGATTGAGCAACAACTACTGTTACAGTATACTGGAAAGCTTATATTTAAACCATAACAGAACATAAAGCAGTTTGAGAGACTGATAATTAGCCATTTTACACTTAAATTGAATTCTGCACTATTCAAAGAACTCCTAGTCCATGTCTACTCATAAAATGGCTAGGTTTGGACCAGTCCTCTTGTCCACGGGCACTCCTCTTTAAGAGTGCCAAGGTAGCTAGCTGTCTAGGACTCTTTCCCTGCCATCATTCAATTCCAACCCAGTGAGACCCAGGTCTTCTTGAATTCACAGGGCTTCCTCCAAGTTTAGATATGTTCATCTCAGGCTAGGTACTCATCTAAGATCCAAAAAGTACAGACACCAAGGAAGTAGCACAACCCAAACTCAGACTTCGCTGGGCAGGGTATGTACTCAGAGGCTGGGATTGAGAGTCAAGATAAGCTGTCCTTTCTCCTGTCTCACCTGTCTTTCAGAAAGAAGCTTGAAATAGTCCTAACACAATTTGTAGAGAGAAGATGAGAGTGGGGTTACTCCTTTCTTCTGGCTCCACAAGCCCCACAGTGGACTCTGTCATGTCAAAGTGAACACCCTTTATCGCTGAGTCACACATATCTGGAAGTAGACCCTGAAGTCCCCTGAAGGTCAACAAGAGCAAGGAATGACAAGTCTGAGTGTGTTCCATGGGGTGCCCCTATATGCCAACTCAACCTCACTCTAGCTGGAACTCCATGGCAACTGCCTAGATGCTCTGCTGTTAATTCTGGGTATCACCTTCCTTCACCCACCAAACAAAGTTACTGTTTTTAGTATTTGTTTAGTAGATATTGTGACTGGGAAGAGTGGAGGGGTGGGAAGGGAAAGAAAGGGACCCACATAAACGTTCAAGCATTTGACGCTAAACCGGTTGCTGATGCCATTCAGGGGCCAGGTGTCACACTTAGTAGATCTGTCCCAGTTTTCAGCACACCGATCTCCTTTTTACCTGTTCTAAAGGTAGGACAACTGGATGCCCTACTTTTCAATACTGTCTTACTCCCTCGGGATGGGGAGATTTGCGCATTCTGTCAGGTCACCGCCACAAAAGGCTTAGGTCCTCAAGAAACAGAAAAGCATCAAACATGTAGAAAGTGAAACTATTAAATAATAAATAGTGAACTAAATAGTGAATTATATGTAGAAACAGACCTACAGAAAGACACCTGCCTAAAAGGCCAATTTGGTTTTAAACAAATTCAAAGAAATGGATTGTCTTTACAAAAATTAATCCTGTTGTGTGGTTTAAGATAAGCACAACCTTTTGTTTCTTTAATTTTTCTAAAGTGGTGATGGGTTTGTGCTGAGTCATTTCTGAGTAGTCCCTCTTGTGGCTAATATCACATGTTTCCCAGGTGACTGGCCCTAATTCAATGCAATAAGCATGTATTAAGTGACTATAGTAAGTAACTCACTAGGTTGGGTGGTAGGGATACAAAGGCCAAAAAAAATTAAATAACCCCTACCCTCATCTTCCACTTGGATAGAACATGTACCTGTCTAACAAAATAAATTGGGGAGGGAGGAAGGGAGGAACTCATTTGAGGGAGATAGAGAGGAAAGGATCTTGTGAAATGGAATAGCCCTTGACCTGAACCTTGAAGGAATACCAAGAAGCAGACATTAGGAGGAAGAGCACTCCAGGCAAGAAGGGGATAGCCTGGGCAAAGACACAGAATAATGAGGCATGATGTCTTAAAAATCATAAATGTACAATTAAAAGAGACCTGAGAGGTCATCTAGCCCAGTGGTTTTAAACTCAAAAAGAAACGGGAGTCATGCTGCTTGGGGTAATACAGGGACTTAGAAAACCCCATATTAGCATTGTCTATGTTCTACTGTATCTTTATTTCTTTCTTTCTTGTTTGTTTTGTTTTGGAGGGGGGAAGGCAATTGGGGGTAAGTGACTTGCCCAATGTCACACAGCTAATAGGGTATATCCAGTGTCTGAGGCTGTTTGAACTCAGGTCCTCCTGACTCCAGGGCCAGTGCTCTATTCACTGTGCCACCTAACTGCCCCATATTTATTTCATTAAATATTTCCCAATTACATTTTAATCTAGTTTATGCCACATATCTAATCTAGCCCATCCCCCTCATTTTAAAAATGAGGAAACTGAGGCCCAGAGAGTATAAGTGACTTGGCCAATGTCACACAGGTACAGAGTAGCAGAAGCAGAGCATGCATTCACATTCTCTGATTCCAGAGTCAGTACTTTTCTGACTATGCCATACATGCACATGAAACCTCAAGAGGGTCAGTGGGGGGAGAACATAGAGTATGTGAGAGGGATTCATATGAAATCAATCTGAAAGGCAGGAACCAGACTGTGCAGGGCTTTTAACAATATGGAACCCCTGATGTTTCTTGAATAGGGAAGTGACACCATCAGACTGGCACTTTAGGTATATCAGTTTGGCAGCTGTGTGGAAGATGAGAACGGAGAGAGTAAAAGCAGGGAGACTTAGGAAGCTAATACAATAGTCAGGGATATCCATGATGGAGTAGGAGTTTTATTCCATAACAGGATAATGAATATTGGAAATAATAATACTGACTTTATTAACTCTATGCCACCGAGTTGCATTGTCTGGGCTCCGATTGTTAAAAGGCTAAATTTGAAGGTGGCTTTTCCAAAGAAAGAGAATGGCAAGAAATGATTAATCTTTCTCTGAGCCTCAGTTTTTCACATGTAAATTTAAAGTAAAACTAAATGTCCTCTGAGGTTCCTTCTAGCACCAAGATTCTCTTACTATCTCTGAAGGTAGTTTCACCATATTTCAAATGTCCAACAGGAAAGGATATATGTCAGAAATCAAAACTATAAGATTCAATAAGTACATTCAGTGCCTCAATATATTACTTTGATTTTAAACCTCTTTTTCCCCAAACTGTACAATGAAGCATCTCTTCCTCAGTTTCTTCATCTGTAAAGGGGGTGGGGGTGGGGGGAATCAATGATCTAACAGTCCTTCCAGCAAAGCAGTAAAGTAGAAATTAGGTTGGGTTTAGAGACTGAGAAGCTAGGTGAAGATCTCAGCCCTTATTCCAAGTCTAGCCCTGCCATGAGCTACCTATGTGATGCTAGAGACTCCTCTAAGCTTCGGTTTCCTCTTTTGTAAAATGAGGGGGTTGGACTACAGGACCTCTGAGGTCCCTTCCAGCACTAAGCCTAGGATCCTATGATGATCCTTGCTACATATGTGTTCCATAGAGCTTTTGTAAGATACAACTGTGAAACGTCTAGACTTCCTAGGAAGAACAGAGGGTGCACACAGTATCATTTTGCCATCACTCTAAAGAATGTTGTTTCAAACTTCTTGTTTGGGAATCAGGAAGTAGTGACTAAGCCAAAGCTAACAAGCTCAACTGAGTTCTTCGAAAGATCCAGTTCCTATTTATAAAAGGTGCTGGAAGTTAAGAGCAAATAGGTCTCTGTGTTACTTGCAGTTGTTCACAGTTTTAAACTGCAGGAACCACAATTTGAGTTACAGTTGGAGGTTAGACCAAGAGATCCTTTTGACATCACATTTCCCCTGGTATTATCATACCTTAAAAAAGAGGGGGTTAATTTCCAGTCATTGCAGTAATGAAATGAATAAGCAAATGATTAAAATTTTGGATATTCTCAGCATGACAGGAAAATCAGTAACCTCAGTGGCATCAGGCCTTCAACAAAAAGTTCACACACTTCTCTTTCCATCAACAAGCATATATTCCAGGCACTGAACTTAGCAGTGAGAATATGGGAGGGGAAAAAAAAAAAAAAAAGCAACAATAGTCCCTGTCCTGAGGAGTTTACATCTCTGGGGAGGAAATCTCTAAATTCAAGCAAATGAAGGAGGGGTTTTGTGTTGTTAATTATCTCCCCCCTCCCCAAGAATTAGAGGGGGGTGAAAAAAAGAACTTGAAAAGACCATTGACCTTCAATTCAGGATGGATTATCTTTCAAATCCAATTATCCTCAATAGAAGTTATTTATGAATGAATCTACCTGGATTCCACAAAGTGCACTAAGATTGATAAAATAAACAGAATCAATGTAATCTTAGTTTAACAAAACTCTGACCAGCCTGGATATAGTGTGATTCTCCCCCTACCTACCCCCAATCCAAAAGAAGTACATGTGGGAGTAGTGAGGGATTCTGTGGCACTTTCAAATCCCAGGAAATGCTCATGTGGATACAAAGAGTAGTTAGTCTAACTTGAGGTGGGTGGAAGTCATATAGAAGGGAGGGAGAACAGGCAATACTGGCTTTTTCTTTAGAATAAAGCAATTTCTAAAATCCAGCTGTTCAGTCCCTACCCCCCAAATGCTCAACCTGAACACAGAATCCATTATAATTCTAGCCAGGGTCGAAAGCCCCAATTCCACACTCCCACCACCACCATCCCAGTGTTATTGGTTTTTTTTACAAACGATTTGGAAGAAAGACAGATTCATAATTATCTTATATGGCAATCAAGAATATTTTCACAGAGATAGCAGAAAAGATTTAATCAACTGAGACAAAGTGGGAGACAGAGAAATAGAAGCAAGTTCGTTATAAGGTTCCAGCACCACAGGCCAGTCTGGCCATTGAAGGTAGAGGTTGTATGGTTCTGAGTGGGAGCTGAGCTTAGCCTTAATTAAGAAAAGAGCCCTTGGGTTGAAGGAAAGTTAGGCTATAAATCAGAAAAAGTCAGCAGAAATAGATGGAGGTGTGAGGAAAGGGACTTCATTCCTGTGTACAATTTGTTTAGAGAGGCCTAAAAGTGCCAGCACCAGAAATCTAGCCAGCTAGGTGAAGGCTTGCAGGTATTACAGGTTTATGTAGGTGGGAAGTCAAATCCAGAGAAGTCTGTTAAGACAGAGAAGGGCAAATAGGTGCCTAGGCCTAGCTAGCCAGAATCAAGAGTTTGAAAGGTTAGAATCAGGGAAAACAAAATTAGTACCCAGTCAATACCAGAAGGGATCCTGATCTCAAAGCAAAAGCTATTCACCTATGAAGGCAATGAAACAAGCTCCCTGACTGACTGAGGAGCATCAGGTGCTAGGATTACCCAGGAAGAGAACACAGAGTGGGCACTGCATAACCATGGTAGTGGGTTCAGTTTAAGTAATTTCAGGAAGTATTTATCAAGCATCTACTGTGCTCAGATAAACAAAAATAATGTCATGCACATCCCCTACCCTTAAAGAGTTTGCAATGTAGTAGGGAAAAAAAAGAAACAACTAGATAAATATGAGACAATTGGGAGCCACATGCCACGATGAATCACCTGTGCAAAGAGGAACCAGTAGCTATGGTAGGGGGTCTACTTTGGAGGAGAGAGGAAGAGTGACATTTGCTAACAAAAGAAGAAGACAACACATCCCTTTCTGAATAAAACTGATGGGGTTTAGGCTCTGGGAACCCCCCTGAATCTTCCCACTTGATGAGGCATTTACCTGAGGCCACAAGCCTTTCATTTTTGCTAGGCCCAAATCTCTGTTACTCTTAACCTAGCCTAGCCCTCCATTGTCCAGCTACTTCCCACCCTTGATCCTATCAAAGTATCTATACCCAAATCTGTTACCCTTCAACTATCCTGGCCCTCCATTGTCTGTCATCTCCAGGTAGCAGCTATTTCCTGCCCTTAATCCCATTCCTGGAGTGGACCTCAGTCCCATAAGGATCCTCCTTAGACTCCTCCTCAAAACCCTCCCCAAACCCCTCCTCTAGACCATCTAGATCCCTCACACAGTCTTTCTCTGTATGAGATCCATCCTGCCTCCAGGAAGCAGTTGAGATTCAATCTAGTTCTGGCCCACTTTCAATATAAGCATCACAAATACTTAGGCTCCTCAAGAGTCTACCTTTATGGTCAATCTTTAATAAACTTTGTTTTACTTTGACTGAGAGAAGATTTGAGTCAAATTCATTCAGCAGGACCCGATATGTCAGCATTTGGGGGTCTCAAGCACCCCTAAACCCCCAAACCTCAACAAAACCACTTTGAGCTAAAACAAATCAGTTCACATAAATCTACCATTACTGACTTGGTACTAATCTGTTTTGTGTATTAAAGTCTGTCCTTCAATTTCAAAGCAGACCAATGATGTCATGGATGACATCTTGACTCACATGCGAACTGGATTTAAGTGAGTCAGAGTTGCACCAAGTTATCAGCCTCATTCTCTCTTCCAGAGTCACCAAAGTCCAGTGGCAAGACAGAAGTCAGGATGACTGGATATGGCCTGGGATACAGTGGATGACCTCAATGTCTTGGATGTCTGACCAAGCTCTAAGCACTCCACAGTGCCTGCTGCAGCCACCTTTATGACAAATTGTTCTCATCAGCCCATTCCATCAGGGAGAGTCTTCACAGGCTTGAAGCAGGCATTCCACTAACTCACCGATGTGTTTGAGGCCCGTCAGTTAGCCTCAAATCTGGTTTAGCCTGAGCCTGTCTGCAGAGATGGTTTACCAGGGTATGGCCACTGTGCATGCTATAGCTTCTTGGAGCCCCAGGTGAGAGTGCCAGGTGGACACCAAAGAGGGAAGAGCAGCCCCCACATCAGAGGTGCTGGTCCTCCCTGAATACTCCATACAATCTGCCTGAGAAGTTAATATTCCCTAGAGATCTCATTCAGGTCTAAACAAAAGGTCTGAAAGAACTACCTAAAAATAAGCATTCAGAGAGTGCCTACTGCATGCAGAGCACAAAACACTGCTCTAGAGGAGTTGCCAAATTCAAAATACAATGAAATTGCATTTAACATCAAGGCATGTGGGTTCTGAGACTATTTATTCAACTTTAAAATGAGGAAGTTAGACTAAATGATCACTTAAATGAGGCAGCAGAGTGGCACAGTGGATAGAATGCTGAACTGGAAGTCAGAAAGGCACTTCACTCCTGCCTGCTTCCATCTTCTCATCTATAGAATGGGAAACCTCCCAGAACTGTTGTGAGGCTCAAATGAAACAACATGTATAAAGAGCTTTGCAAATCTTAAATGCTGGCTATTATCCAACAGCCAGTTCTGTCTCCAAGGCTATGAACCTTCTAAACAGTAAGAGAGGAGTAGGAGATAGTATTCATGAAGGCTTTATCCTTGGAGAGTATCCTAATTTCCTTTTTCAGCCACATTCATCTAGAGTAGAAATAACAAAATTAAACACTAGAGCACCCTCACGGCAAAAACCAGGGTGTCTTCTTACTGGGAGTGCAAGTGCCCTTTGATGCATAGAAGGGATCATATTAAACACTTATTTCAGGTATCGTATGGAAAGAGAGCCTGGCTTTGCTTCCCTGAAGAAAAAAAAACAAAACTTGACATTCCTGGGAAGTGTATCCAGAAAGGGAATGAATTTTAGTGGGAAGGGAATTAAAACTAAAATGAACATGAGTCTCTGCTGATTTCATTAGGATTTAGAGGAGCCACTAAATCCTATTGATCTAAAATGTTGTAGTGAATCAGGAAATACATCCCACACACATCATTATGCCAACAGCGAGTGTGCCCAAGTTAAAAAATCTCCAAAAGTATCTGCCAAGTAGTAACTGGACCACAGGAGAACTGGCTTAACAGTCAATAGATTCCCATGAGTTCACCAAGAATCATCCCGCCTATCTCTGTGTAAAGGCTAGAAGTCATCAAACAGCTCAAGAAGAAATTTAATCTGAGGTGACTTAAATGGATCTAAAAGAGAAACTCCAGTGTTAACATACTAATGTTAACATACTAAGCCTGAATGTTACAGGTGAGTTTGTCCTTTCTCCCCACACTAGAACTACATATGTACGTGGCCAGCAACACATCCACACACATAGGTGTTTGTATACATTATGGTAAAAGGCAGCATTGCATAGTGGATAGAAGGCCAGTCTCAGTCAGAAGAATTTGTTTTCAAATCCAGACTCTGAAACATACTGGTTGTTTCATCTTGGCCAAGTCACTTAACTTCTTCATCCCTCCAGAAGTTCTATAAAACAAATCTGATCTGCATTGATAGAGAGGTTCATTAGCAAAGGTTCCTTACACTAATGGAATCATAGGTTCAAAGCCAAAAAAAAAATGTCCATTGTATTATTGTGGGAAGAAAATTGCCCTGGGATTCAGAATACCTGGGTTTGAACCCCAGCTCTGACAATCATCAGCCACATCCATAAAATTAAGTCCCAGCCTCTCTTGAGCCTTGACTTTCTCCTTTTTCTTTTTTTTTAAAGCAATCCGGGTTAAGTAACTTGTTCAAGGATCCAGGTCGTCCCAACACTAGAGCCGGTGCTCTTACTCGCTGAGCCACCTGGCCGCCCCTGAGCAATTGGGGTTAAGTAACTTGCTCAAGGTTTACACGGCCAGGTGTTTCTGGGTGGGTGCTAAGTGTCTGAGCCCGGGATTCGATCTCCAGGTCATCCTGACTCTGGAGCCGGTGCTCCAGACTTTCTCCTTCTTCAAATGGGAATAGTAACATTTGCATCACCTAACTCCTGGGGTTGGTATGAGAATTATATACATCCAGGGCTGGAAGTCCATAGAGTCCAACCCCCTTATTTTACAGACGAGGAAACTGAAAAAGACAGAGGATGTGACTTACCTAGGGTCTGAGGCAGGAGCTGAACTCTTTGCCAAGAAAACCCCAAATGTGGTCACTAAGAGTCAGACATGACTCAACAACAACTTCCTGACTCCAGTCCCAACACACTATCTACTGTGTCACCCAGATTCCTACTTTTCTGCCTACCTGCCGAGGTCCTACAAGCAGCAGGCAATCAGAGTCTGGATTTGAACCCAGGTCCTCTGACCTGAGATCAAGGGCTCTTTCCCCTGTGACATGCTGGATCAGGGAAAACAATGAATATAAAACACTTTGTATAAAACTACAGAGCACTACATCAACATGGGTTAGCATTATTGCTGCATAGTTATTCTCATCTAAACACAGTACATAAATATAGCTGATTCTCCTATAATCCTTATCTACAGCAAACTCAGATCAGTTTTTAGTAAACACAATCTCATTCATCCTGATGGTATCGCTGCAAAGTTTTACTGATAAGGAAATCAGCACAGAAAAGGAGAACTTTTTTTTAATTGGGTTGCACAATATAAATTCAACAGTAAATCCATGTCCCACTATCATCAAATAATTTTTATCAAATGCTATGATACATATATATGACACTTACCCAGGCATTATAAGCTTAAATACAGATTACTTGACTCCCAGCCTCTAGCCATCTATCCCTCACAGTGGTTCTTATTTCATGACCATATCAGCAGAATTTCGTTCCCTTAACCCATCAATTAAATATCTTTGTAAACGCTATAATAACTAGCATTTGTAAGGTGCTTTAATATTTACAAAGCACTTTACAGACAGACATTAGGGAAACTAGGTAGCACAGTGGATAGAGCACTGGTCTTGGAGTGAGGAAGACTCATCTTCATGAGTTCAAATCTGACCTAAATATTTGCCAGCTCTGTGGCCGTGGGCAAGTCACTTAACTACATTTATCTGTTTCCCTATCTGTAAAAATGAGCTAGAGAAAGAAATGGCAAACCACTCCAGTATCTTTGCCAAGAAAACCCCAAATGGGGTTATGAACAGTCAAACCTGAATGAAATGACTGAACAACAATTATATATGTTATCTCATTCAATCCTCACTTACTAGTCACATTATTAAGTGCTAAAATAATCTACCAATCTATTCCTCATTTTACAAAAATAAGATACTGGGGCAGGCAAAGATTAAGTGACCCACCCAGAATTACACTCTAGTAAATGCCTGAGATTTGAAGTCACGTCTTCCGGACTTCATCTCCAACTCTCTAACCACCACTCCACCTACATGCCTCCATTTTATAGCACAATAATCTAACCACCAAAATTAGCTCACCTCAGCTCAACCATTTGACACATGGCCCACAAACTTGTAGAGGTTCACCCTTTCTCCAGGATCAGTCCCCTTGGGGTTAGAATCTCTCCTTTCATGCATGCTCAGAACATCAGCTCTAGACCTCAAGCTATGTGACTTGTCACTCTCTTCTCAGACATAGTGAGAAGTTAGCATTTCCCTGGTTGACATATTAAGTTAATTTTGCTAGGAGAAATAAAAAAATATCTTTATCCCTAAAGATACTAAGCTCCTGAGACTAGGGGGTTGGAAGAGAGACCCAAAAGTTTGAGAGGTGTTAGGGTCCACTGCAAATGCTGTTCATAGGGAGTCTAAACAAAACCAGCCAAAAAGATCAGTCATGAATCACTTTCAGTATGGTTTGGTTGCAAAGGTTAGTATTCCACCTTTGTTAACTCTTATTAACTTAAATCATTCCTAGAATTCAGAAAGACACTCCCACCCACTCCCCTCCCCTCAAAAAAAAGTCCCAACTTAGTCAAACAATTCAATTGCCAACAACTCTTCCATGAAGCCTGAAGACCTCAGAATGTTACAAATTAACTGTAAAGCAATCTACTGTTTGGTCTTCCCTTAAAACAAAACTTCTTGGTGTTTTGGTATTTATTTAATAAATCACCTTTTTCCTTAGAATCCCCAGATGCTTAACTCACTATTTATAACAGTATCCCTTTGGTTAAGTGGGTTGCAGTCTTCATTTCTTCTATTAAACAACTCTAACAAAGAATTCATTGAGATGAGAAGGCTTATCTTTAAGACAGGTAACATCCTTTCCCTCCCCAAACCACATACAATTAACATATAAATGAGTTGGTAAAGGAACTTCTTTGAGAGGTGGCATATTATAACCCTCAGCTAATAAGTATATTTATAAAAGTTTAAAAGAAAGAAAAACATTCCAAGTACCATAAGGACATAGAGGGTTGCAAACTGACTTCCCTGAGGAAGATAATTTGGATGCAAATATTTGCTTCTTTCAATGAAGAATGTACAACATGCAAAATACCCACATGAATGTCTATTAGTGTATCCCACCCATGTGGACATACATAACCTAAATCGGCAACACACACTTTCTATGTAGTATACATGTACACATATATGTATATATACATAAATGTATGAAGTATATGTGTGTATGTGTGTGTGTGTGTAAGAAACCTTGGACTCTGTGTGATGATCAGCCAAAACTGTATATATAAAACCCAGCCAATCAGTGAATCATTCATCATTCATTCCAACTGGTCAAGTCTTCCACCAGCTATAACTGGCACCATTTTGGAGGAGAGCAGAGCCAGTGAATAGAATTCCTCTTTCAAAGAATGTTGTAGATAGCAATTAATCCTTACAAGTCCTCTTCAAAGAGAATATTATTCTTTTCAGAGATTCAGAAATCAAGAGGTGAATCAGGGAAGTAAGATTATAAATCCTAAGGGATAGTCCAGCATTAAATGGAGATCTGGGACAGGGACCCAGGGCCTACTTCTCGGGAGATATTCTATTTACACAGGAAGCATGAATAAGCAACTAGAAGAATATAAACATTCCTCTGCAGCAATGAAGAAAGTGACTCATAACCTATATACTTTGGTGTGACTATAGCTCATAGTGGCTCTCAAGGCTTCAATATTCCTTTATCCCTAAGGAGGGCACAATCTCAAAGCCTCAGATGGCTGTACTTGCCCAAAATGTGGGAATTATTTGCTTAAATGGCTAGATCTGGACTGGAAGCTGTAAACCTTACTATGAAATGATGACCAGGTCTGTGGGATGAGGGAAAATGAAATCCAGATACAATTTCCCCCAGTAAATCTGAATTATTTTTTTTGTCCTTCCTGAAATAAGCAGAATTAAGCTGTGAGTTATATTTCCCTCACCCTTCTGCCTTCTCAGCCTTAAATGAAAACCTACTGAGCAGACTCCAATACATGCTTATGAAGATTTCAGATTATTATAGAATTTAGTAATAAACATCACACATTCTTTTGTTACACATCTATTTGACCTTTAATATTTTGCCTGAGATTCCTGGAAAAAAATGCAAGCCACTGGTCAGTCTTATAAAAATACCACAAACTTTCATCTTTCTCTCTCTTTCCCTCCCTTCCTCCCGACCCTCCTTCTCTCTCTGTCTCAAACACACACACACAAACACACGCACATGCACAATTTGCATTGTCTTCTAAACAGGTTTAAAAAAAATGCTTGAGGGGTGGCTGGGTTAAATAGAACACCAGCCCTGGAGTCAGGAGGACCTGAGTTCAAATCCAGCCTCAGACACTGAACACAAAAACTAGCCATGTGACCTTGGGCAAGTCACTTAACCCCAACTGCCCTCCCCTCTCAAAAAAAAAGGCAAAAAAAACTGCTTGAGTGTATGTTTTTAACCCAACTGTTTTTTTTTTTAATATAATGAATGGCTGGGTTCTAGAATAATATTGCTTAATTACTAAACAAGTTATAAGTTCATAAAAGCCACATATATTACTAAATATTACATGGGACACAGAGTCATAATGAAGTTAAGGTTGGAAGGTACCCTAGAGTTCATCTAATCAATCCCCCCTTAAATTTTATCATTGAGAAAACTAAAACCCTTCTTAAATGAAATGACTGTCCAAGTAGATGGTAGGATCAACCAGAATTTGAACCCATTCCTGACTCCAAATCCAACATTATTTTCAACTGCACCATGCTGTTTCTGCAATTTTTCACATAAAATTCACTTTTATATCATTTCCTAGAAGACTAAGATTATCTTTCATTTACTTATTGTAAAAAAAAAAGATAAGGGGGATTCCATGGCTTTTGATCATTTGTTCAAGCCAATCATCAAATATCCTACACTCAGATGTCAAATTAATCTTCCTAAAGCATAGACCTGAACACATCAAAGCCCCCCCCCCCATTCAATAAACTCCAGTGGCTTTCTATCACCTCCAGGATCAAATAAAAAATCATGTTTGGCATTCAAAACCCTTCACAACCTGGCTTCCTCCTACCTTTCCAGTCTTCTTACACCCTACACCTCACCCCAACCCTCACCTACTCTGTCATCCAGTGATACTGACCTTCTTGCTATTCTTCAAACAAAACACTCCATTTTCAGACTCTGGGAATTTTCACTGACTGTTTCCATGCTTTAAATACTGTCCTTCCTCATCTCTGCCTCTTGGCTTCATAGGCTTCCTTCAAATCCCAGATAAATTCCCATCTTCTAAGAGAAGCCTTTTCTGATCCTCCTTAATGCTGGTGCCTTCCCCCTGTTGACTGTCTCCTCTTTGTCCTGTGTACCTGTGTATACGTAGTTTGTTTGAATGCTGTCTCTCCTCTTGGACTGTGATCTCCTTGAGAGCAGGGTCTGTTTTTCTTCATTCTTTGTACCCCTAGTGTTTAGTATGGTGTCTGACTGATTAACAAAAAATCATTTGAAAAAAATCCTCCATTTATTTCTACCATTTTATTTTTCTGAATTTGGCATTTTTCATGTACCTTATGTAACTAAACTGACAGGTTTCAGAATGGTAGGGCAGGGTTATTTCAAATGCTCACTTCAGCACAATCAACTTAAAATTTTGAATTCAACTAAAACTAAGAGAAATATGAGTCCCAGAGTCCTCTTCCAGTTTGGGGTTGGTTTTTTTTTTTTTTTTGGTAAAATTATAAAGTGGGATCCAGTAGTAGATTTCAATCTGCCCCTGAAACTGAAACTCTGTAAAAGTTAGGAAAATTCTGGGGTGAATCCATTGAGGTTTGAACTTCACTTTTAATGACCCGTAAGGAATGCCCCCAAAAAGAACCTACTTGTACAAAAAACTGGAACCAAGTAGGGAAGCCATTTTCTTTCCATACTGACTCTTGCCTACCTATTTCTTCCCAGAAGAGATTGGGGGATTGGGGATGAAGAGAGGAAAATGTGCTTAGGAAACCCTTACCTTTAATATTAATAAGTGTACACAACTCTGGTGGATCAGAGCCCAGGCTATGCAAACTTAAAGGAATGATGAAGGCTTTGAAATAGAATATGAAAAGTCAGGAGACTAAACTGAAAGCAAAAGTCTTAGTTTCTGCCAGTTTCATTACTACTCTATGAAAAATTTCACCAGTCTGTGAAGGTAAGGATCCTTACCTCCCCTATCTGTGGCACAAGTGGAATGAAATAAAAAGTCTGCAGCAATTCTGTTTGCCAGGGTGAAAAGTTCCATATGAACAAACAATTGCCATTTGCTGATTTAAAGCTGGTAGAGGTCTTAGAGGTCATCTAATTCAACCTATTTGTTTTACATATAAAGAAACTGAGACCCAAGGAAGTTAAATAACTTGCCCAAGGTCACTTTTGGGGGGGTGGGGTTAGACACAGGCATGAATTTAATAATGAAACAATCTAATAGCAAAAAAAGAAAAAAAGCATGGGGTATCAGTGTAGAAGAGGGTGACTGAGGCACTTAGGCAGTAAAGTACAGAGAAAGATATGGAATGATATGATAGGGAATGGGAGTAGAGCAATTTTTTTTAAGGTGGGAAGGCAAGGCAATTGAGGTTGAGTGATTTGCCCAAGGTCACACAGCTAGTTAAGTGTCAAGTATTGGAGTTCAGATTTGAACTCAGGTCCTTCTAACTCTGGTGTTCTATTCACTGGGCCACCTAGCTACCCCCAGAGCAATTTTTTTTTTAAAGACAGCATTATATGCTGTCAAAATATAGGACTGACTGGAAAAGTTCATTCTGATTTGCTTGCTGAAAGGAATTCAGCCTCCCTATGGGACTGCACTGAATGAAGTAAAAATCCCGGAAATGGTGGAAGAGGAAACAAATGAACATAATTCTTAATTAGAGATGGAATGGCATCTAAGAAGTGGCAATGTCAGGATTTGAAGTCAGTTTCTCTGATTTCAAATCTAGCACTGTTTCTACATTTACAAATTACCTTTTTATCTTGACAACTTTATTCCAGAAGGCAACATCAAATATTCACCTGTTGGGGTGGCTAGGTGGTACAGTGAATAGAGCACCAGCCCTGGAGTCAGGAGGACCTGAGTTCAAATCCAGCCTCAGACACTTAATACTTACTAGCTGTGGGACCTTGGGCAAGTCACAACCCCAATTGCCCTGCCTTGCCCCCTCCAAAAAAGAAAAAGCAAAAAATATATATATTCACCTGTAATTAGGGGCAATAATAATGTTTCCCAAACTAAAACTCACCTTCACATTGTCACAAATTTAACATTGAACATAAATACAACAAAACTTTCAAACTATTTATATTCTAATTAAGTTTCAATATATACAAAATACCATAACTTTTCAATCAGTCCTTATGCTCATGTAGATTATAAGATCAAAGATTTAGAAGTGGAAGGAACCTTAGAGATCATCTATTCCAACACCCTCATTGTGCAAATGAAGCCCCAAAAAGGTTAAGTGACTTGATCAGCTTCACAAAGGTCAAAACTTGAACCAAAGGTCTTCTAACTCTAGGTCTACCATCCTTTCTACTATATATACCATGATCCTTTGTCCATTCATTTTATACATTTTTCTTCTCATATGTAGATGTGGTTAGTTCATATTCTGCTCTGGTTCTGCTTTTTTTCACTCTCCATTATTTTATAAAGGTCTTTCCCAATTTCTTTATCCTCATACTTTTAAGTCTTAATTACATTTTAATCAATTAACTATATCACATTACATTAATATTAGAATGTAAGTTCCTGAATTAGGGACTCATTACAAAAAAAAGTATTGGAAAAATTGGAAAGCAATCTGGAAGAAATTAGGTTTAGACCAGCACCTCACACCATATACCAAAATAAGCTCCAAAATAGACAAATGACTTGAATTTTTTTTAATCACATAATAAAGAAGCAAAAAATAAATTACCTTTTAAATCTATAGATAGAGGAAGGATTCATTACCAAACAAGGGACAATGAAGATTACCACTGATAAAATGTATTATTTTGATTACAAAAAATGTAAAAGTTTTTGCACAAACACAATGCAGCAAAAATTAGAGAATAGAAACAGTTCACTAAAGGAAGGGTGATTGGAAAGAAGTGTGTTGTAAATATTTAACTTATTTAACTACTCTTTATAATATTTAACCATTAGCTCTCTGAAAAGATTTTTTAATTTGCATTATCAACATTTTTCTCCATCACTTTCTTAACTCTAGACAATCAACAAAACAATAAATCAAGTCCTGATTTGTAGCATTACCAATTTCTGAGGTGTAAATGCACACACTAAAAATGTATCAATCATTTCTCTTAAACCAGTACAACCTGGCTCCAATGCACCCATCTCATTTCTAAGATACATAAGGAATTTCTTCAAATGAAAAGGAGTCATTTCCTCAAATGATAAATAATCAAAGGATATGAATAATTTCCTGAGGAATAAATCCAAGCAATTTATAAACATGTAAAAAATTCCCTGTCACTAATAATTAAAGAAAATGTGAATTAAATCAACTCTGAGATTCTACCTCACACCCATCAGTCTATAAAAGATGACAAATATAAGTGGGACTAGGGAAAAAAAAAGGCCCATTAATGTGCTGCTGGTAGAATGGTACATTGGTCCCATCATTCCAGAAATTAATTTAGAACTATACCCAAAAAGTCACTATACTTCATATATATTTGACCCTACCTACTATGAACAACACTACTACAACTCAAAAGAGATAAAAGAGGAAAAGGACTCGTGTACAAAAATATTTATAG
This sequence comes from Petaurus breviceps papuanus, assembly GCF_028583685.1. Taxonomy (NCBI): domain Eukaryota; kingdom Metazoa; phylum Chordata; class Mammalia; order Diprotodontia; family Petauridae; genus Petaurus; species Petaurus breviceps. Next base: position 28,753,253 of record NW_027185809.1, read on the forward strand.
CAGTTGTTAGCAGTGGCAAAGAAGTGGAAACTGAGACAGTGTGTGCAGAGTATGTATCCACTGATGCAGAGTGGAAGAATGGAGAACTAAGGAGAAAATTTATATAGTAACAACAATGAAAAAAACAACTTTGAAAGCCTTGAGAACTTTGGTCAATGTCATGACCAATCATGTCATTGACAGTGATTTCTTTTGCTTATTTCTTACAAGCATTTTGTTTTGCATTTTTTTCCAATGGGGAGGGGAGGAAGAAAGTGGTAGGGGTAGCAATAGTGTCATCCTCACCACCCAAAAAATGGGAACAGGAGGAATTAAGAGACAAACAGGAGAGCTTTGAAAGGTAAATGTTGAAATTATGTACTCAAAGAGCAAGCTCCATACAATAGAGACAACAGTTTCATGAACCATCCTTTCCTGTTCTACAACATAGACAATAAATGGTGTTTTCAAATTCAGAATAAGTAAAATTAAAGAAAAAATGTAAGCTCTTTGAAAGTAGGTACTGTTTTATTCGTTGTATTTGTGTCTCCGGCACCTAGCAGAGTACCTGGCACATAAAAGATGCTTAATAAATGTTTGTTGATGAACTGATTGACCGTAAACAATTTATCTATACCTGTTGTTGATATTTACATTGTTTGTAGCTTTTTAAAGCCACAAATAAAACTATGAAAAGAAGAGCTCTTTTTTTGTGTGTGTGTGGTTTTTTTTTTGCTTTTTGGAGGGCAGTTGGGGTTAAGTAACTTGCCCAAGGTAACACGGCTAGTTTTTAGTGTGGCTGTGAAGTGTCTGAGGCCAGAACCAAACTCGGGTCCTCCCGACTCCAGGGCCAGCGCTTTACTTGCTGCGCCACCTAGCCGCCCCCTTTTCATAACATTCTCGGGTATATTCCCAACAATGAAACATTCAGTCCAAGTGTAGGATTCTTTTTGTAAATTTTTACTGTATATTGCTGAGGCAAAGAATTTAAGTAAGTTATTAGTAGTACAGTGCTAGTTAGTTACAAAGACGTGACCACCCCTTCTCACCTCCTGTATCAAGTACTTCTTCTATTTGAACAAACTGCCTCCGTGTGTCTTTTATTTGCAGCCTTTTAAAGTTAGCAAAACTTAGAACCATATGGCCAAGAACCAGAAATGGAGGGGATGCCCATCAACTGGGGAGTGATTGAACAAGTTGTGGTATATGAATGTAATGAAATATTATTGTGCTTTAGAAAATGATGAACATGGGGTGGCTAGGTGGTGTAGTGAATAGAGCCACCGGCCCTGGAGTCAGGAGGAGGTGAGTTCAAATCCAGCCTCAGACACTTAACATTTACTAGTGACCTTGGGCAAGTCACTTAACTCCAGCTGCCCTGCCTTCCCCCCTCCAAAAAGCAAAAAAAAAAAGGGAAGGAAGGAAGGGAGGAAGGAAGGAAGGAAGGAAGGAAGAAGGGAAGGAAGAAAGAAAGAAGGGAAGAAAGAAAAGAAATGATGACCAGATTTCAGAAAATCCTAGAAAGACTTAAGTGAACTGATGCTGAGTGAAGTATGCAGAACCAAGAAAACATTGTTCACAGAAACAGCCAGTGTGTAATGACTGATTTTGATAGACTTAGCCCTTCTCATTTTATGCAAGGACCTAAAACAATTCCAAAGGACTCGATGATAAATGCCATCCAGATCCAGAGAAAGAACTATGGAATCAGAATGCAGAATGAAGCGAGTATTTTCGTTTCTGTTTTGCTTTGCTTTTTCTTTCTCATGTTCTCTCCCGTTCATTATAATTTTTCTTTACAACATGACTAATGTGAAAATGTGTTTAATAGGAATGTATGTGTAGAATCATATCATATTACATGCCATCTTCAGGAGGGATGGGGAGCAAATTTAAAGTTATGGAAGTAAATGTTGAAAACTCAAAATAAATTAATTAATAATTAAAAAAAAAACTCAGAACCACAGTTGCCAAGAGCCTGGCAGAGAAAGCAAATGACTTTGCTGAACTAGCAGATAATTTATATATACTGTTTGGTCAAAACCAAACATATACAACCTTAGGGCACCCAGCTTGCAAAGTGAAATTGGTCAAGAATAAATAGCAATACTGTGCTAATTTGAGTTTCATATTTTAGGAATATAGAAATTGAGGATATTTTGGAACTAGGACACAAGGGACTGCCAGAACCTGGGACTCCATCTTATAATGAATTCAGTTAAGGAACAGGAATGACAGAATGTAATGACTAGAGAACTGTCCAGGAAGAAAAGAAGACTTGAGGTAAAGTGCTGTTTTTGAAAGATACTGACTGTGTGCCCCTGGGGAAGTCACAACCTCTCAGGGTTCTGCACAATTCTATTTAAAGACTAGAAGTTACAGCAAAGGTGCCCATCTGCATCCACAGTGGGAGTTTCTTTACCTGAATATTCCCTATACCAGTGAAATCACAGGTCCAGTCTTTCATCTCGTATTTCTCCTTCCATCTCATTCAAGATCTCCTCTATTATGGATGCCAGAGTTGTTAAAGGCTTTCTGACCCCCTGTGAATCTTCACTTCCCATCTTCTTCCTCTTCTTCTATGTGTTTCTCAAAGTAGATAACTGCCTCAAGAGACACCCCCCTTTTCCTAAATCCATCAAACACATTGCTATATACTAGGCCCCATATACCCCATAACTTACTCCATATATACTCCAAAGTTGCTTAATGATCAGTCAACCAATTTGTAGTATTTGGGGCAGGGGTTGTAAGATGGGTTAAAGGAACTGGGTATATCTTGTATGTACAATTTTTGGCATGTTGTCTCCCCTCCTTGAGGACAGGGACCATATTTTTGCCTTTCTTTGTACCTCCAGACCTTATCACAGTGTCTGGCACTGAATAAACATTTGAAAAATAGTTGTTGACTAACTGTTGACTTTAAGGAAGATAAGCAAGAGAAGGAGGAAATAATTGTAGCCTGCCACTCCTAGGCACTTTAGTTGTCTATTATCATGGGAATTTTCCTAGTCAGTACTGTACAGATGATAGTACTATGTTCACAATGACAGGGAAAAGATTTACCAGCGCCTGACAAGTTTTCTCTACCCAC
>NW_027185809.1:28756725-28760573 GCF_028583685.1 Petaurus breviceps papuanus
AGAAGAAGAAGAAGAAGAAGAAGAAGAAGAAGAAGAAGAAGAAGAAGGAGACACTCAAGTCAGCACTTAGTCCTGGTTTAGATCAAATAGTTAAGCACACCTCAAATAAGGACCACCTCATAATTCCTACACAGAAAGCCCCACACAGCTAAAGCCTCCTTGGATTCTTTTTGCCTGAGGCAAAGGGGAATAGTGAGAAGCAGGGGAGCTCACAGGGTACAGTTATCAGAAGAGAGGAAGTATGAGAATGAGAAAACCATAAGGTTCCTTCCCTGTTGAAGGACTGACTACTGCTGGAAAGGTCAGGGATAACGGACCTCCAGGATAAGGCTGCCATAACAGGAGGCAAGGAGAAGCTCACTAGGATTTTATCAGCTAGGGATAGAAAGGACTTCCCATAATGGTACTGTCAGCACCCTTCACATGTTATCACCCTGGGCCAAGCTCTGATTGTCCCACCCTAATAACAGCACAAGCAGCACATTTAAATGCACAGGACATAGCTATAATACTAAGTTCTTATTTCCCTACTGCTCAAGAAAGAGATTCCCTAGAAAAAGTTCTAAACTGGAGAGGCACCTGCCAAAATTTGGCAAACCAGATTCTGAGCAAGAAAATACAGTCCCGGGGCGACCAGGTAGCACAGCGAGTAAGAGCACCGGCTCCAGTGTTGAGAAGACCTGGAGATCGAATCCCGGGCTCAGACACTTAGCACCCACCCAGAAACACCTGGCCGTGTAACCTTGAGCAAATTACTTAACCCCAATTGCTTAGGGGTGGCCAGGTGGCTCAGCGAGTAAGAGCACCGGCTCCAGTGTCGGGATGGCCTGGATCAAATCCGGGCTCAGATACTCAGCACCACACCCAGAAATAATAACTGGCCGTGTGACCTTGAGCAAGTTACTTAACCCCAATTGCTTTAAAAAAAAAAAATACAGTCCCTTTCATCTTGAATTTGGTTCTAGTTGATACCCCCAATTACCTGAAAGATTGAGGGAGCTGAAGGAGAGGAACTGAAGAATAAATCAATTAGCAGGATTAGAGAAAATCTCCAAACAGATATGGCAGACCTTTTGGAACCATCCCTGGGTCTTTGCCCTTTGCACAGTGTTTCTATTTGCACAGTATAGAATAACTATTTGCTAAAGTTCTTTTAAGGCAGTACCATTGAAGTAGGTATGGAGGGAAAAGAGACTCACTTCAGCTACCAAATTTAAATATCAGACAAAAAACAGGTGCAAGATAGGAAAAGAATTTCTACATAAAACAGTCCTTTAGCATGAGAAGTGCATTTTACCTGGCAACATAGCAGAAGCTTAAGAAATGTTTGACTCTTTATTGACTGAATGAGAACAATAGCTACAAAGTGGAAGTTGGCTGCTCTCTGTAACTTGCAATTGTAGGGGTGGGACCAGTTTTGCTTTAAGTCTGAGCTGGCATTTCTCTGAATTCCAAGAGCACAGGGAAACTCCTCTGAGCAAAAAGGGCAGCAATTCTCCCAAGAAGCTAGACAAGCCCCTCCCTGGCATCTCTTCTGCCTGGGTTTTTTCAATACCCTTCCAATTTACCCACCTTGGTGATTGCTACAAATTGGTTTATTTGGACTCCAGAGAGTTCCCCAAAGCCCTGAAACTTTCTCAAGTCTTGACAAGTCTCTCCATACTTAACATTGCTCACTTCCTGACATTTCTCATTGAGGAAATCTTGTCTGAGTGACTCCCTTACATAGTTCCTTGAAAATTCATGCAGTAGTATGCTGGCAGATGTTTAACAATCAGCTCTACAGGAAAAGAAAAATGTATGCATGTCATTTTTTTTACACACACTATAATCTGCATTGTCAACATTATAAATCAAGGCCAGATTTCTAGCATTTGCTGATTTCTGAAGTGCAAGTGTTCACACTGAAAATTTAATACTCTCTCAAAGCCATTTGAGTTGGCTCCAATACTACTCTCTCTCTCTCTCTCTCTCTCTCTCTCTCTCTCTCTCATACTTGTCAGGTCCACTATATTTTAGGAAAAGCAGATTCATGGGAAAAGAAGGAGAAAATTTAATTTTATCCCTCTGAATCCCACAGATTAATATCAGAGGCATAATCTCTAAGGTTTCTTTTAATTTTAACATTCCACAGGATCATTACCCCCACTCCACTTCCTTTTGTAAATGAAGAAAAGGAGGCCCAGGAAGGGAAAGTGATCTGCCAGAATCAAGAAGTAGTACCAACACACACACTGACCCCATTTCATAAATAGAAGCAATAACAGTACTACTAAAAATAATAGGAAGTGGTTTCAGAGAAACCTAGAAAGACTTGTATAAAGTGATACAGAGTAAGGCAAGCAGAAGCAGGAGAACAATTTATACAGTAACAACATAGTAGAGACAATCAACTTTGAAAGACTTAGGAACTCTGATTAACACAGTGATCAGTCACAATGCCAGAGGATTCATGATGAAACGTGGACTCAGAGGGAAGACTGAGATTTTTTTTTACTATGACCAATGCAGGGATTTGTTTTGCTTGACCATATATTTTTGTAACAAGAGTTTTAGGCTTTTTGCTTCCCAAATGGGGAGAAGGGAGGAAGATAAGTATATCCTCCTTTGAAAAAAATTCATTTAAAAATTTTTTTAATAAAATAATTATTTTAAATAATAAAAATTTAAATAATTTTTGGAGGGCAATTGGGTTTAAGTGACTTGCCCAAGGTCACACGGCTAGTTTTTGTGTTAAGTGTTTGCGGCTGGATTTGAACTCAGGTTCTCCTGGCTCCAGGGCGGGTGCTCTATTCACTGTGCCACCTAGCCGCCCCTTTAAATAATTTTTAAAAATAATTTAAAATAAATTTTAAACAAATATTTTAATTAGAGATTACCTCCAATTTATGTTATATATAACTGTACATAGTTGTTTACATATTGCCTCCCCTGTTAGAATATAAGCTAATTCAGAGCAGGGACTGTTTTTTACTTTCATTATATCGCTATGGTGGATCTGACATATAAAAAGTGGTTTAAAAATGCTTGTTGACTCCATTATCATCCATTATCCCATTTTATCTTCCCAATAGCCATGTGAAATAGGTGTTAGACTTATTATTATTATTATTATACCCATTTTAAGATGAGCAGACTGAGGGTTCAAAGAAGTGACTTGCCCATGGTCACATAGCTGGTAAGTATAATAAGCAGGATTCAAATGCAGCCCTCTTCTGACTTCAAGTTCAGCAACCATGTTAGTCACTAGACCACACTACTGAGAAAGTAAATCAATGGTGCATGGCTACACTGTAAATAAATGTGTAGATGGGGAGAGAACATAAGTTTTCTGTGTAACTTCCATTTATAAAGCCCAAGTTCAAATTAAAGATATTTTTAACTTTTCGCTCCCACATTAGTGAAGCTTCTTCATTTACCTTCTAACTCAACTATAAAATACAACCCAAAAAGATCTCATTAGATGCCTTAAACCCAAATTTCAACTATACGTTCAGGGGTTTAATCCCATATTCCTCTCAAAACAAGCACTTTTCATGCCCCACCCAACCATCCAATTTTTAACCTGCTTACCACCTGGAAGCCATGACCCAGATGGAGTGAGGGACCAGTCTGAAAATACCTGAAAACACCCACACCCACACACAGGACGGCTAAAGAATTAAGGCTGAATTAAGGCAAAGAATGCAATTCCCCAAATACTATTTTCTAGCAGTTTAGGCTAGTGAGTCAAGTATAATGAATTTCAAAAGGGACGAAATTCTCATTTAAGTTCAGGGTACACACATATACACTCTCTCTCTCTCTCTCTCTCTCTCTCTCTCTCTCTCTCTCTCTCTCTCTCTCTC
>NW_027185809.1:28760583-28791164 GCF_028583685.1 Petaurus breviceps papuanus
CTCTCTCTCTCTCTCTCTCTCTCTCTCTCTCTCTCTCTCTCTCTCTCACACACACACACACACACACACACACACACACACACACACACAGAGTCATAAGAAAGGCCCTATAGGATCTGAACAGTCCTTTTCCAGTTTAAAGCCTGGAAATTCCTGGGTTGGGCATGGCTTATTGGACAAAGTGATGACCTGGCAGGTGCCGCCAAACCTAAAAGTAATTACTATAAATTAAGTTTCAGGAGAAAAGAAGATTGTTGAGAAAGGGTAAAGAGAAGGAATTAACACATAGATGAAAAACACATGTTTTTAAAAACCCTTCTCAGTCCATAAGCCTAGAGAGTGAAGGTGACACTGGGATGACAAATTAATTTCATGACCCTGCTACTTTCACTAGGTATAGCAGAAAAACACATGAAAAAAAAAACAGCAAGTGTTCCATAATGCAAGGAAGAGGATGTTATGTACCTGTGAACTCTTTGAACAGGTCAGCTTTAAATAGGACTTATGACTTCAAGTCGACTACCATATGTATATTGGCATTAAAATATCATGCATAGAGATATTTTATACACATTGTACTTCATAGGTTTTTGAGTCAAATGAAACCTCAGAAGTAGTCTAGTCCACGGGTGGGGAACTCGTGGCCTCAAGTCCACATCTAGGTCCTCAAGTGTAGCCCTTGAATCAGTCAAAGGACCACACTTGAGGACCTAGAGGGCCACATGTGGGTTCCCCATGCTCTCCAACCCTCTCATTTTACAGATTAGGAAACTGAAGCCCAGAGAGTTTGAGTGACTTCCTCTATGCTAAAATGAAACCATAATTAATGTCCTAATTACTTGGCAATCTCTACCCCAATTTTTAGAGCTATATGTGGTTTGTTTGCTTGTCTAATTTTAATTTTGATGGCGGCAGCCAGGTGACAAAGTGAATAGAGCTCTGGGCCTAGAATCAGGAAGACCTGAGTTCAAATACAGTCTCAGATATTTACTAATTATGTGACCCTGGGCAAGTCACTTAACTGCTGTTTGCCTCAGTTTCCTCAACTGTAAACTGGCGATAATAATAATGATACCAATCTTTGTTGTGAGGATCAATGAGAAAATACTTGCAAAGCGCTTATGACAATGTCCAGCACATAGTAAACACTTAAATGCTTGTTTCCTTCCTTTCTTCCTATGAGAGTTTTCATAACACATTTGAGTATACATAGTCTCACCACCACCCTCATTCCTTCATTCCTTACTTCATGCCCATATTATTGTCATTATGACCCCATAGAATCAAATCCCTCAAGTAGAATGTAAACTCCCTGAGGGCAGAGGCTATTTTTAAAATTGTGTCTGAATCCTCTGAACTTAGGACTGTTCCTTGAACATAAATAAACAAATAAACAAAAATAAACAAATGTTTATTGAATAAACAAGCATTTGCTCACTGACCAGTCACTTGTACCAACAATTTCTCCAACTTCCAATCAGTCATATAGACTAATCTTCCTGAAACACTACTTCTCTCTCTTAACTCAGCAAACATTAAGTGGCTATAGAGCTGGATGCTGATGGAAAAACAAAGTTTTTTTTTTTTTCTTAAAAAGATGCAACACAACCCTTGTGAAGCATATAGACCAGTAGGGAGAGGGGATTATAACCTATTTATAGTCATAGCAAATTTCAGGTTAAAAATAAAGCTGCTCATTGGAATTATGCTTTTAAAATGTGACTAAAATGTCCCTTCCTTCCTTCCTCTTTTTTAAAAAGGCCTTCAATATATTCATGAATTTATTTAAATGATTAATTAAATAATTAAATAAATTAAAAGTCTTCTCTAGAATTTAACCCTGAGATCCCACTGCTAGGCTATGCCCCAAGAACATCTAACACAGAAAGAAACATCCCATAAATACCAAAACATTCACAGCAACACTCTTTTAATAGCAAAGAACTTGGCAGGGAGGGACAGGAAGTAAATGGCATTAAACTGGGTAAAGGCTAAATACATTGTGATACATGAATGTAATGAAAGGAGAGAGAAAGGAAGGAAGGAAGGAAGGAAGGAAGGAAGGAAGGAAGGAAGGAAGGAAGGAAGAAAGGAGGGAGGGAATTATTTCTGTCAATGGTGCACATCTGCATGTTACCTTGATGGTGAACATCAAACACATATGGAAAAAATTAGAGGGATCATTGACCTGGATTAAGCTCACTACCGAAAAATCTTTGTGAATGAAGTACCATCTGCCTAATCTTAATTGAAGTCCATCTCCCTGATGTTCAAAGTCAGAAATACTGTTAGTAGTAATTCCAATGCCCCAAATAGCCCAACATAAGTGAAATATTCTCTTTTTCTTTCATGGGGAGAGGAAAGAGAGGGAGAGGCATTAAACACATATAGATTTCTAATCTTTTGGATCTGCCAACTCTGGTTTTCATGTATGTGTATAGTTGGAATTTTTTATACATCCTAAGTCTAAATTCTGTGATCTGTGTGATCATGCAAACAGGAAAAAATAAACAATTAAAAGAGAGAATAAGTGTCATTATGGTATACTAGAAAGAGCCAGAGACTTAGAAGGCCTGGGATCAAGTTCTGACAGTCATTAACTGCTCATCCTTCATCCCTCTGAATCTAAGATTCCTCTTCTAGAAAATGGAGGGGAAAACAATCCATGTCCTCACACATACATGAAAACTTCAAGATTTCTCAGTCAGAAATTCAAAAAGTGCCACAATCTGGTCCTACCTACATGTAAGGGAAGCCTCTAGAATGTATAGAAAGAATTTTTAAAACCCTTCAAAACTGGCCCATTTCCTACATTTCTGGTCTTCTTATAATTTTATTCTCCCTCATAATCTATAACTGACTCCAAATTTTAGGTTTAGAGTCAGGGCCTGGGTTTAAATGTAGTCATTGCTGCTTACTTCCTGTGTGACCCTGAGACCTGAGAAAGACTTTAGTTTAAGAAGGCTAAGGTTTCCCACTGCATCTGGGGCCATCTCCAATTGTCCTGACCTATGTCTTGCCATTGGACTTAGATGACCCTGGAGGAGAGAGTGAGGCTAATGATTTTGCACAGCTCTGCCTCTCTTAAACCCAATTGCAAGTCAAGACATCATCCTCCTGATGTCATTGGTCCACTTTGAGAACAAAGAACAAAAACCAACAACCTATGTGACCTCTAAAAAATCATTTAGGGGCGGCTAGGTGGCATAGTGAGTAAAGCACCGGCCCTGGAGTCAGGAGGACCCGAGTTCAGTTCCGGCCTCAGACACAACACCCACACAAAAAACTAGCCGTGTAACTTTGGGCAAGTTACTTAACCCCAATTGCTCTCCAAAAGGCAAAAAAAAAAATCATTTAAATTCTTTGAACCTCGGTTTCCTCAGTTGTAAAATAAAGAGATTAGGTAGAGACACATCAAAGGGAGAACAATCAAGAATATTGATGAGTGTCAAATTCATGTCATAAGAATATCAGCTGAAAGAACTGGGGATGGTTGGTGTGGAGAGATCTGAGGGAGGAAAGGACATAACAGATATCTTCAAGTATTTGGAGGACAACCATCAGTCAGACAAATATTTATTAAATGATTCTTATGAACCAGGGAGTGTGCTAAGTACTGAAGATGTGAAGAAAGGCAAAACCAAGGTCCTTCACCTCAAAAAATCCACATTCTAATGGGAAAGACAACCTGCAAACAACCATGTAGATACAAGCTACCTACAGTGTAAAGGGAGGTAATTTCAGAGGGAAGGCACTAGCAGGGAAGGGAACGAAGAAAGGTCTTTTGTAGAAGATGGGATTTGTGCTTAACCTTCAGGGAAGCCAGAAGCTGAGGTAAGAATAGAAAGCATTTCAAGAATGCAAGATAGCCAGAGAAAAGGTATACCGTTGGCATGGGGTGATGGAGTATTTTTGTCTGAGAAACCCCAAGAAGGTCACTGTTGCTAGATTATAGAGTACAAGGAAAAATGAAGTTATAAGAAGATTGAAAAAGGTAGGAAGAGGTCAGGTTTTAAAGGGTCTTAAAAACCAAACAAAAGATTTCATATTTGATTCTTTTTTTTATTTTTTTTTTTTAAGCAACTGGGATTAAGTAACTTGCTCAAGGTTACACGGCCAGTTATTTCTGGGTGTGGTGCTGAGTATCTGAGCCCAGATTTGATCCAGGTCATCCCGACACTGGAGCCGATACTCTTACTCGCTGAGCCACCTGGCCGCCCCTAAGCAATTGGGGTTAAGTAACTTGCTCAAGGTTACACGGCCAGGTGTTTCTGGGTGGGTGCTAAGTGTCTGAGCCCGGGATTCGATCTCCAGGTCATTCCAACACTGGAGCCGGTGCTCTTACTTGCTGTGCTACCTTGCCGCCCCTTCATATTTGATTCTGGAGATGATAGGGAATCACTGGAGTTTGTTCAATGAGGAAGGGGGAAAGGGCATGGTCAGACCCGGGTTTTAGGATGAAAAGGAATAAATTTAATTTTACTGACCCCAGTGGACAGAAATATTAACAAGAGGTGAGAGCTGCAAAAAACATTTATGTTTGATGTAAAGAAAGACTTCTAACAAGTAGTACTATCTAAAAGTGCATAGGCTTCTGTGGAACATAGTGGGGCTCTTACAGCGAGTCTCCAAGCAAAAGCAGGACTACCACTTATTGGATATGTTACAGAGTATATTCTTGTTCAAGTATAAATTCATTAGAAAGCCTCTGAAGTCCCTTCCAGCTCTGAGATTCTGCGATTCTTTGGAGTTTTTAAGGTCCCTTCTAGCTGTAAATAATATGATTCCAGCACCTTAATAACCCACTACCCAAATAAGATAACATTTATAGCACTTGCGAATTTTAAAGCATTCTACAAGGGCTTGTTGTTGTTACCACAATGACAGACTATGACGTCTATGACCAAAACTACTACTTCTACTACTTCCTAGCAAATAGCCACTCATCCAGGCAGGCCAGTCTTCTCACTGTCTCACATCCCTCTTCTTCCCTCCCCCCACAACACACACAATATGCTTATTCCTAATGTCATGTCTTTTCTCATGATGCTTCTCTCTCCTAAAGTGCCCTTCTCCCCTCCTCCATAAAGCCTTCCTCAATCATAGAATTCCTCCTTAATTGCCCTGTCATTATGGCACTTTCTATATCACATATGATGCTTTTAACTATTTTTATATAGAAATGGTCTCTCCAACTAGACTATAAGATCCTGGAAGTCAGTGATTTTGTCTGATACCTCTTCTAGATCCCTCTCTGGACCCAGAATAATGCTTTATTCCTGGTAGAGAATCAAGAAACACTAAATGAAGGAACAAGTGGATGGAGGAATAATGGCACTGAAATGAAAACTAGAAAAAAAAAAAGTGACCCCAAACTCAGGTGAAAGAGAAAGATTTCTTCCCTACCTGGCTCAACAACAATCATCCAAGAAATTAAAAGTTGCTTGATACTATTCCCAGGAATCAAAAAAATACTAAAACTTTTTCAATAAAGACTGCTACTTCCTGCCTGTGTGACCTCGTCAAGTTACCTCTTGACTCAACCTCATTGTTCCCTATCTGTAAAATGAAGACTGTTTTAACTAGATTATTCCCAAGATCCCTTCAAGCTCTAAATCCTATAATCCTTTTCTATATTCCTGGCGGACTACATCCTTCAAATATCTTTATTCCTTGATAAAGGGTATGGTCACTGGAGTGTATGGAATGAGCATGTTGTGTACCTTCTTTGGAAATATGAAAGGAGGGAATGTGGAGGAGACAGATAGCAAGCTTCTTCAAAGTCCCTTCCGTTATCTCTCTGAAAATGTGGTTTTGTCCCTCACTATTGGGGCCCAAAGGGAGGCAGGAAGGAGAAGGTCATGGACAAAGGGTCCTCCCTCCCTCCAACCTTCTCCCCTGACTTTGGAGGAATAGAAACAGTCAAGCAGTTCTCCAGAGGATATCTTGACACTTGTTTTTTGGTTGTTGTTTTTTTTGTTTGTGTTGGGGAATTTTTTTGGGGGGGAAGGGGGTAAGTCACAAAGAAGGAAAAGGTGATTAGAAAGCCAAGGGTGTGAATAAGAGGAGTTGATTGAGAAACAGTGTTTTGCAAAGCTTGTTTCTACTTACTGACACAGACACACATTCAAGAAAGGCTAAATAAGCCAGACTTTGGGTTTTCTGATTAGACTATTGATTCCCATCAGTGTAACCATTTGGAGGGGGGAGGGGGAAGTTGACTTTGAGCAGTGGTAAGTAATAGAATGACCTGGAAATAGCTTCTAAAACACAAATTCTTGTCTCCTAAGTGTATTGCAGCAAACACATGCTATATGAAAGGGCAGGTGGCAAACACAGTAACTTAAATACAGCCCCCTTGTATTCTTATTGGGCTAACAAAAGAAAACAACTTTGCCCCTATAGCTCACTGTTCTGTGAAGGCCTTTCAAATCTAATTTTTCAGAACTACTGCATCCTATATCTGGCCAGATACTCACCTTGTCCTTCACAATGGATAAATACACAATCATAAGAGAAAGGCCTGGACTGGAAGTCCAGCTCCTGATTCACACAAATCAATTCACCTGTATGCTCGGTTGCTTCATCTGAGGAACAATAGCAATGTTGCCTGTTTTTTTCACCACTCACAAGGATATTGTCAGGATTAATTAAATGGCATGTGATATTCTGAGCTTCTGGAGGAAAAGCATTCTATCTCTATCCCTTTCAAGGTCTCCTCTAACACTATTGTTCTAGGATTCTGTAATAATCAGATTGTAGATTTATAAAGTATCTTTCTTCTAAGGAGGTCTAAGCATCTTCTCTGTATTTTCTCGCTTATCTTTAAAGCCTGATGAGAGATGAAAGTAGCTGGTATAATTTTTCCCATTTTTTTAAACAGAAAAACCATCTCAAAACATTTATATGACTTGTATGTCTAAACTCAACTTAACTTAATGAACACTCATTAGAGACCTACTATGTGCCTGGTACTAGGAATACAAAGACACAAGCAAAGTAGATCTTACTCTCAAAGAGCATGCATTTAATTCTATTCTATTCAATTCAATAGGATTGAATTCCTATCATAGCTAGGCACTGTGCAAGGTACTGTGTATACCAAGGTAAAAACAAAATGATTCCTGCCCTCAAGGAATTTAGATGCTAGTGGATTGAAACAACATATGCACAGATAAGTAAACATGAAGACAGAGAGAGAAAGAGAGAAAGTGTGTGTGTTCAGGGGCTGGGAGGGGAGTACTGGTAGCTGGGGGAATCAAGAAAGGCCTCCCACAGAAGGTTTTACCTGAACTATGCTTTGAAGGGTGTGAGGGATTCGGTGAGTTGTAGATGAGGAGGGAGAGCATTCCAGGAATGGGGGATAACCTGGACAAATGTACCAAAGTAGGAGGACTGTCATGTGTAGGGGATGGTTAGCAAGTGCATCAGTTCTGCTGAGAATGATGTGTCCAATTTTGGGTATATAATGTGTATAATAATAAATATAGTTCAAGGAAAACTGAAGAGACAAAGGACACTAACAGCCAGTGGCATAGAAGGTGATCTCAGTCTTGAAGAAAGACAGGTAAGAATTCTGGGAGGAAGAGATCAAGAGAGAGTCGATTCCAGGCATGGGGAATAATGTATGAAAATGCAGAGGCAAGAAATAGTTTGGGAATAGGAATTGGCCTAATTTGGTTGGAATATATAGCTCATAAGGGAGAATTATATGGAATAAAGGTATGAAAGTAAATGGGAACCAGTCTCTGGAGGACCTTAATAGCCAGCCTAAAGAGTCTGCATTTTATCCTACAAACAATAGAGGGCTCTTGAGGGATAATGGGGAAGGTAGTAGCAGAGTCAGATCTATAACTTAGGAAGATTATTTTTGTTTTAAATTATTTTGCTTAAGTTCACATAGCAGGTCACGGGCAAAGGAATGACTAGAGTCCAGATCTTCTCGTTCTAAATTTAGTGCTGTAACTACTGCTTCTCTGGGACATAGTGGCCCAACAGGCATCTGAGTGACTAGGTCCAGAGGGTATCATATGATATGAATTCCCAGGACAGTGCTCTAAATCTAGTTCTCTAGGCATTGGTATTCCTGCTGGAAAGCATGTATAGATGGGTGAGCAGATAACCAGATGAGGTAGACTCTTTCCCTATGTCCCTAAATCCTGCTTACCAACGGGACAAACACTCTCTTTTGAGAAAATGTGTTCTTTGCCTATGGAGCATAGAATCCCAAAGTCTTCCCAAAATCCTCTTGTCCTTGTTTGCCAACATGGTAGAGCAGCTCCACATTCTCAACGTAGTGCCTTTGTCATTAAGTCTTGTTTGCACCATAAGGCATGAACTTTATTTTCTTGCTTGGTTTTTTTTGTTTTGTCTTGTTTTATGTTTTTGGAAGAAGGCAGGGCAATTGGGGTTAAGTGACTTGGCCAAGGTCACACAGCTAGTAAGTGTCAAGTATCTAGGTCTGATTTGAACTCAGGTTGTCCCCACTCCAGGACAGGTGCTCTTTTCACTGTGCCACCTAACTGCCCCAAGGCACAAACTTTAATTCTCTTTATCAAAATACATACATATATACACTCCCTGTTTAGATTTTTATTTTGCTCAAATGTAATTAGAAAGGTGATGGAAATGGGGAAAAGATTGGAAGGGAGAAGATATGTCTTCAAACAGAAGGAAAAATCTCATTTACTTAGACTACCTCCAATGAGCCTCATCTTTCCATCAACTCCAATCCTACCATAATGCCTCAGGGAATTACTTAGTGACCAAGCAGTTTACTAATGTCACCCCCACTGGAATTTCACATCATTATAGGAAACACCCCAACATCCCTGCACAAAGTTAACCTTTAATAAATGTGTATTGAATTGAGGCCAAGAAAGCATGGAAACCAATAATATAATCAAATTAAATGTCCCTTCCCCTTTACCCAAATTATAAGTGAAGATTCTTTACGGAGAGGAAAACATTTCTTCACCCCAGAATAGTTTGGGGTAGCCAAGACCAGCCCTCTCCCTTCCTTAAAAATAGCCATGACATACTGTAGGTAGAGAATTTTAGTAGATATTTTCCTAGTCTCCCTAGATGCTAGTAATCTTCCCTACCAAAAATCACCTTATGTCTTTTTTTGGTTTTTACTCCATATATACTTCTATATGCACATGTTGTCTTCCATGACTGAATGTAAACTCCCTGAGGTCAGGAACTGATTCACTTTTGTTTTAGTATCCCAAGCCCAGCATGGTCTCTGGCACATGGTAGGCATTTAATAAATGTTGATTGATTAATTAGAGGAGTGAATAAATTAATCTAGTGAGAGGTCATAGAGTTTTGGATTGATCCCAAAGAGAGCTTAGAGGGGTCCAGTTGGGTCAAGAGAAAGGAAAGGGAGACAAGGGAACACTTCTTTTCTTGGGAGATTTAAAGAGGTCAAGGTAGAACTCAAAGAAGAACTAAAGAGCTGGTTGTTCAGGGCTTGCTCTAAATTTCTGGCTTTAAGCCCCTAATAGAGTTCAAGGGAACCCTCAGAGTTTCTCCTATGTCAGCCAATACAGTTCACGTAGGTAGGATAAGGGAGAGGGACTCAAGGAGAACATTCTGTCCAATACCAAAGATTGTGAAATTGGAAGCTGGAGCTTCCTGTATCTCTTAGGAACCTGAGTGTATCAGATTGGGTACAGGGTGAGAAAGAATCATAACTGGGAGAATAGTCAATATTATTTTGTTCCCCAATTATCAAAAAGGTTGAATAAGCAGTACCATTGTAATGGAAGCCCAGTCTGAGTCAGAGTATAGGACTGAATATTATAGAGACTACTGAATTCAAACAAAATTCAGCAGACAGCTCCAACCACAAACTTTGGGTGCTGTTCATCACTCCTAGAATGAAAAATGATGTATAGTGATGTGTTTTGAACCAATGAACTCTGGGCACTTTCTGCATTTCACAGAGCACTACAGATCAGTGTTTATCCCGACAACACTGTGTATAACTGACCTAAAATTGGACGATCCAAACCTCTTTCCTGTCCCCCAGAGATGTGTGTGTAATTAGAGAAAATGAGGACAGAATATTCATAAGTATCTGTTTTACTGGGATTGCTGCCCAGAAAGGAAACTAACATTGGGAGCTGGACATAATCTTTTGCACCCTTTATGATGAAAGGGTTACAGGCAGTAGATGAGGGAAATTTTATGTATTAGAACAGCTGCTGGTTCAGGCTATCTTTCTGAGTTGATATAAAAAAAAAAAAAAGAATACCATGGATTGTAACTTCTGTGTACCTTCTAGTCATTTATGTACCTTCAATACCTGCTAAAGAACGCTTAGCAGGATCTGAACTGTTAACTCTGTTCAGCTACCTGTTTCCCCTCCAGGTTTCCATCTTCTTTCTATTTGACACTCTGCCATTACAGGAGGGTACATGTCCACAAGACAAAATGGTTTTGAAGGCAGATAATTATTAGAGGGCGCACAGAAATTACAATCCATGGTATCTACATGAGAAAAGGTACTCTACAAATACAAACTCACTTAGACAGTTATCTGTGGCCAGATTTGACCTCAGTCTTCCTGACTCCAGGTCCACTGACAGTTGCTCTGTCTACATGGGCCAATAAGCAAAAGAACACATTGATTAAGGAGTGATGTTTGACATTTTCCTTAGCCATGCATCCTGAAGTTAAGAATGGCTAAGAACCCTAGCAAATTCCTGGCTCCTCGAGATAAAGAATCCCAGTTTAGGAAGGATTTTCTGGTACTTGAGGTTGCCCAAATGACTTCAGAAAGGGGTCACACTAAGACACATCTTGGATATCAAGAGTCAAAAATAAGTGAAATGGAGAAAGTGTGTGTGTGTGTGTGTGTGTGTGTGTGTGTGTGTGTGTGTGAGATATGCTTAATTTGTCTCCCAGCCCTGATAAACAGCCCAGGTATTTCAGATGCCTATCCTCAAGACAACAGATTTCCAAGTACAACCTGTCCTCTCGATTAAGGCATCAGAATGTCTGGGGTTCCTGATGAAGGGGGTGCCAAATCCACTGAGACAGCAGAACACTGACAAAGCTGAGGTGATGAGAGCAAAATTGGTACAAGGAGAGGAGGAACTTGTCATCTTCATCATCATCATCAAAAGATGTTCACTGACCACCTCCAGAATGCAAGACACAGAGATGAGCCTTTGAAAACCTTTTTCTCCCCATATTGGGATATGAGAGGAGATCGTTACCAAAGGCCTCTTTCCAGGGCCAGAAGAGGAAACTGAAGCCCCTAATTGTAAATAAAAGTCACCCAGGGCAATTCTCAGTGATTCCCCTGACCAGACTCAAACTTTACTTGGTGGTTGCTTAGCAACCAGTAACCTTGAAGACACATCACAAGACAGAAGAGCCAAAAGTGCATTTCATGGATAAGCTGGTTATGAAAACTACCCCCTCCCAGTGACCCTCCACCCCCAAAGTAAAGCGCAGAGGAAAGAGACAGCTCTGTCTTCCAGGCTTTTCTGGGGCTGTCGTGGGAGGGAACAGACCTTGGAACTGATGAATGAGCAGTCAAAGGTCTGTTGGGGGAGGGGAGCAAGCAAAAAGCTTCTGAGGGCCTTGTGTTAGACAGAAGGAATTTTCCCTGTTTCCAAATGAAGTTGGATTGTGAGGTGCAATTGTGAAGTATAAGACAGCCTCAGGTAGAGAGAGGAATTAATGTCTTCCCAAATCCCGTTTCAAACCTGTACCTCCAGCTACACTTTCAAGCAATGATGAGCAGCTTCTAGCCACTGTCAAGAGAAGTACAAGGTGACCATAAGAGGCCCCTTCAGGGAACAAAAAACAAACCACTACCACAGTCGGGGCTGCTCCCCAACCATTGTCCTAAAGCGTTGTTGCACTGTGGGAGGTAGCGCAAGGCTTGAAAGGAAAATTCAACTCAGAGGACAGACAATGCACCCAGATTTATACTTAAAAATTACACCTTATTAACAGAAGCCTGGATTCTCAGCTCTCAGGACCATGAAGTACCCCCAAACAGAGGCAGCATAAATGAGGCAGAAAGTCCTCCTCCTTCATTAAAAATTCAGATGACTTTTTAAAAAATGAAAAGTCCAGAAACTCATTCAGCCAACTATCAGCTTGACACAGGATTTCCCTCAGGAAGAAGAGAAGAATTCAAATTAGGCTCTAATACAACTCCAGGGACCCCTTTGCCAAAGCTGACTATGAAAAACTGGGGAGACATAGTTACCTTGTTTGGAAGCCATGAACCCCTCTCCTCAATCTCCAGAAAGGAGGGAAAGATAAATATTTCAATCTCAAAGTGACTCCAGAAGAATAAATTCGGAAGGAGAACAACAAATAAAGCAGATGTAAATCCAGATAAGATATTAAAATCATTAAAGGGCTTCTGCTCCCTGAAGATTGGGAAGAATGAAGAGAGTTAATTAAAAGCCATCTCCATGCACTGCTGAGCCAGCCTGCCCTGATAAATCAACAGCTAGGCCTGCTGCTACAGAGGACAGCAATGGGGCTTCAGGGGAACGAAGAGGAAAGAAAAGAAAAATGTGAGAGATCACTATAGTTGAATTGGACACATTGACTAGTTTCATGTTTTTTAAATATTTAATGTCTGTGGGATAAAGTTATTCTGTGAAAGAATCAGTTGGGTAGGTAAATGATGAAAACAAGGAGGAGGAATTGTTTGTTTCTACTTAGAAACAATATTATCAATGATAAAAAATAACATCCCTGGTGTTGTGCTGAAATGCATGCCTTCTGAACAAATGCTATAAAGATAAACTCAGTCTTCCGAAATCTCTCTACTGAGGTCTAAGTGTGGGTTGGTTTGGGGTTGGGGCAATGGGAGAGGTGGTGAGGAACCGCCAAACTCTCCAACTAACTAGTACAAACCAAAGGAAGGCAGGGAAATCATCAGTCAGAATTACGGTAGAGATGCTTCCTTTCTTTTCTCCCACCATAGAAAAGGTATGTCTAGGGGCGACAGTGAGTAAGAGTGCCAGCCCCAGCGTCAGGAGACCTGGGATCGGTTCCGGCCTCAAATACTCAGCACCCACACAAAAATAACTGGCCATGTAACCTTGAGCAAGTTACTTAACCCCGATTGCTTTAAAAAAAAGAAAAGAAAAGGTGTGTGTGTGTTTTAGGGGAAGGTTTCAAAAACTGGTGCCAACCATTCTCTGAAGGAAAATGCTTAGATCTTCTTGGATGGGAATAACATTGAAAATGAATTGGTGGAATGGGTGGAGTCAAGATGGCAGAGTAGAAGTGGCAACCCAGCCAAACTCTCCCAATGTTATACTCCCAACAACTTTAAGATAATGCATCAAATGGAATTCTGGAGCAGCATAGCCAACAAAAGGTCAAGGTGAGATATTTTTCTAGCCTAAGACAACTTAGGTCAGCAAGGAAGACACTGTAACACAGAGGTGGAGATGAGCCCAGAGCACACACACACTGTGGCAATACCAGCAGTAGGCCTTGGAGGTAGCTGCAACAGCAGAAGCAGCAGCAGCAGCAACTTTAGGAGCTCTCAGTCCTGAGACAGGAAGGGGGTTGGACAACTGGTCAGCAAGAGAGTACAGGGTATGCTGAGCTAACAACACATGCAAGACTAGACACTGTTTGGCAGCTCCACTGCCCACACATAGTACTTGGTCATAGCCCCAGGGTAAAGAGAAGCACTTGTAGTTGGTCAGAAGGGAACAGGGCCCATGATCATAGTTTCAGGGTAGAGAGAAGCACTGGTACTTGTGGCTGCAAGGGAACAGGGGACCTGGTCACAGTTCCAGGCCAAGAAGTAGCTTCAAGGGAGCAGGGATCTTTTCTGGGTAAACACCAGAGTGCAGACCAGGAAAGCACACACTTTTCCTAGGATAACACCACCTTGGAAGCACCAAAAATTTGCAGACTAGATCTGAAAATAGCAACACGAAAAAGCCTGAAGCTTGGGCCAATGCCCCAGGTGACAGAGTCCAACTTTAAAATAAAGTTCAAAGTCAAGAAATAAGTTGGAAAAATAAGCAAACTACAACAACAAAGGACCATAAAAATCAACTATGGTAACAAGGAAGAAAAAGAAAATTCAGAAGACAACAATGTGAAAACAGCTACAAGCAACACTTTAAAGAAAAATGCAAATTGGATACAAGACAAGAATTCCTGAAAGGATTAAAGAAAAAGTTTAGAGGGGCCCCTAGGTGAATAGGATCTGAGTTCACATCCAACCTCAGACACTTAACACAAAAATTAGTCATGTGACCTTGGGCAAGTCACTTAACCCCAATTGCCCTCCAACAAGCAAAAACAAACAAAAAGAAAAAAAAAGAACAAGATTAGAGTATTTGAGACAAAATTAGGAGAAGAAATGACAGTGATGAAGAAAATTATAAAAAGAGAATTAACAGCTTGGTAAAAGGACACACAAAAAAGAACTAAGAATATAACACCTTAAAAAAACAGAATTGGCCAAATGGGAAAAGAAGTACAAAAATGTACTGAAAAAAATTCCTTAAAAACCAAATTTGACCAAATGGCAAAAGAGGCACAATATCTCACTGAAGAAAATAATTCCTTAAAAATTAGAAATTCCACTATGGCAAGTGGAAAGCTAATGACTCCATGAGACATCAAGAAATAATAAAACAAAGACAAAAGAATGAAAAATAGAAGAAAATATGAATTACCTCCATTTAAAAAGCAAATGACCTGGAAAATAGATCAGCTGAAATAATTTAAAAATTATTGGACTACCTGAAAGCCACAATCAAAAAAAGAGCCTGTACATAATATTTTAAGAAATTATCAAGGAAAACTGCCCTGATATTCTAGAACTAGAGAGTAAAATAGAAATTGAAAGAATTGACCAATCATCTCCTATAAGAGTCCCAAAATGAAAACTCACAGAAATAATATAGACAAATTCCAGGGTTTCTAAGGCAAAAAGAAAATATTGCAAGTAGCAAGAAAGAAACCATGCAGATATTATGGAGCCATGACATGATCACAAAAGTTTTAGCAGCTTCCATGTTAAAGGAGTGGAGGACTTGGAATGTGATATTTTGGAAGGCATGATATTTAATGAAATGGAAAGCTTTCAAGCATTCCTGATTAAAAGTCTAGAGTGGAAAAGAAAATGTGACACTCAAATACAAGACTTGAGAAACATGAAAAGGTAAACATGAAAGAGAAATCATAAGGGACTTAATAAGGTTAAACTGTTTGCATTCCTATATGGGGATATGATACATGTAACTCCTAAGAACGTTATCATTATCAGACAGTGGGCAAAAGTGCGAATCAATTATGTTGAGATAATCTCAAAAAAATGAAGAAAAATGAGAAAAAAAGATGAGAAAGAGGTATGCACTGGGAGAACAGGGAAGGGAAAGGAAAAATGAGGAAAATTGTTTTGCATGAAAGTACAAGAAAGAGCTTTTACAGTAGAGGGGGAAATGATGAGGGGTAGGGATAGGTCCAGGTAATACTTGAATCTCACTCTCATCAAAATTGGTTTAAAGACAGGAGAATATTTATACACACTCAATTGGGTATAGAAATCTATCTTACTCAACAGGGAAATAGAAGGGAAAGGGGATGAAAGAGAGGGAGGGGATAAAAGGAAGGATAGATGGAGGGAAACAGTAATCAGAAACATACTTTGAGGAGAGACAAGGTAAAAAGAGAAAGAGGATAAATAGAAGAAAATAGGATGGAGGGAAATACACTTTGAATCATAACTTTGAATGTGAATGGGATGAGCTCATTCATAAAATGGAAGTAGAGAGAATAGCAGAATGAATTAGAAACCGGTACCCAAAAATACATTATTTACAAGAAACACGCTTGAAACAGAAAGACACACATAGAGTTAAAATAAGGGGCTGCAGTAAAATTTATTATGCTTCAGTTGGGGTCAAAATGGCAGGGGTAGTAATCATAATCTCAGACAAAGCAAAAGCAAAAGCTAATTAAGAGAGATGATCAGGAAAACTACATTTGCTAAAAGGTATCATAGATAATGAAGTAATATCAAATTTTTTACAGCAAATTTCTCTAGTAAAGATTTTATTTCTTTTCTTTCTTTTTTTTTTCTTTTGCTTTTTGGAGGGGGGAAGGCAGGGCAATTGGGGTTAAGTGACTTGCCCAAGGCCACACAGCTAGTAAGTATGTCAAATGTCTGGGGTCAAATTTGAACTCAGGTCCTTCTGACTCCAGGGCCGGTGCTCTATTGACTGCAACACCTAGCCACCCCCAGTTTTATTTCTTAAATACAGAGAAATTGAGACAAATTTATATATGTGTGTGTATATTTATATATAAATGTATATTTACATACATGTATAAGTATATTTATATATATAAATGTATATTTACATATATATATATATAAGCCATTCCCCAATTGATAAATGGTCAAAGGATATGAACAGGCAGTTTTCAGAAGAAGAAATCAAAGTTAGTGATAGCTATATGGAAAAATGCTCCAAGTCACTACTGCTTAGAGAAATACAGATTAAAATAATGCTGAGGTATTACCTTATACCTATCAGATTGGCTAACATGATAGGAAAAGTAAATGACAAAAGCAGGAGGGGGTATAGAAAAATAGCGACACCAATACACTGTTAAAGGAGTTGTGAACTAGTCCAATCATTCTGGAGAACAAGTTGGAATTGTGTTCTAGGTCTGTATCCCAAAGAGATCAAAGAAAAGGAGAAATGACCTATTTGTACAAAAATACTTATATCAGTTCTTCTTGTGGTGGCAGAGAATAGGAAACTGAGGGGATGCCCATCAACTGAGGAATAGCTGACAAGCTGTGGTATATGATTTAGTGGAATATCATTGTGCTTTAAGAAATTTTGAAGGGGATGGTTTCAGAAAAACCTGTGAAGACTTCTATGAATTAATAAGGAGTGAAGTGAATCAGAAGATTATTGTTCATAGTAACAGCAGTCTTGTAATGATGATCAACTGGGAAGGACTTGGCTACTCTGATCAATAAAATGATCCAAGACAATTCCAAAGGACTCACACTGAAAAATGCTATCAATCCCCAAAGAGAGAACTGATTAACTATGAGTGCAAACTGAAGTATAATTTTTTCACATTCTTTGTTTTTCTTGGGGGTGGGGGTGGGGAGGGATATAAGTAATATGGAAATATTTCTTGCATGATTTCACCTATATAATCAATATCATATTGATTGCCTTCTCATTGGGTAGGAGAGGAGCTAAAAGAATGGAGAGAATTTGGAACACAATTTTTTTAATGCTAAAAAACTGGAAACAAAGGGGATATAAATTATATTATATTCATGTGATAGAATATTTTTGAGCCATTAGAAATGAAACCTAAGAAGACTTGTTTGAACTGATGCAGAGTAAAGTGAGCAGAACCAGGAGAATAATTTCTACAACTATAACACATTAAAGGAAAATAGCTTTGAAATATTTAAGAATTCTGATGAATTCAATGCCCAACCACACCTCTAAAAGGCTGATCGTGAAGAATGCTAATAATCATCTACTGATAGAGATGTGATTGACTCAAAGTACAGAATGAAACACATTTTTGAACATGGCAAATATGTGGGATTGTTGGGCTTGACAATGTTTACTTGTTGCAAGGATTACATTTTTGTTTTGTTTTGTTTTGTTTTTTCATTGGAAAGGTGGGAAAGAAGAGAGGGAGGGAAACTAGCCATGGGGTTGTCCAAAAAAGGAAGAAAAGAAAAAAAAAGAGGATCACTGAAGCGTTTTTTTAAGTGGACAGAAGAAAACAGAAGGAAGTTCAGAAGGAAACACAGTCAAGCAAGACAGCTTTGAAAGTAACATGTTGAACTTGTTAAATGCTTTTTTAAAAAAGCAGGTTGTACATAATAGAGATTTGAGGTTTCACATACAGTCTTCTTTTTCTGTTCTACTTTATATATGGAAAGTTTCTTTTTTTCTTGCTATTGATTGAGTTTAGAATTTAAAAAATAAAATTTTTAGATATAAAAGGAATTAGTGGGTAAAACTGCTTTCCTTCTCCATAGAATTTGGATGGGGAGAGGGGTTGTACATGGGGGAAATTATGCATCTGGATATGCATTTTAATTAGTTGGACAGAAGCAGCCGCCTGTTAATTTTTCTTGCTTGTTTCCACTTAGCATTCATCACAGGCAGAACCTCCATGGAGTGCTCCCACTATAATAGATGGTTCTGTATTGGCTAAGTCCTCAGGGAAAATAATTAGCAAGAGAGAAAATATTCTCTCCACTCCCACCTCCCCAACAATGCTGCTCTCCCCTTTCCCCTACAACCACATTCCCTTTCATTTACCCTGAACTGACCCCAACCACTCCTCTGAAAGAAGAGATATATGCCACAGGCAGGACAGTCTCCTCCTTGTTTATAAGCACCTATTTCACTTCAGTAAAGGACAGTGTCTGGTAAGAAAGAGATGGACTATAATCCTCCATCAAATTATAAACTCCAAAAGAGTAGGGCATGTGTCTATTATTCCCTTCAATTCACTACTACCTCCTACAGAAATATTCCCTAAACTCTTTTTACTAGGTATTCAATCGAAATTGTAGATTGGTAGATTGGAAATTCTTGAAGAAGAACAAGGCCTAATTCACAATGAGCTTGGATCTGAACCTTCACCTTAGTCTGGCGACCAGAATACATCTCTATCCATTCTGGAATCTGGCTACTACCATGTTGAGTCACAGACAAAAGCTGCCTTTCTTCAAAGAACTGGTTTCTGTTGACCTCCTTTTGCAAAAACAACGTCCTCTTATTGGAAGCAAGGAAAGCTGTACTCAACCCTACCTGCAACCTATACCTCATTCATCCTGTCACCTTCATGAAGGAGAGTACC
This sequence comes from Petaurus breviceps papuanus, assembly GCF_028583685.1. Classification (NCBI taxonomy): domain Eukaryota; kingdom Metazoa; phylum Chordata; class Mammalia; order Diprotodontia; family Petauridae; genus Petaurus; species Petaurus breviceps. Next base: position 28,779,460 of record NW_027185809.1, read on the forward strand.
AGAGAAGCTGACCAACTCCTCCATGGGAGTCCCTTGCAAAACCCACTGAAACTTAGTTTCCTGGGGCAGAGAAATCAGTAACCCTTCCCCCATTGAGCATCCTAGTTTCAGGGACTGCGGATAGACCCTATGGACTCTCTCTGTTCAGGCTAGATGATGAGACAAATGAGGAAAAGAAAGGAATTCCCATGAGCTCAGATTCTTACTTATTTTAAACCAAGATAACATCAGAACAATGGAAATGTCCAGGATTATTCTCTCCTGGTTCAGTTAGTGAAGGAGATGTACTAATTTATAATAACTAACCAAGAGGGCTTCATAATTCTCCAGAATCTCTGATTAGACTCTGGTGCTGCTAGGATCACTTCAGGTACATTAAAACAGAGATTCATTTTAACAACTTTAATACTATTAAGTACTTTTCTCCAGTGATGCCATTCATTTCCTGTATGGACTTCATTCAGCTGAGAAAAATTTCATTTCTCCTGGAAACCTGGTAAGATTTACATTGGTTTTGCTTAGGGAAGGAGGGGACAGGGAGAATCAATAGTGGGTAATTAACAGCATTTTTAAAATTTTATTTCTTACTGATGAAAAGACTTCTCAAAGAAGTACATATCTCTGGTTTATGAATACGTGACATACAAATGACCCCACAAGCTGCTCTCCAAATACCCACTCTCACACCCTGAGCCTGTTGCCATTGTACAAGAAGGGGGAGGAGATGTCAGAACAAATTCCTGATGTTCTGGAGGATTTCCTCCAGGAAATTTCCTCCAGAAAAAAAAATGTTATACGTGGTTAAGTTTTCTTGTACTACAGTTTAGCTACATTATGGGATATTTTTCCCTGACGGTCTAGAAAACTAGCCACTTTTATAATATTTGTTCTTCAGGGACATGCATTCCCATTTCCAAAAAACTAGCTCTTTTTTTTTTTTTGAGCAATCGGGGTTAAGTAACTTGCTCAAGGTTACACGGCCAGTTATTTCTGGTGTGGTGCTGAGTGTCTGAGCCCAGGATTTGATCTCCAGGTCATCCCAACAATGGAGCCGGTGCTCTTACTCACTGAGCCACCTGGCTGCCCCTTAAAAACTATTTCTTTTTTTTTTTCTTTCAGAGCTTAGTAAGTTTTGTAAATCAAAGGCTTCCTGTATGGGAAGTCTGTTAAAGGAAAGGATCTCTGTCTTTGGGGAAATTCATGATTTTGTGATTATCAATGGCAATAAGGACTTTTTTCTTTTAATTTTTTGCTTGATGTTCAGAATTTCAACTTGCATCCCTTGGTTTCTATACATTCCCCAGAGGGATTTTGCAATTCCTTCCTGATGGTGCCTTAAACTTGAGGCTTATGAAAAACATCTTATGGTCCTTTAAACTAAAGAAAGGCCTGGTAATGATGAAATGAATTTAAGATTTGCTAAAGGAACTCCATTGAACTAAAAAGTCATATCTTCACCTTAAGATTGCTATTACCGGGGCGGCCAGGTAGCACAGTGAGTAAGAGCACCGGCTCCAGTGTTGAGAAGACCTGGAGAACGAATCCCGGGCTCAGACACTTAGCACCCACCCAGAAACACCTGGCCGTGTAACCTTGAGCAAGTTACTTAACCCCGATTGCTTAAAAAAAAAAAAAAAAGATTGCTATTACCTCTGTTGTTGTTACTGTTGTTTAGTCACTTCCTGCTCTTTGTGATCCCATTTGGGTTTGCTTGACAAAGATACTGGAGTGGTTTCTCATTTCCCTCCCCAGCTCATTTTACAGATGAGGAAACTGAAGCAAACAGGGTTAAGTGATTTGCCCAGGGTCACACAGCTAGTAAGTGTCTGAGACCAGATTTGAACTAAGAAAGATGCATCTTCCTGACTCCAAACCTGGAGCTCTATCCAAAGCTCTATCCACCTAATTGCTATTTCCTCTACCTTGTAGCAAAACCTCAGATGAATACTGCAATTCAACAGACTGCCTCTGCTTCCTCTTCAGTAAAGTGAGGTTCCAAAAGAAAGGGTGGGAGAAAAGAGGTATTAGGCTGCACACCAAAGTGAAGGTCTACAGAGCCATTGTGCTGACTTCATTGTTGTATGCCTGTATGCCTGGACAATCTACCAGTGCCATGCCAGAAAATCGAACTGCTTCCATTTGAATTGTCTCGGGAAGATTCTTAAGATTTCACTTAGCAAAATAAGGTACTGGACACACTCTCAAGCTGAACTGCCAAGCATTCAAACTCTACTGCAGATAGCGCGACTCCACACACCCCTAATGCCAAACATAAACTTACCGAAAAGACTATTTTAAGGAAAACTTGAACAAGGCAAGTGTTCACGTGGTCAGAAGTGGTACAAGGCCATTCAAGATATCTCTGAAGAATTTTGGTATCAGCATGGGAAATGCTGGCACAAAGTCACCCAACATGGTGTGGCCACATCAAAGAAGGTGCTGAGCTCTATGAGCAAAGCAGAATCTCAGGGGCTCAAAGGAAACATGAGATATGCAGATATAGAGACAGCTCCATGTTCAAGTGAAATTTTTGTGCCCGATCTGAGCTCACTTTAGACTGATCAGCCACAGTAGAATACACTATACCTTGACCCCACCATGGGTGATGTCATTGGTCCTCTTTAAGTATGAAAGATGAACAACAGCTTCACCTTCCATATACAGAATTAAAGATCTAGGAAGGATCCCTAGAGATTATCTAGTCAGCAGCCTCACTTATTGAGGAGGAAACTTAAGTGGCAGAGCTGGGACTGGAACCCAAACTTCTAATGACTAGTCAGTATAGTACCCTTCCTATTCCATCATTTTTTTTTTTAAGCAATTGGGGTTAAGTAACTTGCTCAAGGTTACACGGCCAGGTGTTTCTGGGTGGGTGCTAAGTGTCTGAGCCTGGATTCGATCTCCAGGTCGTCCCAACACTGGAGCCGGTTCTCTTACTCGCTGTGCTACCTGGCCACCCCTAAGCAATTGGGGTTAAGTAACTTGCTCAAGGTTACACGGCCAGGTGTTTCTAGGTGGGTGCTAAGTGTCTGAGCCTGGGATTCGAGCTCCAGGTCGTTCTGACACTGGAGCCGGTGCTCTTACTCTCTGAGCCACCTGGCTGCCCCCATTTTCAATCAAGGAAAAAATGCTGAGAAAAGTATATGAAAAGAATAAGGAGATTGAGCTACGGCAACTATTCCAGTAGGGTTCTTTCTACTGAAAAAAAAAAACCCTTAGGATTGCAACTACTCCTCCCCATCCTCCCTCCCCAACTGCCAACTGAAGCTAATTACACAGGGTAGATTTGCAAGGTGGACCCCTCCCAAAAACAACAACAATAACACATGGCTATTTTTGAGCAACCTGAGAATACAACAATCACTAGATTTGAGAAAGAAAGAGGGTTGGTTAGGTGGGGGGTAGTTGGGGGGGTAGGTGGGGGGTAGGTGGGGGGATAGGTGGGGTAAATTTCATTAGTCATGCCTAAGGGATTAGATATGGTGCTCCTATTACTGCTACCCAGGGATCAAACCTGAGGTAAGAGTGATTGATGGGCCCCTTGTTAACATTCTGTTTTCTGCTCTGGAACCCTTTGTTGGCTATTTGAACGCCATTCTTAGGATTACTGAGCCTAATCCTCATGCTCCTCCTTCCCTCTAAACATACCCCTACACAGTCTGTCTCCCTTGGACCCAACGCTCCACATAAACATTTAACCTGCTGCCATTATCAAACATACAACTGAGAAACGAATTTCAGCCCAAAACATCCTGTTCTTCCCAACATACACCTAGCACCTGATCCTAAACAGTCTTTGTAAAACCCAGATACATACAACAGGCTCCAGAAACCTTTCTTCAATGAAAGCTTTATGAAGCCTAGCTCCGTCCATCCATAGGGTCTGACAGACTGTAACCAGACACTTGTAACTGGACAAATGAGAAACACTACACCTAATTGTACCCAAGTTGCTACTCATGCAACAAAATGAAAACTCTATCCCTTGAAAAGTAGCATTTGTTGTCCCTTCAATGTTTTTGTTTTTGTTTTTGTTTTTCAAAAGCCTCTTCACACTCTCAGACCACACAGGATTTCTTCCGTAGCCCACCTTCTTCCTTTCTTTGTGAAAGGCCCATGCATTAAGAGATAGCTCGTGGTTGGGTGCCCAAGTGCCCAACATAGTACACATATAGTAAATGCTTAATAAACAGGCTTACATGAGCTAATGTATATAAAATTCTTTAAAACTTTAAAGCACTAAACAAAATAATCTGGTATCATTAATAAATGTTGAATCAAAAATTTTTTAAAGCAGGGAAGGAAATATTTCAAAGGTTGTAGCATTTCTTGGCCAGAAGTTTACAGCACTTTGGCTATATTTCTATTTTTGAGTGATTCTTAAAGCACTCCAAAGCCACAGAAGTTACTTTTCAGATAGTGAAATAATACAAAGCTTCATGACGATGATAGGAACAGAGATGCCTCTGTCACCCAAATCCACCTGACTGAACCATCAGCCTCAGTTTCCATCCTTGTTCCTGGTTCATTTTTTTTTTCATTTATGTGAATAAAAGGCTCACAAAGGGTTTCATCTTTACTCATGATTCCAAACATAGCCCAGGATCATAGGTCTTTTGGATTGGAATAGACCTTACAGATCATCTAGTTCAATGCTCTAATCTTAGAGATAAGAAAACTGGAGCCAAAAGAGGTAAAAAAGCAAATGCCCACGGTCATACAGGTACAAAGAAAAGAAAAGCTGAAATTTGAACCCAGGTTTTCTGACTGTGAATCCAGTGATCTTTCTACTGTATTATGTTTTCCAATGGTTCTCAGTAATTCTGCTGAGCCTGAGGAAGTTTCAGCTATTTTAATTTTTATCTCCAGCAATTAACAAGGAGAGATGGAGTAAGTGGATAAGCTCTTCCTTTGTTCTGACCAGGCCAAAACAGTACAGTACAGTGTCTTGTACGTAGTAATGAACCAATAATTATTTGTTGATTTGAATTCCAATGGGCAATATAATGTAATGGAGAGAGAACTGGCTATTGAATCAGAAAACCTGACGTAAGTCTGTATGACCTTGGGAGAGTCACTATTTCTCTTGGTCTCAGTTTCCCTATCTATCATAAGGAACTAACTAAATCACTGAGTTCCTTTCCAGATAAAAATCTATGATTCTTTGCCACTTTGAAGTAAAGTGAATAAATCTGAAAGCTATTGTTAGAGATGACCAAAAGCCATTGTCCTTCAAGACTTGTCAGGTCACATCAGGCAAACCTTAGCCCAAAATACAGGTGTTCCCACTTAGTAGCTCCACTCTTGTTAAGATAGACTTAACAGAAAGAGGAAAGTAGAGCTACAAAACTGAAATCTCCTCTCTTTACTCTTTACTGTGACGGAATCATAAAATTTCAAAACTAGAAAGCGCCTTAGAGGTCATCTACTCCAAATCCCCCATTTCACAGATGAAGAAACTAAGAGTAAATATAGATAGGATGTGAATCAAGGTCTGATTCCCAATGCAGTGTTCTCATCACTATACCATGCTGACTGACACCTAAGCTGAATAACAACAGGAAGGGTGGAGTTCATTTATTAAAAATTTGCTGTGTGCAAGGTACTGTTCTCATACTAAAATACAAAAGTGGTCAGAACCAAAGCTCTGAGTTTATATGGAACAGGTTCAATCTTGATTCTTGCTCCCAAAAAATCTTCCTTTTGGTTTATGTTCCCATGCAAAGTTTCTTCTGGAGCCATCAAAATATGCCTTGTTTTGCCCCAGTCCAGGGTTTCCACTGGGCACATCATAATTTTATTCATGTTTAAGTCTTCACAACAAAAGGGAAAAAATCCTTAGCTCCCATGCAAGCATTCAGGCTGACAAGACATTAAATATAGGACAGGCTTTATTTAACCCAACCAAAAAAATGCAAAGAATATATATTTAAGCCCATAATCTATTAAGACAATTCTTCTTCCCTCTAGTGTGAGCTCCCACCCACCCACTAGGGACCTATAAAGACCTCCAGATTTATAATATTTTCCTGGATTGAAGGTCCCCACCACCACCACCACCAAAGAGAAAACGATGTTACTAGAGAATCAAGAAACCCACTCTTATGTTGATCTCCACCTCTCCAGTGGACATCTAAAGTCATCCAGATTTATAATAGTTTCCTGGGGGTAAAGGCACCCACTCCCAAGGGGAAAGTATTCAGAATAGCTAAAGAACCAAGCCCTTTCCCTATACCTGCACCATCCACATAACTCATAACACCAGTAAAAGAAAAGGTCTAAATTTGTTTCTTCACACTATAACTCTGTGCTTTGTTGCTCCTCAGCCCCAAATCCTGCTTAATCCAGTAACTCCTCTACTGGTCCATTTTACTCATCTCAGTTTCAGGAACTCTTGTATCACTCCTCCACTGCTGCTTCCATTCGTGTCTCTGGTTTGACCCAGGAAGTCCTGGTCACTATACTGCTGCCATCATCTCTGAGCTCACATGCTTCCCTAAAGAGATATAGAGTCTTTCCTTCCCTCTTGGGATCTAAATGTAAGTGTTCATGTATGACATTGCTCCTCCCAGTTTTGGTCTCCACCCTTTCCCTTCCTATTCAACTCTCCTCTTAAACTAGGTCCAAGGACATAAGCCCAAATAGCCCAGTCCCTACTTGCCACAAATCAATCAATCATTCTTACTTGCATTAAAGGAGAAAGGGGAGGAACCAGAGCCTAGAAAATTCACATCTTATAAAAGAGCTAATGTTTTAAGGAAATTTAGCACTTCTTTAAGGAGTTGGTGGATTCAGGAAGGCCTGCTTTCTAGGAACACCTTCTACATAAGGATATACACATACCCTCCAAGGATTTACAATCTAAAAAGAGGCAAAGACATTACTAGCTGTATGACCCTGGACAGATCACTTAACCTGTCTGCCTCAATTTCTTCATCTATAAAATGAAGGGGCTATATTTTATGGCCTCTAAGGTAACTTCCAGAAATCTACAATCCTATTGTAAAGGGGGTCCTATGATCATATGAAGAGTTAGATAAATATAAAGGAGAGGGTCAGGCAAAATTCTGTGAAAAATATGAGGAGGGAGAGATCACTTTCTTTTAGGACAAGGCAGTACTGTTGGGAAAATCTCATGGAGAAGATAGCAGCTGAACCGGGCCTTGAAGAAAGGAAACGATTTCAGTAGATAGATGGAAAGGAGGAGTCCATTACAAGTAGAGGGGATAGTGGGAACTATTAAAAAATAAAATCTTTAATTTCTAGTGTTGATAATTAGATATTGTCCACATGAATAAAATCACCTTAGAATATGTGAAGAGATGTTAGGAGACCTAACTATATAAATGGCCTGCTGCTTAACCTTGGTCAATTAAATTTCCTTCCCTCAGTCTCAATTTCCCCATTGATATGATTGGAATATTTACATGACTCCTAGAAAAAGATTTAAAAAACTAGAATATAAATTCAGTTTTAGATTTCAAGACCCAGTCTGACAGCTAGGTGCAGCAGGGGATAGAGTATTGAGCCTACAGTCAGAAAGACTTGAGTTCAAATCCAGTCTCAGATCCTTATTAGCTGTGTTACTCTGGGCAAATAACTCAGCTTCAGTTTCTTCAACTGTAAAATGAGGGTATATGTGCTGATCAGATTTACCAGGTAACCCAAGTCTCAGGCAGGTATGATATGAGATCAAAAGCTGCACAGGTTACCATCTAGTAATAACCAGCCCTTTCTAGAACTGCAATTCTAGAGAACCCCAACATTTGTAGCCAGCATTGTTTTATACTTAAGAGAGGAAATGGGGACTCAATTTTTTCAAATGCTCTGATCTGTAGGCATCTCTTGGAAACATTAAACATGTGTAAACTACAGGGAAATACCTGAGAAAACGATAGTATATAAATGCAATGGAACATTATTGATGAATATAAATTCATTCAGTATCGATGAGTATAAGGAATGCAAGGAATACAGAAAAACATAGGAAAACGCATATGAACTGATAGAGGGCAAAATTAACAGAACCACGAGAATAATAAACACAAGGGTTATAGTAACATAAACAAGAAGATCACTAAAAGGAAATCAAACTTTGATTAAAGGAAAATCCAATGGAGGTCCCAGATCATTGTTTAGGTGCGGTCACTATATTTGATTTTTTTTTGCTTTATTGTTTTTCCTTGTCACAATGAAATAGTCAATCTGGAAGGGGAAGAAGTGAGATCTTTATGTAAATACAAAAGACATTAATAAAGTACTGTGTGTGTGTGTGTGTGTGTGTGTGTGTGTGTGTGTGTAGATCTGTATGTAAGAATCCATACAAAGGTTGTTAGAATCCCTTTGGTGTCAGAAGCTGCATTCATGGAGTCATCATTCGTTCTAATTATTGCTATCTATTACCCTTCTGGGGAAGGAGGACTTCTATGGGCGGACTGAATCATAAGTATATAAAGTACTTACATAAGTTATACTCATTCAATATAAGGATAGTAGGTATAAATGTATAGAGAACTAGACTGGAATCCAGGAATTCAAGGCCTGTCTATGACACATATGAGCCATGTGACACTTAACTTCTAAATGTTCTAGGCATCTCTTTAAAACTGTAAATTGCAGAAAAGGTGCCAACCTGAATTAGTGTAGGGAGTTTCCTCACCCAGGAAGTCCCTATACCAGTGAAATTACAGGTCCAGGCCCTAGTTCTATGTTATGCTTCTATAATTCAAGAATGTGTGATTTCATCAACATAGGCACATTTTCCACCAACATATTTCATAGTTTCTCTGTGCCTTACTAGTTTCGTGAGGTTTTGTGGCCACTGATGGGCAGAAAATGCAACCTAATTGAAGTAGCAAGGCACCCTGAGGAAGCAACATGTGTCAAATGGACCAAACCACCATTACCACCTACTTCTGTGCACTATTGGTGTCAGCCTAAGATCCTGAGCCCAAGAACCTTAAGAATGTCAGCTCTGCCCCCATTCCAGACAATCAGCCTCACTTTAAGCCTGGCCCCTATAGCCATCAAAGAAGACAGCAACCCTTGTTTAAAAAAAAAAGGGGGAGGGAGAGGGATCGACAAATCTACCTTCACCACCCCCTGACAACCATCTGTCACCAACTACCAATAAAGCCCAAGCTTTCTGGAAATAATTGGGAATCCCTCCCCCAGATCACTGTTTCTAATCAAGTCCTTGAAACCATTGTCTAAAGGACCAACCCTTATAGAGATACTACCTGACAATTGACTCTGCAGGTGCAACATCAACTTCTTACTAAGTATCCATGGCTATAGAAGACTGGAAAAAGAGTTTTCACTACCAAGGTCCTTGGTCATGTCAAATAGACATGAGTTTCATTAGCAAATTCTTTACACCTTCTATTAAAGTAGTCATAGGAATGATGTCAATGGAAATGGCATTAAAGCAGATTTTGTACCCTAAGAACTAGGAGAGCTTTCCATCTGACTTTCAGTGGAAAACTCTATGGATTATTTTCCCCATTAGAATGTGAGTTCTTTGAAAGCAGGGATCATCATCTTTATATTTGCATCCCCAGAATTTAGCACAGTGCTTTGTATAAGTACTTAATAAATGTTGTTTCGTTTATTCAACAGAATATAGACCTCGTGACCAGCCTTATGGTAATGGGCAGCTAGGTGGCACAATGGATTGAGCCCCTGATCTGAAATCAGGAAGGCCTGAGTTCAAATCCAACCTTAGACATTAAGTAGCTGTGTCCCTGAAAAAATAACCTCACCACTGTCTGCTTCAGTTTCCCCATCTATAAAATGGAAATTATAATAACACTTACCTCCCAGGGTTGTTATGAGGATAAAATGTGATATTTGTAAATCATTTTGCAAGCCTTATATACATGCTAGTTATTATTAAACTTAACTAGGTTTATTTTCAGGTGACAAGAATATATTAGTCCATTGTTACATACAGCCCAACCTTCTCCACTTGGTAGGACCTGTTAAGAGTTTGCAATTTACTGGCATAACTTTAAGAATCTAAGGCCACACACATGCCACCTTCAGAATTGAGCTTTAGCAGAAGTTCATAGTTACAGGGTTTCCGTAGTCTACTAATCCAACCCTTTATTGATAACTACCTTCAGACAAAAAACTCTTTGTTCCAAAATTTTTCATTAACAAGTTATTCCTCTATTTTGATAGTCTGATCCTGGCATGGAAGTGACCATAGGCTCTCCAAGACTATACCAGCAGAGAACAAACTCTTGAAGGTTCTACTAAACTGGAAAGGCTTTAGTAACAGCCCAGAAGTGGGTTCTATCTGCCCTCCAATGATTGGTTTAGCTAAGTTTAGAGAACAGAAGATTGATCACCAAGGAATTGATCTGGGGTGGGTAACAACTCATAAAACTGTCTACTAAGGCATAGAAGGGTTATTATCTACATTAGTTGGGGAGGGAGGGAGGTATATTATACCCACACTAATTAAATCACAAATCCTCGAGGCACTGAAATATTAAAGTAATGAATGATTAATTTCTATAATATATCAAAAACCTGTCATTTCATTAGTGGAGGGCAAATGGCAACCCTTCTATAAAGTTAAAAGTTTTAGAGATTTGCCTGAATCTCAAAGAGGTTAACTAGGCCATATATCCAGAACTAGTTATCACAGTCAAAATTTGAACTCAGATCTTCCTTGACTCTGAGTCTCATACATACTCTATTCATTACCCAATCCCACCTCTCAGTTGATACTATAGTTGTAATATTAATATCTGACAAAAGAATTCAGATATCACATTTAACTTCTATTCTTGTTAAAGTTTTTAACAACTTGACAAAAAAAAGGAAATTGAAATGATCATTCTGAATATGGGAATATCAGCCTGGATTTCTGAATTACCTATTTCAACTGCATTTCAAGATTTTAATTGTATTAAGTACATTAAGATTCTATTGACAAATAGTAATATATCAGAATACAATATGTAATAAATTATCTTCTATACAATGCCCATCTGATTCATAATTTGTGAGCATCTGTATCACAAAAGTTTTACCACATAGCTCTTCACGTGCATGTATGTGTTGAATGTGGCACCCATACATCAAACTCAGACAATATAATTGATAATGTGGAATAGATCTAGATTACTACAAGCACCCATCAGTGCTTTTAAATTCTATTTTGCTCAGGTGTAGCTGTGCAGTTGGAATACCGGCTGCTTCCTCTTTTGTGATCTGATCAGTCTAGTCAACCCTCATTTCTGTCTCTAGCAGCCCCTAAGACGTTCAAGGCAACCACACAGAATGAATCCAGGCTGCTGGAAGAGGAGGATAAGGGGTGCAATAAAAAGTAAAGGAAAAGAAGTTGAGAGATCCAAAAGGAGGCAGGGAGATGTAAAACGTGCAATCGACTTGAGCCCAGGTACTATTGTATTGCATATCCCCCATGGACAAAGCCAGTTTAAAAATGATCCATATATATGGCAGAGTCCAACAGGGATGTTGCTTTAAACCTGAGCTAGTTTCTCCCAGCAGTTATCACTTTATCCATCACCACCCCCACCTCCCCAACGTCAGAGCAAAACCTTTGTGTGACCAGTTTCTATAGGGGGCGTCTGTCTTCCCCCCCCCCTTTTCCTTCTTTCTTTTTCAGAGAGAGAGGTGGGGGGAGATAATCAAAACACAGACGGAGGAAATGCTAATGTCGTTCGGCTCTG
>NW_027185809.1:28791174-28809090 GCF_028583685.1 Petaurus breviceps papuanus
ACAAATGAAATATATAAGATGTTTTATTAAACAAGTTAAGAAGGGGGAGGGGGAGGCAGATAGTGTCAGGCTGCCAGTAACAACCCTGTTTCTTCTACTACATTAGTAGTTTAAAAGACGTCAAGTGCAGAGAAGCTTTGCCCTCCATAGGTATTGTTTCCTCCTCCTCTCACCCCTGGGGAAAGGGGTTGGGATTTAGAAAGGAGGAGCTAATTATAAATTACTCTTCAACTCCCACCAAGAAAAAGCAAGGGGGGGGGGGTGCGCGTTTGTGTGCGCGCGCCCCGCGTGTATGCAAGTAGAGAGAGTTATAAATTTACAAAGACATCACCTTTGCAACTGCTCGCAATTATACAAAGTCCAAATATAATGGTGCAGAATTAATTTTCCTAAACAACGGGGAAATTCGAACATCCCTTCCAGATTTTCTCCCTTCTAACTCCTCCCCTCATAGTCATTTTACTCCTACAGTCAAAAGAAATAGTGAAAGGGAGAGGGTGACGATTGAAATTCATGTAAGCTTTCCTATAGCATCAGCACGCATCTTTCCCAATAGATCCAGTTAACTTAAGTTTCTATGGAGTGATATTACCATTTCCATGTATTTTGGACTGGAAATAGGGGGGCGGCAAATCTGCTGCTGAATGCAGTTGAAACTGTCTGATTGAACGAGGGAGGGAAAGAGAGGACACGGAGAAGTTACACCCATTTATGCTGTCATAAAACATTTTATTCCTTGGGTGAATCCCTGTGGTGATAAAGTACAACCTATCCTGAAGGAGAGATGAGGGAGCAACTTAAGAACCCAGGTTTCCTGATGTCCTCTTCACCATCTCTTTTTTTAAAAAAAAATGTCTCTCTGTCTACATCTATTTTACTCTGAGGTTTGGAAAATTCAGGTTACGGCTTTTTTTTTCCTCTTTTTCTTGTTCTTGTCGATATAAGAAAAGGTGAAATCAACATGTCACATTCCCTTCGTTCACCCCCTTCCCAATAAAAGCTCTCCTCCAATCACTCCTTAACTGCTGCTACTATATAGCTCAGCGGAACAGGGGTGCTATAGGGGTGAACACCGAGGCAGTATCAGCGGCTGCCACCACCGGTCCCCGGAAAGCCCTCTGCTCTGAGTCGTTTCCAACTCGAGAAGAGAGGGAGGCAGCCTGAGACAGGAGGAGCTGAAAGAATGCAGGTCACTGCCTACCACAGATCTCTGGAAAGTCCGACACCCACTCGATCTAACTAGGAGGTCCTGGGTAAGTAAGCAGAGTCTAGGGGTTCTCCTCGATCGTGCGAATTCAAAGGGATCATCACTCCTCTCCCACTCAGTCTCCCTTTGCAGAACCACCCTCTTCTCCTGAGGATACCCCCGGACTCTGCCCCCTTCACAGTCTGACAGCTTAAGGGCACCCTGAACTGGAAAGAGCGACGGAAAGAAGGAAGGAAGAAACTCGATCTAGAGAAAGAGAACTGGCCCCTGCGTGCCTTCCCTTAGCCCTCCCTCTGTCCCGGATCTGGGCGCTCGCTCAAAGTCTTTCGGCAGCATCCAGAGGCACCTGCCCCCTCGCTCTGGCTCGAAGTAAAGGCTGCCTTTTCGAGCGAGGAAACAGAAATCTTGTCTCCTCCTCCACTGTCTATTTGTTACCTCCCCCCCCCCCAAAAAAAAAAATCATTCATAAGAAAAGCAGCTCCTTCCTTCCTCGAAATCAACCAGTCTAACCTGAGTAATTAACTATGTTCAACGCATACACAAGCACTTCTCACACACACACACACACCCCTCCACACACACACCACCGATGAAAAAGCGCTAAGGGAACGCTCCCAGAGCTGCCCTGTCAGGAAAACCCCGAGCCAGCCACCTGGACCTGCAATCGCAAAGGACAGATTGCCTCCCAAGAAGTCACTCAAAACTCCGGAAGATTTGTAGAAAAACGAATTGGGGGCAGGAGGGAAAGAACCCCCCGAGTGTGATCAGAAAAGCTGCAAACTCCGTAGGCGCTCGGTGTCCAGATCTCCGGGCTTGGCTGAAGCAGGAGAGGAAAAACCTGTCATTGGATACGGGTGCGCTCGACTTCTTCAAGTGCATTTTAAAACATTCTCCATGCCTTTTTCCACACACACACACCCCCAGTTTCAACCGCCCCATGTCCCCCAACTCGCCACCCCGTGGGGCTAGTGGAGCTCAGAATCGCGCCCGTTCCTGAGCTCTTTGCAATCCCCGGAGCTTCACAGCGCTCCCGTGCCAGTGTCCCCCAGCTGCTCCCTTCTCTCTCTCCTTCCACCAATTAAACAGAACACAAATGTAACAATTTTCTTCTTGTTAATTGCATCTCCTGACATTTCTTCGGGGGGGGGGGGGGGGGAAGAAGAATCTGAAAGAAAAAAGAGAAGGCGAAGGCTGGGAGGATCCTGGAGACGCTGTGCATTGCCTGCGATCCGCACCGAGAAAGGCGCCCTTTTTTTCATATTGAAACCACGCGGAATATGTACATTTTTTAGTCTTACTTACGCTTTCAGGGGGTTGTGAATGACAGTCGCCATTTTGCTACAATGTAACAGAATATTGTCTGTCTCAGAGTTCTAAAGGTTTGCTCAGGGGAAACGGATAGCCAATCAGGAAGCGGGATACCGGCCCGCTGACCAATCGAGGAAGACTGTCGCCAAGTGGGTGGAGCCTGAGCGATGGTAGTTATTAGGGGAGCTGTCAAAGCCCAGAGGTCACTCCCTTTTGTAGAGCTGGAGAGAGAGCAGGTCTTAAAGGGGCAGTACCATTCCAGGAGCTCTTTTGGGTCTGGGAATGTGAAGAAGGTTGTAGTATTTGGGCTGCTTTAAAAAAAAAATTGGTGACTTTGCCCTGCTGAGCGAAAATACTTAAATAACAGATATATTTCTTAAAAACCCAGTCATTCGGTCTCATTAGTGGTCCTGCATTGCCAGTGTTGGTTTTGATGACCCAAAGGGCAAAGCCCCTTATTCATGTGCAAAAAAAAAAAAAAATTGGAAGCCTGCCATCTCATCAGAGAAATAAATTACATGTGTCCTGATATTTTCTACTGCACTGTATCCTAAATATTCTTATTATTCTTATTCCCAATTTATTCTCTTTACCTCCGTCACCTTCCTCTTTAGGTTTCTTGGAACTGCTCAGCAGTGCGCTGTGCGATGTGCGCTGTACGACTCCAGGGCCGCAGCTCCCCTCCCCCTGGAATTTCTCAATGTCAGTCTTCCTCCCTCCTACAGCCAGTGCTTTGGTTACATAATGCACAGTGGCCAAACTGCGTGATCCCACCCCCACTACACACACACACACACACACACACACTCTCACATATACTGTCGGTCGTCCCCCACCCGGCTAAAGAAACTTCTGAAATGATCACTTCTTCCGGTTAGGCAGCGTGTTGAAACCTGGTGCTCTGATTTGATTTTATTTTTTTGGCTTCGAGATGGGGGAAGCCCGAGAACAGCTTTGAAAAATGCATTTGTTACTTAATTGCTAGGAAAGTGAGTAACTTGGAGGCAGAAGTTGTGGAACACCAACTGGGTGTTAGTAGAATCCTTTTTCAGGGAGTGTCTCAAGGCTCTATTCTGGGTTTACCTATGACTACTTAGATAGAAGGTGAAAAGAATTTGCTAATAAATAATCCAACGTGTCTGCCTCTAGTTATTATGGGCTAAACTGGACTGGGGGAGGGGAGTCAGCTCTTCAATGGTTTTAGGCTTCCAAAGCTGCTAAGATGAAAGCTGCCAAAGGATATAATTATACTCTAAAACATGTATATAGTAATAGGGCTGGACTGATAAGAATTCTGTTTAACTTAGTAAGCATTCCCTAAAATAACAAAGGCAATGTATTTTTTTTTTAATTTGGAGTAAGGGTCCTTTTCATTCAAAACCTTATGTTTCTGATGCCAATTTCTTTGGTTCCTCTTTCTCTCCAGATAATTAAAAATGATTCAACAACTTGTAAAGAGTTCTGCCTTATATAGTAAGAGTTACATATACACAGAGAAGTACAGTAGCAGTATGTTTGGCATAGTTAGAAACTTTTAACCCTCTCTTCCTAAGTAGTTAATAATATAAATCAGTCTATTACACACTATTGGGGTCTTTGTGAACATTAGTGTACAAAAGATTAAGCTGTTCCTTTATTTTCAATAAAAACCTGAAAAATTCTTCCTGTCTCTGTTTTGAAAACTTCTTTTTGCCCTGGAAAAGATGATGTATAATTTTTAAAAATAACAACAACAAATATTCCCATTGATAAAATTCAATTCTCACAGGTAGTTCTTATGTCCCATTCAAAATATCTAGTTATTTTGCCATATAAGGTATCTGATATGTTTAAACACAATTACTTTAACTGGGAGCACCAAAAGTAAGTGAGCTATAATCAGATAGCATTTACTAAGAGTTCACTTTATTCAAAGTACCATACTTCACTACAGAGAAGTAGGAAACATATTGTATATACTATAAATATATATAGTTTGTAGGTTAAGACCCATAAGCAGAAATTAGTCCATTTGAAAATGGGCTGATCTACAAAATGGAAGATCAAATCTGCCCAAGCATGGAAAAGTTTGATATAAGGCTTGATAAATATTAATTTTTAAATCACATTTATTAAGTTGAAAAACCCAAAATTCAAAAATAATTAACAAGAGAGTCTCACATTTGTAATCCAATTAACTATTTTCAATTAATATTTTAGTACTTCATTCACAAAGGTAGATTTTCTTAAAGTATGAAGGAAATTTCTATTACCACTTGACCTGGTGTGCCAATTTGCAGATGGACTGACCTATGTAAAATAACCAGTTTCTCCAAGTTGGTTTGACCTTGTGTGTATGCATGTATGTATCTATCTGTGTTTATGTATATATGAATATATGCCCACAGACACATTTATAGCCACACAATAATACATACCAGTATGAGAAGAATGTCTGGAACTAGTTAGGAGAAAAACTTTGAACAAACTTTTTCTTAATTTACATCACTTTTCCTGTACAGATGTCTAATTCTGATAGAATCATAAACTATTAGAGTTAGAACCTTAAAGATCATTTTGTCCAACCTTTACAATTTACAAAAAAAGAAAATGAGTCCCGGAAAGTAGAAGTGACTTCATTGAAGTCACACATCTAATTATTGGCAGAACTGGGACTCAAATCCAGGTCTCCTAAATTCTAGTCTGGTGCTTTTTCCATGACACCATGCTCCCCAATTGTCCTGGGAATATAAGCCCTTTAAGAGCACTTCCCTAGTATATCAGAATAAAAGAATAAAACAGAAAGTGAAACTGATCCTCTCATCTTTTTTTAAAACTCACTGATCAAAGAAATGATAAGCAAATGAGCAACCTTGATTGGAAAGCACTAACTTAGATTTTGTAAATTATACATTAACAAAAACTTCAGTTAAGGAATGTATCTGCTTACGATGAAAGACATTTTCCTGTTGAAAAGAACACTCTAAAACACTCTTCTGTGTTTCTAAAGCTTTTTGTACAGCTTGTCTGTTCTGTTCATTATCAACCCTATAGCCCATTCTCTTTGATCTCCAGCTGTTCAGTCAGGAGCAGAGATGTTTCAGAATGCCACCCACCTTCTCAACCTGTGCAGTCAGTATAGTGAGTCAGAATATCCATGGAAAGAAAAGCAGAGGCTACCTCAAGTCATGCTCATTCATTCTGTGATGTATCATTCCCAAAGAGTATCAGTAAGTCATTTTACTTTTATCAACAGGATTCTCTCTCATTCTTAGTGTAGATGCCACCAGAGATGCTGTTTTAAATTTAAAAAAAAAAAAGTCTTTAGTCTAACTACCGAAAGTGAGAAGTTTGTTATGGCAGCAAATAAGTCAATACTGAAAGAAGTCCATTAAGAAACTGAGATGATATCAACTGGGGAATGACTGATAAGTCATTGGAATACTCATATGCTGTAAGAAATGATGGAAGGAATGGTTTCAGAGAAACCTGGTTAGACTTGTATGAACTGCTGACTAGTGAGTGAACTGAGCAGAACCGGAACAATCATATAACAGTAACAATATTGTAAAAACAAGTAACTTTGAAAGACTTAAGAACTCTGATCAATACAAATGACCATCCATAAATCTAGGATTTATGATGAAACATTCTACTCATCTGCTAACAAAGAGGTGATCATGGATTCAGGGTGCAGATTGAGACCTGTTTTATTTGGACAATGTTGTGGGGGGGGGGGGATTTGTGTTGCTTAACTAGACCTGTTTATAATTTATTCCAGGTTTTGTTTTCTTGCTTTCTCAAGGGGAGGAGAGAGGGGAGGAGAGTGAAATAGGATGGAGAAAAAATAGATTTTCACTGATTGAAAAAAATAAAATTTAAAATAAAAAAATAAAAGAAACTACAGATAATTCTATTTCTTCCCTACTCAGTAACCTCAGATCTCTCTAACATTTCAAAAAGAAGGTTGAAATGTAAGATTTTCTTTTCCCATATTAGCTGGACCTAGAGCTACCAAAGATTCTATGTCCTGGAATGGAATCTAAAATGAATGTAATTCCTGAGTGGACTACTGAACTGGTTAAGAGAGTCCCCACCAGGGGTGGGGAACCTTTGTCCTCAAGGCGAAAGTGGCTCTCTAGGTTCAGCCCTTTGACTGAATCCAAACTTCACAGAACAAATCCCCTTATTGGGGGATATTGAGGCCACATGTGGCCTTGAGGCCAAAGGCTCCCCACCCCTGCCCCAAATGTTCCCTTGATCTGATTTCAATTGGTTGGGGGGGGCTTTTTTGTTTCATTTTGTTTTTCCCAGAGGCAATCCATTGGTTACATTCCACTAAAGCCCATGACGACCTGCTCTGTTATATTTTAGCCACTAACATGGAAGAAAGCTCCAAAAGACAGAACAGTTCCATTCAGCTCTCTCTTCTACAGACCACCAATTTTCTCTCCTTTCTTAGAAAGAATCTGGTTGAGAGGTGGGATGGAAAGGGGAATAAAGTATTATAGAATTCTTGACAGAATTTTAAACTGGCAAGGATTGTAGAGATTATCTCATCCAACTCTCTTATTTTACAGATGAGGAAACTGAAGGACAAAGAAGACAAGTGACTTGTCCAAGATCACCTAGTCAAGAAATAGAGGAAGCTAGAAGGCAGAGAGAACAAAAATATCTGGGACTGTGAATGATTCTCTCAGGCCTAGGTTCCCCAAATCCCAAATTTTCAAGAGAATCCACAAAAATAAATGAGAATATCTTCTTGCAGCCTCACAGTTACCTTCTGAGTTTTCTCTTGACCTTCTGTTCATTTTTTATCAAAGTCTTAGCCATCTCTTTCAATCTATGTGTATTCAGTTCCCATAGGGCCTTAAGATCAATCAATCAATAAACATTTATTAAGTACCTACCCTGTGCCAGGGATAAGTGCTAAGTGCTGAGGATACAAAAAGAGGCAAAAAACTCTCAAAAAGTTTCTATCTAACGGAGTAGTTTATGATCCATCACATGAAGATCAGTTGAAAGAATTAGGCATATTTAGTCTGGAGAAAACAAGAGAGCTGTCTTCAAGGATTTGAAGGCCTATCACCTAGAAGAAGGATTGGAATGGTTTTGATTGACCGAAGGAAGGGGAAATGTGGAAATTGCAGAAAGGCCCAGGGTTGATGTTAAAAAAAAAATTCTCGACAATGAGAGCAGGCCAAAAGTAGAATGGAATGTCTTCGGAGGGTGTGGAGTTCCCCCTCCTAGAGGTGAGTAAGCAAAGGCTAATTGATCACTTGTCAGGTATTTTGTAGAGAGAATTCTGTCAGATACAAACTGGCTTAGACAGCTTCAGAGGTCCCTAATTGTGAGATTCTATGATTTTGTGAATTAATTCCTGCCACCAGGTATTAGTTAATAAATACTCAAGGCTTACCCCTTTCAGTGGCATTTACAGTTTAATAAGGAACTCTGAGGAATGAATTTCTTATTAGATACACAGGGGAGGTTCCGTGTTGTTGTTCAGTCCACCATGACTCTTCATAGCTCCATTTGGGATTTTCTTGGCAAAGATACTGGATTGTTTTGCCATTTCCTTCTACAGCTCATTTTACAGATGAGGAAATTGAGGCAAACGGGGGTAAATGACTTGCCCAAGGTTACACAGCTAATAAGTATCTGAGGCCAGATTTGAACTCAGGAAGATGGGTCTTCCTGACACCAGGTCTGGCACTCTATCTACTCTACCACCTAGCTGCCCCACACACTCAATAAATAGTGACTAATGGATAGACTGGAATTTTGGGCACAAAGACTTGACTGTAGGGAAAAAATTGGGGAGCAGGGAACTTTCTGTACAAATTTCCTAATTATGAAATGGACCCTGACTCCTTTGTTCTCTTAATTATTTTAATAATGCCAGATAATCATATCATAACTAGGCCTTATTTCTTATTCCTCCCAAAGACATTTGGAGGAAAACAATAATTTTTTAAATAAATTTTATTGTCTTTAATAAAAAATTAACATTCTGTATCTGCCAATAACTTTTTTTTTTTTGCTTTTTGGAGGGCAATTGGGTTTAAGTAACTTGCCCAAGGTCACACAGCTAGGTGTTTTTTGTTTGTGTGTGTTAAGTGCCTGAGGCTGGATACGAACTCAGGTCCTCCTGATTCCAGGGCCAGCACTCTACTCACTGTACCACCTAGCTGCCCATGCCAATAACATTTTTAAACATCTCTGCATATGGCACTGTGTTAAGCACTAGTATTACAAAAACAGTATGGAAAACAGTCCCTACCCTCAAGCAGTTGACATTTTATTATCAAATTTTCTACAACCTACATTTATTATCAAATATATATTTTTTCCAAAACTTCTTCAAGCCTCAAAAACCATGTCTGCCAACTCCTAGTTCCTAAAGTAATAATAATTATTATTCCTTAAATTTATTGTACATTACAATTTATGTGGGGCTTTCATACACCTCTCATTCGATCCTCACAACAAAATTATAGGGCATACAATGCAGGCACTACTACCACCATTACTTTATAGATGAAGAACTAAGGCTTAAATCAATTAAGTGACTTTTCCAAAGTATTATCTGTAGATAATAATAATGGCTGGCATTTACATAGCACTTTACATACATTATCTCATTTACCTTTTATAACAACCCTGGACACTACAGATATCTTCACTTTATAGATAAGGAAACCCAAGCTTAGAGTTAAGTGTTAAATCCTTGGCAATGGTCACACAGCTAGTAAGCATCAAGAGACAGAATTTGAACCCAAGTCTTTCCCATTTCAAGACCAGAACCTGTTTCAGGTCTTCCTTTTCCATCTCCTGTAATGAGCAAGGTTTATATGCAGGATGAAAACTGAAAAGTATAACACAAATGTTCCATTATCATCAGTAAGGAGTCTGCTAGGACAGTTTCTCATGTAGGCATTTGGTGAACAAACTCCCTCACACTGTCTACAAATGCCAACTGAAAACAAATTCACTTCTTGGCTTTTTTCCTGGGTGAATAAAATACTCATCACCAGCAAAATCCATCACTTCTGGAGCCCCAAAGATTGCCCTCTGCAGGATATTGCTTTAAATGTCATGACAATATTTTGCAGCTGTTTCCTTCACTCACACCATTCACATGGATGGCATCGGGAAGCTACTTGGATTACTAATATCTGCACCATGCAGCAATCATCCTGCAAAATTCAGAAATTCAAGCATATGTTTATACAGCTACCTGGTGATTCTGTGAATAATCAAAACGTCAGAAAGATAGGTGTCCATACAGTAGCTGCTGCAATCAAAATACTTAAAGTGTCCTATCCTTTGGCAAAGAGGAGGATGAACACAGGGTTCTGACAGGTGTTTTCCATCTCTGGCTGCTATGAGCAGTAAACTCTGGCCTGCATAGCTGCAAACAGATCCAAGCTCCATGTTTATATTGCATAAGATGATAAAGAGAGGAGATGGACTTAAGCTCCAATGTGGAAACCATTCCATTTTAAATGTATTTAAATCAATAGGAAGGACTCTCAATGGAAAGCATCAGGACAATGAGGCTGATTGTCAGCTAGAACTGATCTCCAAGAGGGAGGAACCCTGCCAGAAAGTACAGAAGAGAAAAGAGACTAAGGGAATCAACTGTAAAGGACCTATGAGAAACACTGAAATTGGATGAAGGGTGGGGAAGAGGAGAAGGAGAAGGGAAGAAGAAGCAGTTCAGGTGAGATGGAATAGATGGGAAGTGTGACAGAATAAAAATTTTTTTTTATTTTTTTTCCAATTACATGTAAAAACCATTTTTTACATTAGTTTTTTTTTTAAGTTTTGTGTTCCAAGTTCTCTTTCTCCCTCCCTCCTGTCCCCTCTCCTTGAAAAGGCAAGTAATATGATATAGAATATACATGTGCAGTCATAGAAAACATATTTCCATATTAGTGATGTTAAAGAAATGCAGACAAAAAAATCAAGAAAATTTTTAAAAGATTACTTTCATCTGCATTCAGACTCCAGTTCTTTCTCTGTAGGTGGACAATATTTTTCATCATAAATTCTTTGGAATTAAGATCTGGTTCTTTAATAAGAAGGAAAAAGCAAAGAAGGATCCTCTCTTAAACCCAAAGAAATGGAACTACCAATAATCTTGACCTGAAATGAAACTTAACAATACTGGTCCTTAAAACTTCAAGGCTGTATCTGTTCTCCACAGACAAGGACCACAGAATAGATTTCACTTCTGTACATCATATGTAAATACATAACATTATGGACACATTGTTATCCTTGACATTCAAAGAAGTGTCTGCCATCAGGGTTGTTTGCAGTACAGAAGTGGACTGTCAACAAATGAATTTAAAAGGAACTTCATTTTCAAGAAACTTTTGCACTGATTTCAATCACCCTCATTGATTTTTTTTTAGATCAATTTAATCTCTACCAGATTTACCAGTATCGGGGTGGCTAGGTGGCGAAGTGAGTAAAGCACCAGCCCCAGAGTCAGGAGGACCTGAGTTCGGTTCTGGCCTCAGACACTTAACACACACACACACACACACACACACACACACACACAAAACTAGCTGTATAACCTTGGGCAAGTTACTTAACCCCAATTGCCCTCCAAAAGGCCAAAAAAAAAAAAAAAAGATTTACCAGTATCAAGGACCTGCAGCTTACCTACATAGGGTCTCACCCCATAAATAAATGATAACATCTTCCCCACATCAAACCTTACTCCTAACTACCCTTTGATTCCAGCAGACACATCTATGGCAGCAAGATTAGACAGACACCCTGTAGGAGATTCACTGGAAGTATCTGCCCTCACCCAATGACTTTGTATTTACTTTTTATGCATCTTTAATGTATTTATCTATGTTTATATTCATCTCCTGGATCACTGCCTTGTCATGACAGAAAAGCTTGCATAGCTCAATGAAACCATGAGCTGTGCTATTTAGGGTTATCCAAGATGGAAAGGTCATAGGGGAGAGTTCTGACAAAAGGTTATCCACCACAGAAGGAAATGACAAAACACTCCAGTGTCTTTACCAAGAAAATCCCATGGAATAGGAGCTTGGATAGACTTCAGGAGATAATGGAGGACAGAAGGGTCTGGCATACTATGGTCCACAGAATCATGAAGAGTCAAACATGACTGAACAACAACAATGTTCATATTGATTCCTCCAGTAGGATATAAGATCCTTCAGGGAAGATTCTTTTTTTTTTATTTGTATCCCCCAAGAGTCTCTTGTCAAGTTGGGTCAGAATGGCAGAGAAGGGAGTTGAACGCAGTTCTCTCTTCTGCCTCCAAACTGGGTGCTACCTATCATAAAGGTACAAGTGAAGAAGAATAGTAGAGTCTGGGGGAGGGCTTTTTGTATTTCAATTTCACAAATGCAAAAGTAGTCAAAATTTGGTTGATCTTCATTTTAGCTTGCTGGGAGTCTTTTTGTCTTGAAAAGCCTGAAATGTAAAAGTTAAAATTACAACTAAACAAGATGTAAACAACTAATCTCAGTCTACAAGAACACCGATGTTGACTCGTTGTGGGAAATCTAAAATAACTGTTGAACCAGGAATTGTTTCTCCCACACAATGTCATTTTCATTCCAAAATTAGATGAGTTGCTGTTTTAATTCCCACTGCCAGGTTTAACTGTATATGTAGAGAAGGTGGAGGGAGACAAATGGAGAGAGGAGAATGTATTCTACCCATTTCCATCTTTGTGAAGGCTTTAGTTACTTTCCCTGCAGATAAAGTTTATATTTTTATGTGGTAAAAGCTCAGAGAACAAGGCAAAATGTTTCAGGAAGCTGGAAATATTTATGATAACACTAGAACACAAAGATTCTGCACTTTAGGGAAATGACAAAGGAAGCTCTTACAAGGTCCTAGAAGTGAAATAGGATAGAATATGGAAAATACCCATGAGAGGAAGAATAGGAGATGAGCAGTCGTAACAATGTCTGGGAAGACTGGAAAGCAGTCTGGCAGAAATAGGGTTAGACAAATATCTCATACCATATCCCATAAGTACCAAATAGAGACATGACCAAAATATAAAACAACATGTCATAAGCAAATTAGACAAAAAGGGAAAGAGATACCTTTCACAATTGTAGATGGAGAAAGAGTTCTTAACTAAACAAGGGACAGAGATGATCATACAAGGGAAAATGGATAGTATTAGTTGTACAAAATTGAAAAACTTTCTGTTAAAGCAAAATAAATGCAATTAGAATTAGAAGGAAAAGAACTAGGAAAAATCTTTGCAGCAAATTTTTTGGATAAAGCAAAACATTTTCTGCTATATAAGGAATTTACACAAACACATAAGAGTAAGAGTCATTTTCCTATAGACAAATGGTCAAAGGATGTGAATAGTTTTCAAAAGAAGAAATACAAGTTATCAACCACCATATAAAAATGCTACAAATCACTAAGAAGAGAAATGCAAATTAAAACCTCTGAGGTTCCACCTCTCATCCATCAATTTGTCAAAGATTATTTTAAAAAAGAAAATGGCAATTGTTGGAGGGGCTATGGGTAGATAGGCATATTGATATACAGCTAATGGAGCTGTGAATTCATCCAATCTTTCTGGAAAGCAATTTGGAACTACACCCAAACAGTTATTAATTTGTGTATAGTCATTGACCCAGAGATACAGCAACTAGACATAAATACCAAAAAAGTCAAAGACAAAGGGAAATAACTTAAATGTATAAAGAACATTGATAGCAGCACTTTTTGCTTTAGCAAATAACAGAAACAAAATGACTGTCCATCAACTGAAAGAATGACTATACAAATAATGGTACGAATATAATGAAATATCAGTTCTCCCATAAGAAATTAGGTATATGACAACTTCAGAAAAACCTGGGGAGACTTGTATTGTGATACAGAATGATATAAGCAGAACCAGAAAACAATTTACGGGCGGTTAGGTAGCACAGTGAATAGTGCACCAGCCCAGGAGTCAGGAGGACCTGAATTCAAATCTGACCTCAGACATTTGACACATTTACTAGCCATGTGACCTTGGGCAAGTCACTTAACCCCAATTGCCCTGCCTTCCCCCCCACCCCCAAATGCGGAAGGAAGGAAGGAAGAAAAGAAAAACAATTTAATTGCTACAAAAAATATAAAGGAAAACAACTTTGAAAGACTTCAGAACTCATCTCAGTGCAGTGACCAATCATGACTTCAGAAAACTGAGGATGAATTATGCTTCCCACCTCTTAGCAGGGGGCTGATGAGTTAGAAGTGAAGAATGAAACATACATATTCAGATACAGTAAATATTTTCACTTGTTTTATCAGAAATAGTAGAGTTAGGGTGAGTTTTTAGGAGCAGAACCAGAGATTATCAGAATTGGGTTCAGGCATATCTGGAAAATTCATATAATAGTTATAAACTTGAAGGAATCTATCTGAATTCAAGGATAGGAAGTATCAGAAATAAAACACAAAGGCAGAGAAGGCTAGATTGGACTGTCAGTAAATTCTTCGGGAAAAAGAGGAGTGGATAGAGTCACGTCCCTTCTAAAAGGTTTTCCTTTGGGTTGTCAAGGGTTTAGATGTTAATAAAGAAGGGTGCAGTGTGTGAAGGTGAGGTGAGATTAGGTGTATTATCCATAATACCACGGTAGGTTGCCGTCAGTTTCAAATGTTATTTAATCTAACAAGGACAATTCAATCTTCATACATAAATCTTTACCAGGACCAACCAAGATCTATCACTGTGCCTACTCTTTTTCTGATTCAAATGGAAAATAATGAAGTTAAGAAATGATGTTTTATTTAAAAGACTTCCACATTAAAAACTGCTTCAGAGCAGCAACTGGCAAAGTACAAACATTTGTAAAATGGAAATTTGGTACCCTCTAGTGACAAGAATTGGAAGTTTAAGGTAAATTCCATTTAACAAATAAATTTAAGTACCTACTAGATGCTACCTGGAGCTGTGTTAAGCACTGGGGTTAAGACAAAAATTAAATAGTCCCTGCCCTCAAAGATCTTACAATCCATTTCCCTAGAAGAATTTATATTCTTACTAAGTTCCACTTACTGTATTCCAAAATTAGAAGAAAAACAAGGAAAAAGAAAAAATAAAGAATCTTAGGTAAATGTTTTTTATTCCCTAAAAGGAGCCACCATACTTCTGTGCATGGCATGAAAACAGAACACAAGGCTAAAAAATCAGTGTATCAACATGAATTCACTTGTCATTAAGTATCTGTACACCCAAATAATTGTTGAAAATTGTTAGTAGCATAGTCAGTTCTGAGTCACGCCTGAATTAAATCATTGGCAGGCCATCTTAGATAGACTGTGTAATGAGCATGTAATTTTTCAGACTGATATAGAAATAGAAAATCTGGTTACTCAGATCTAAGGATACTTTTTATGGGAGCAAGCTATAGATATCTTAAAACACCTGGCTGGCATTAGGACATATGTTTTACAGATACTGTCAAAAATGTCCAATGACCAAATGACCTCCCCTGCCCCAGCCTCGGCATATATATCAGCAAAATGACAGAATATTGCTTACCTTTGGTAGGAGAAAAAAAAAGAGCTTACACTCATTTTGGATAATGCTGCATATTTGTCTGAATTACTAATGCTGTATCAGATGATGAAGTCATCCACGTTACCTGCCCAAAACTGTTGGCTTTGGATTTAAGTTATTATTCTTAAAGAAAGGGTGATTCAACACGGACTAAATCTAGATTCTATCCAAGTAACTTGCGAATCAAATTTCTTCCTTTCCCAAAGCTTCTACTCAGTTCACTTCATATAGACAATGCATTCCCCAACCACCCCAACTCTATGTAATGTTACAGAGCACATGGGACATCAAGAGGTCCCAGCATAAACTGTTTGCCTTGATTAAGCTGGCCAGATTTCGAGAATTAAAATGGGGGTAGTACACACTAGAACCAGCAACATACTTGGTACCAGTTTTCTAGGAAGGTGATTACTATCTTATTTATATAAAAATCTATAACCTGAACTATACTATTTCCATCATATTTTTCTAAAACCAGATTTGGGAATCATTTGGCTCTTGCTTTTCAAGAACAGTATTGTTTAAAACTATATTTTATTGGGGCAGCTAGGTGGCGCAATGAATCAGAGCACTGGCCCTGGAGTCAGGAGGACCTGAGTTCAAATGCCACCTCAGACACTTAACACTAGCCATGTCACCTTGGGCAAGTCACTTAGCCCCAATTGCCCTGCCTTCCCCCTCCAAAAAGAAAAAAAAAATTACATTTTATTGATGCCTTTTACCTTTACATCATAAGCATTTTGGGGGTTGGGGAGACAACTCCCCTCCAGATCAAATCCTCTCTTGGGCCAAATAAAAACAATTCAATCAATCAACAAGCATTTGTTAAGTACCCACTATGTGCTGGGCCAAATACAAACAATAAAAAAATTCCTACTCTAAAAGATTCTCCTGATCTTTGTCAGAACCAGTCTTGCAAGGAATTTAATGTAGAGTGGGAAAGCCCATTATGTTCTACTCAAGCTTCAGTGGAGACAGATCCTTTTGTCTAGATAGCTCAAGGTTGCAAGTGGCCTAAGATAATTTCTCCGTCCAAAGGTGATATGATGTCACTAACAGCCCCTCATTGCTTTAAAGGGTATATAAACTGGGAACCTTGCTGCCATGATTGTCTTCGATCTAAGAGAGATGGCCAACTGACCATCCTTTTATTAATAACCTACTAGCCTTGTTTAAAACATTATTAAATTACCCAGAAACTCTGTCTCTCAAACACTTTTAAACTTCACAAGATGATACTTCCCTTCAACTTTCAGTAGTGGACAGAGGATTGACCTTGGACATAGGAATAACTGACTTCAAATTCTGCCTCAGATACTTTCTAGCTACATGAGGCTGGGCAAGTCACTTAACTTCTCTTGCCTCACTTTCCTCACCTATAAAGTGAAGGGATTGAATTCAGTGGCTTTTAAGGTCTCTTCCTGTGCTAATTTTATGAGCATATGTCAGAGGCATTCTTCAAGGTAGAGATGAGGAGAGGGTACATTCCAAACATGATGGACAGGCAGTACAAAGACACAAAATTGGAGTACCATGTGTAAGGAACATAGAGAAAACCAGTTTGGCTGGATTACAGATTGTAATGGGGAAAATGTATCATAAGGCTGAAAAAAAAAGTTGGGACCAAGCTGTAAAAGGTTTTAAAAGCTAAACCAGGAGTTTATATCAAATCCCAAAGGCATTATGGGGCCTCTAGAGTTTATAGAGGAAGGGAGTAACATGGTTAGATTTATGCATAAGAAAAGATCATTTTGGTAGCTATATGGAGGAGGGAGTATAATGGTAAGGGCCTTGAGTCAAGGAAGCCATTTAGGAGGAGATACCAATCATTTAAGTGAGGGATGATGAAATCCTGAACTAAGTTGAAAGAACAGTAGTGCCATTGGAAAAAGATAGGGAAGTTCGGAAAGGGGTAGGTTTAGAAGGGAAAGAAAATAAGTTTTCTTTTGGACATGTTGAGTTTGAGATGTCTCTAGGATATCTCACTAGCAATGTTTAATATATAGATATATATACATATATGCCATCCACCTAATAATAACCTGACTATATATGAATCTGTGAATTATCCACATAGAGGAGATCAGCCCATATAAGCTGAAAGAAAAGAAGAAGAATCAGGATAAAGCCTTGGGGAATACCCACATGGGGCCCGATATAGATGATGAGCTAGCAAAGGAGACGGAGAGGACTTGCTAGGTGGCACAGTGAATAGAGCACTGGCCCTGGAGTCAGGAGAACCTGAGCTCAAATTTGACCTCAGACACTTGACACTTAGTAGTTGTGTGACCTTGGGCAAGTCACTTAACCCCGATTGCCCTGCCTCCCCCCTTCAAAAAAAAAAAAGGAGATTGAGGAATAGTTAGATGTGAAGAAAATTAGAAGAGCAGTGTCACAAAAAAACAGAGGAGACAGGATCCACGAGAAGAAGATGGTCAACGGGGCAGATAGTGTACAGAGATAAAGAACAAGGAGGACTGAAAAAAGTTCATCATATCTAGCAATTAAGACATCATTGGTAACTTTGGAGAAAAGTTCCAGTTAGATGATGAAGTTTGAAACCAGCTTTCAAAGGGTGGAGGAGTGAGAGGAGAGGAAATGAACTCAAGTTTAGAAGTATTTTCTAGTTTGACTTAGAAAGAGAATATAAGACAATAGCTTGAGGAAATGGTAGAACCTAGTGAAGTTTTTTTTAAGGATAGGAAGACCTTGGGCACTTTTGAAGGCATTAAGGAAGGAAGCATTAAAAAGGGAAAGTTTGAATACTATGGAGAGAGAGAGAGAGAGAGAGAGAGAGAGAGAGAGAGAGAGAGAGAGAGAGAGAGAGAGAGAGAGA
>NW_027185809.1:28809100-28831546 GCF_028583685.1 Petaurus breviceps papuanus
AGAGAGAGAGAGAGAGAGAGAGAGAGAGAGAGAGAGAGAGAGAGAGATCTGCTCGAGAAGATAGGAGGGGATGGGATCAAGAGCAGGACCTTCAGTGCTTTTCCAATTGTTCAAAGTTCAACTTAAGTACTTTGCAAGCCTTTGAAACCCTGTTAAATGTAAGCTATTACTATTTGTTATTTTCATAATCATGTCATTTATACTTAATCATTATGAATATTGTTCTTTTGAGATTGATTATTTCCATCCGTATCGGTTCATTTGAAAATACTCCTTTGTTTCTCTTGATTCTTCATGTTCATCATTTCTTCCTGTTTCAACATTTTGAAAGTTCAAGAGAATAGTTTCTGGGTAATTAGTCATTTTATTAATAAAAGAGGTCAGCGGCACTCTCAAATGCCAAAGATCCCTCCTGATGGTAGGCTCACAGTTTATATGGCCTTGGAAGAGTGAGTGTTCTTCAGGGTGGCAATCAACTCTGGTTAACAATTAATGAGGAAATTAATATTATAATAAGATGTAGACTTATTCTAATGAGGGTCTTGGGGTGGCTTGGATCTCCCAAGTCTTCCTCAAAGAGTCTTATCAATATACATATCAAAGAGAGAATCCACTTCTACCCCAGACCTGTCAGACCAATTGGGTAAGTTTTTCCTAAGATTTCCCACATTAGTTGATTTCTGGATGAGGAAATAGAAAAGGGAAAAAAACCTAGGTTCTAATTCAATAATAAATTATTAAATACAAGAAAGAAATAATCATTTCTCTCACTATATAATAATATTCCATGCATAGTTTTTACAGCCATTCTTCAGTCAACGATCACTCACTTTACTCAAGATAAGATCTGGAAATAGTGCTACTATGATTATTTTAGTATACTGTATATCAGACATTTGTTTCTGTCTTTGACTTCCTTGGCGTCTAGTCCAATAAAACGGGATTGCTACATCAGAAAGTATGCACAGTGCCCACATTTGCCCTGAGTACACTTTATGTTGTATAGCAAAAAGAACACTGGATTTGGAGAAACCTGGATTAAAACATTACCTCCCACACTTAGCTACTCTAACTATAAATGATGAGGGATAGCTCCCAATAGGTTCAGCAGGAACTCTGATCTTATCTAAAACCAGAAAACCTGCAATAACGTCTGGAAAGAATTCAAGGTCTCAGGCTTAATTGGAGGGAGAGTTTGAGAGTTGTAGAAGTTTATTTTTACGCTTCTACAGATGCGGGCAAGAGTCCTTAGGGGACCTGCAAGTGAGAGGGGTACAGGCTTTTACTTTTAAAGGGTAGGGCTGCCATTGTCAGGGCTGACCGGATGGATGTAAGGGACTTCAGTGCATAGATAAAGGTTAGGGCTTACTGAGAGGAACTTGTGACTTTAGTGCATAGATAGTTTAGATCAGATTTGGGCCAGACCGGAGGAGACCTGAAGAGATTAAGTAAGAACAAAGGAGTCACAAGGTGTTGCCTAGGCAGAGTTCGGATAGGGGGAAGGGGCAGAGTTTGCAATACAAATTGTAGTTATAATTGTACAAACTGGTTTTACAAATTGATGTTACAAATTGATTTAGACCCCAGGCACCCCATCATAAGCACATCATTTAACCTGTACCTTCCTTTCTTCATCTATAAAATTGGGATAATAAAATTTGTATTATCAACTATACTAAGAAGTTGTTATAAAAAATGTTTTATAAATCTTAAATCACTATATAAATATGAGTTATTATTACTAAACAAGTATTTAAATTTGAAAATCTGATGACATCATTTGGCTCCTAGGATAATGTTTTGTGAATCAGGATAGTCACATATGTACCTTCCAGAAGAACACAGAGAGAACCATATTTGTCTTCCGGATTGTTGCTGTCCAATGACTAATCTTATACCTGTACTGGTAGCTGAAGACAGATTTATGCCTCTGTTATTCTAAAGATAAATTTCCAAACCAGTGCCTGGATTAAAAACTCCAACAACCTCCATCATACCATTCCCAGCCCTATCTCCAAGATTAAGTCAGTGAAGGGAGACTGCCTTGGAAGGATCAAGGATGGATCACTCTATACAGACATCTGAGCAAATCCTTAGCCCTAAAAAAACCCTATTAGTGAGGAAGAGAGTAAATAGATACAGATAGGCTTAAGTCCATGCTGTCTTTTCCAAACTATGCAAGAGAGCTTTAAGAATAATAGTGTATGCTGCCAACTATCCTCTGCATTTCTCTTGTTTCTACTTAAGTGCATTTGGGATGAGGCTAAAGACAGGGCAGGGCAATGAAACCTGGCCCTCTCTCATTGGCTCCAGCACTAATGTGATCGCCATTACTCACCAGGGCGTTTCAGAAATCTGACAGCACTACAGGGGGTCCCTTGTGCAGGCTCCCAGCTAATGCAGAGAAAAGTGCCTTCTCTTCTGTCTTCCCCTTCCCCCTCTCCTGGCTCCTATCCTTCTGACACTCCATTCTACCTAGACTAATAGAAGCAAGAGGAAAGCACATGAGTCTCCTTTAAGGAGGGCTGGGTAAAGCAGCCAGGTCAACCTCTATCAAGGGGGGTGCAGGGAGACTACAGGAAAAACAATAGAACAACATATTGGATATATAGAATCTCTGTACTGGAGAAGAGAATGCTACATAATAACAGGGTGAAAAGATAGCAAACCCAAAAATGAAACCCTACTTCTTGTACCCTGTCTTTTTATTCCATCAATAGATCATCAACTCCCCTGGAATTTGTAACCATAGAGAGTCTGAGGCATTGAAAAGTTAAATGATTTTGCCCATGGTCGCACGTTAGTATATATCCGTGCCATAGGCAAGACTGGAACCTGAATCTTCTGGATTTTAATACCTGACCTCTATCAGCTACTAAGCTGTACTACCTGTGACTTGTCCCCAGTATCATATAACCTATGCCCTCGCAATAGTGTCCTCTGAAGATCCAAAGGCAGGATTCGAACTTGGTCTTCCGTGACTCCAAATCCTGAGCTCTATAGAGGTCTGGGCCTAGAGTCAAGGAAGACCTGAGTTCAAATCCATACTGAGACTTTCTTTTTTTTTTTTTTTTGCGTTTTGGAGGGGGGAAGACAGGGCAATGGGGTTAAGTGACTTGCCCAGGTGACATGGTTAGTAAGTGTCAAGTGTCTAAGGCCAGATTTGAACTCAGGTCCTCCTGATTCCAGGGCTGGTGCTCTATTCACTGTGCCACCTAGCCACCCCATACTGAGACTCTTACTAGCTAGGTGACTCCGGCCAAGTCACTTAACCTTTCAGTCTCAGTTTCCTCATCTGTAAAACGGGGATAACAACACCTATCTCCCTGGGTTGTTGTGAGGATCAAATGAGGTAAGATTTGTAAAACATTTAGCCATTGTCTGGCACATAGTAGGCATTTAATAAGTGCTCATCTCCTTTTTTCCCCTTGTTCCCCATTATTCCATCTAGCTGTCTGAGAGGGGTGCCAAGGCCCCTGAAGATGATACAGAGCACAAATGAAGCTGAGCCCAAGGCCAGAACAGTGACAATGAGGTACATGGGGTTCAGAAGAGATTTCCTTCCTTTCCATGGAGTGGAATCAAGACACTTACGTTTTCCTAGTGAAGCCAGGACCACTGACTACTAAATGGGTTAGCAGCTAGGGATTAGGAAAGCAATACTATTGATCATGTTGCATGCTGCATCTGTGACCTAAGAGGGACACTTCAGAGTAGCCATTTGGGCTTAGGGGAAGGGAAAATTACAGCAATAAACCCCCAACCTATCAACTAGCCTCTGGGACCTTTGGTCAAAGTTAGAGTGGACCAGAAGCTAGAACAGCCAATCAGGAACTAGCATGTGGAATGTCAACTCCATACTGACCAAGCGCCAGGGAGCATTTGAAAATTTGTATTTGATTGGTTTAAAAAAAAAAAAGTAAAAAAAATATTTTTTAACATGCAACTGGGAAATAAGATATACAGGCACTGAGGTATGGAGATCCATCTTGCCATACTGGAAGGTTGGAGGGGAGATGGTGGGGGATATAGGAGAGAGCAGATAGGGGAAGGGAATATTTAGTTGGATCACTGTTTTGGGGTGGTGGGTAGGAGAAAGACAGGGAGAAAATTTATAACTCAAAATCTTGTGGAAATGAATGTTGTAAACTAAAAATAAACATAATTTTTTTTTTAAACTAAGAAAAAAAAAGTAGAAGTATGCTCTAAACCTTCAGTACTACTGTTATACTTCCCATTGCTTATAGTCTCTCTTCAAAGAAAGGTTCCTGACATGAAATCTCTTCCTTAATCCCTCCCATGACCTGCAGGAGCAGGTATTCTGGAACGGTTACTTCAGGGACCCTAAAGAAGTCAAGAGGAAGTTTGGAGATGATTGTGTTAAATGCTCCATTGTGGAACAATTGATTAATTCTTTGCAATTTTCTTGAAGATATTTCATAAACAATGTGGCAATTTTGACACAGAAAAACTGATTGCCTGTGAATCATTAACAGACAGCAGTAAATCTGCCAAACAACCAAGGATAGGGCTCTCAAATTATAAATTGTCCTAACTTTATAATCCCAGGGAATAATTATAATTATTTTATATAATATATAAATTACATATAATAAATATATAATTAAATATAATACTAATAATAATCATACCCTAGATTCAAATCCAAATTTTCATCAGCAAAGTTTTCCTTTGCCCCAAGGTCTTTGAATCCCCATGGTTGGAGGGGTTGGTGTCTTGATCAAGATCACAGAGGAAATCTTTTGTTCAAGCTTCAAGACTGATCATATCATTGTGATGGTGTTTGGAATGGTATGACACCTGGTGGGAAAAACTGCAAACTACATTGCCTTGCTGGTTTAAAAGAAAAAAAAGTGTATATACATATACATATATATATACATATATATATATATATCGATCACATTTTAAGCCTCAGAGAGGTAGGTCAGTAAATGACATGTGCTGCTTACTTTTTCTTTCCTTTTCCTAAATTAAATTTTATTTTATTTTCAAATAAAGATAAGACTCCTCTCCCTCCCACTTCTCTTCCCCATTGAGAAAGTAAAAAAAAAAAAACCCGTTGCCAACAAATAGAGTCAAGCAAAACAAAATTTCTTATTGAAGGGACAGGTTCAAAGGAGAGAAAAGAATAAGTGGGGAGCAGGATAGGATGGAGGGAAATATAGTTAGTCTTTCACAACATGACTACTATGGAAGTGTTTTGTGTAACACTGCAAGTATAACCTATATTGAATTCCTTGCCTTCTCAATGAGGGTGGGTAGGGAGGGAAGAAGGGAGAGAATTTGGATCTCAAAATTTTAAAAACAAATGTTAAAAAATGTTTTTTCATGCAACTGGGAAATAAGATATATAGGCAATGAGGTAGAGAAATCTATCTTGCCCTACAAGTAAGGGGAAAGCAGATAAGAAGGGAAGGGGATAATAGAGGGAAGGGCAGACTGGGAGAAGGGGGTAATTGGAATGCATGCCATCTTGGAGTGGGGAAGGGGAGAGATGGGAAGAAAATCTGGAACTCAAAGAAAATGAATGTTAAAAACTAAAATAAATTAATCAAAAATTTTTTTTTATTTCTCATTGGCCGCGTCTTGAAAAATTCTCTCCACATTAGCTTTGGGGCTAGGTGGCGCAGTGAATAGAGCACCAGCCCTGGAGTCAGGAGGACCTGAGTTCAAATCCAGCTTCAGATACTTAACACAAAAACTAGCCATGTGACCTTGGGCAAATCACTTAACCCCAATTGCCTTCCAAAAAAAATTTTTTTTTAAGTTTAAAAATAAAAGAAAGAAAAGAAAAATTCTCTTAGTTCATCTGCGCTCTTAGTCCATCACCTCCCTGTCAGGAATTGGGCAGTATGTTTCATCATGAGTTCTCAGGAATTGTGGTTGGTCATTGTGCTGATTTTCTTCCTGTTGTTGAGTTATTTCAATCATGTTCAATTCTTTGTGACTCCTTTTTGGTGTTTTCTTGGCAAAGATATGAGAATGGTTTGCTATTTTCTTCTCTAGCTCACTTTACAGATAAGGAACTGAGGCAAAGAGGGTTAAATGACTTGCCCAGGGTCACACAGGTAGCAAGCCTTTGGGGCTAGATTTGAATTCATGAAAATGAGTCTTCCTGATTCCAAGCCCATTGTGCTTTCCCATTCCAAGCTCTATCCATTGTGCCATCTAACTGTCCAATTTTCATATATATATATATATATATATGTGTGTGTGTGTGTGTGTGTTTGTGTATATAATATATAATATGTAATATATACTATATACGTACGTGTGTATATTTATATACATACATGTATATTGTGTCTATACATATACAAATATGTACATATATGTATTTGGTATTAATCAGTCTTCCAACTCTTCCACCCCAACCCCTCACACACACACACACACACACACACACACACACACTGAGAACACAAGAAAAACAGTACCCACTACAAACATGTATACTCAATCAACTGTCTACATTGACTATGTCCTAAAAAAATTTGTCTCATTCTGTATTCTGAGGCCTTCACCTCTTTATCAGTAAGTAGCTAGCATGTTTTATCATAGTCCTCTAGAATCCTGGTTGGTCATTATGCTCATGAGAGCTCAAAAAAATACCATTTCATCACCTCTATATACCATAATTTGTTCATCTAGTCCTCAATTTATGGGTACTCCCTCAGATTCTCATTTTTTGCTACCTCAAAAAGAGTTGGAAAAATTTTTATACATCCTTACAATTGCTTTTGCTTAGGATTAATCCCCCCCTTAATCTACTTTCCTTCTAACTTCCCCTCCCCTTTTCTCCTCTTCTCCTCTTATTTCCCTATTGAGTGAAATGTATTTCTGTACCCACCTGTGTATATGTGTGTTCTTCCTTCCTTTAACCAGTTCAGAGAACAGTGACACTAAAGTGTCCACTGCTCCCTTCTCCCCTCTTCCTTGTTTGTATGGATGTCCACTCCAAAGCCTTCTCTAATTGGACTCCCTCCATGAGCCGTAATGATATGAATCAAAGGGAAAATATATAATTTCTCTATATTTGAATGAAAGCAGTTTACCTTTGTTTATTCCTTTATCATTGTTTGGCTCTATTTACCTTTTTTATGTTTCTCTTCAATCTTGTATTTGAATTTAAAAATTTCTCCACAACTCTGGGCTTTTCATTAGAAATACTTGTAAATCCTCTATTTCTTTTTTTAATTATTTTTAATTTTTAAATTATTTACTATTAGTTTACAACATTCAGTTCCACAAATTTTTGAGTTCCAAATTTTCTTCCCCCACTCCATGGCAGCATGCAATCTGATATAGGTTCTACATATACCTTCATATTAAACCTTAGTCAAGTTGTAAAGAAGAATTATAACCAAAGGAATAAATAATGAGGAAGAAGAAACAAAGTAAAACAAAACAAAAAAGAGAGAGAACAAGTAGCTTGCTTCAGTCTGCATTTAGACTCCATAATTCTTTCTCTGGATGTGGATAGCCTTTTCCATCATTAATCCTTTGGAGTTGTCTTATAAGCTTGCATTGCTGAGATGAGGAAGTCCTTGTTTCTTTAAAAATATGTATTTTTGAGGTGGAGTCAAGATGGCAGAGTCATAGCAGGGACTTGTTTGAGATCTCCCCCAAATCCCTCCAAATACCTGTAAAAAAAAAAGACTCTAAACAAATTCTAGAGCAGCAAAACCCACAAAATGACAGAGTAAAACAAATTTCTAGCCCAAGACAACCTGGAAGGTCAACAGGAAAGGTCTATTGCACCAGTGTGGGAGAGGAGCACAGTCCAGCATAAAATGTACCGGCACAGACCGGGCCCCAGCAAACCCAGAGCAGGCCTCAAGGGACTGATCAATGGCAGCTGTGGTGGTTTCAAGACTTCTCAACCCACAAACACCAATGAAAACTTAGAAGGTGAGTAGGAAAGATCTGTCAAACCTGTGTGAGAGAGGACCACAGTCTAGTCCCAGCCCTGGGGCAGCTGCTTCTGGAGCTGTCAACCCACAGACAGTG
The DNA here is from genome assembly GCF_028583685.1 of Petaurus breviceps papuanus. Lineage (NCBI taxonomy): Eukaryota > Metazoa > Chordata > Mammalia > Diprotodontia > Petauridae > Petaurus > Petaurus breviceps. The sequence goes on from NW_027185809.1 coordinate 28,817,135, forward strand.
GGGGAATTGAGCAAATGATCAGAGAGGGATTGCAGGGATCTCTTTGCTGGTTCTAAGGCAGGATTCTCTTACTTTCCCCATGTTTGTATCTGGCTCACAGTCCTGGGTGGCAGTTTTGGGGCAAGGAGGACTGCTGGCATGGAGGAGCTCATGGCAGTGGTGGAGAGGGAATCCTCCTCAGAATTCCAAGACAGAAAAGAGTGCTTGTGGTCACTCACAAACCAGAGTACATGCCAAGAGAGGAGTAAACACCCTTCCTTTGATCATACCACCTTGGAAGAACTGAAAATTTACAGGTCCCTAGAAATATCTCTGAAAACAGGTGCACAAAACCCTTAAAGCATGGGACAGTACAACCTACACACTGGAAGCAGAGCCCTACCTTAACAAAGAGTTTAAAAAGTCAAGAAATTGCACTCACACACACAAAAAAAACTAGATGTGTAAACTTGGGCAAGTTACTTAACCCCAACTGCCCTCCAAAAGGCAAAAAAAAAAAAAAAAGTCAAGTAATTGGCTGGGAAAATGAGCAAACAGCATTAAAAAAAACCTCAGACTATAGAATCTTACTTTGGTGACAAAGACCAAAACATACAGCCAAAAGAAGACAACAAAGTCAAAACTCCTACATCAAAAGCCTCCAAGAAAGTTTTTCCTCTGGTTCTCTATCCCTCTCTTGCGCTTTCTCTCTCCCTATCTCTCTGTCCTTTCCCCTTCTCCTCTCCCCCTTCTCCTTTCCCCTTCTCCCTCTCTCTCTCTCTCCCTTCCTCCATCTCTCTCCCTCTTCCTCCATCTCTCTCCCTCTCTTCCCCTTCCTCCATCTCTCTCCCTCTCTCCCCCTCTCCTCACCCCTTTTCCCCTTCCCCTTCCCCTTCCTCTCTTTCTCTCTCTCTCTGTGAAGAACCCTGTGAAGTTCTTGGGCGCTTCTGTCAATCACTGCCAGCACCTCCTTTCATTCATTCATTGATTCTCCCGGCTCCAAGCCTCCAGAGCTAGAAGGACAGCATAGGCCATCCAACCCATCCCGTAGCCAAACAAACATCCTCGTATCCCCCACTGAAGGCGCTCAAGCATTAGCTTAATAAGTCCCAGTTAGAGGAGCGCTGGCTGCCCATTCCACATACTCACTCCTCTACTCCATTGATTAAGCCCCTACTGCTTAAAGCATCTTGATTGGGTAGGGCATTGGGGACTGGAGAGAGTAAAGATCTAAAAACAAAGAAACAACTCCTGCCCTCCTCTAGGGATGTAGTAGTGAGGAATGGAACCCTAACCTAGGTCACTTTCATGTGTAATTGACATGAGCGCACCTTGATTCTGAAACAGCAGACGGCCCTTGCTACCGTCATTGAGGGGAGTAGCCCTCCTGGAGAAGGGGCCTGACCCCCTCTGCCAACACCATCACCACTGCCACCACCAACCACAGAGGAGCTGCCACCCTTCCAGCAGCCAAAGTGGAAGTAAAGGATCTGATTATAACCTGTGAAAATAAGATGCAGACAGAGCTTGACCCTAACCCCAGCTGGTGAAATGGTGTAGCCTTCTCTCTCCCTGGATCTCCCAGGTGAAATGCCCCTCGATCTACTCAAGCAGGAAAAGGCCCAGATTTCCCCAAGGACCTCCAGCCGGCACTTCCCAACTTAGAAAGATATAGATTATGCCCAGATAATACAAAACTCTGAGAAGAAATCAGACTCTCACTTGCAGTTGGGAGCATCTTTCTGGAACCAGGCTTCCCAAAGGCCCCCTGGGCCAGCCCAGCTTCACAGCATGCAATGCTTACAGCCCTTGGAGGCATGTCTCAGTACAGAAATTAAAGAGGGTTCTGGTTGCTCCAGTGGTCAGCTCCTGCCTGACTTGGAGCCCACACAGAGCCAGGGGCCTATATCACTCCCAGTCAGATGATTGGACAGCCCCCAAACCAAAGATCATCAGCCTCCTACCCTCCTAAGTGCTCAGCAAGGCCCCATACCAAGGCCAAGATAAGACTCAACTACAACCGTGGTCAACCCCACCCCTGGGCCCTGAGAGGTCTGGTCCAATGCTGGTTACCTTTGCCTTACTGTGTGACCTTGACTTAGTCATTTCCTTTCCTTAGCCTCAGTGTTCTTCTCTCTAAAATGAGAGGCTCCTACTAAATGATCCTTGAGGTCTCTGATTGTTCACAATATATAATCCTTTGTATGCCTACTTTTTAAAATTGGAAAATAAAGGGATGTCCCCATGGGGGGAAAAAAAGTCTCCAAGAAAAATATGACTTGGTCACAGGCCATGGAAAAGCTCAAAAAGGATTTTGAAAATCAAGTAAGAGAAGTAGAGGAAAAATTGGGAAGAGAAATGAGAAAGATACAAGAAAATCATGAAAAAGGAGACCCAAAAAATACTGAAGAAAATAACACCTTAAAAAAATAGGCTAACCCAAACAGTAAAAAAAGGCCCAAAAAGCCAAAGAATGCCTTAAAAAGCAAAATTGGCCAAATGGAAAAAGAGATTCAAAAGCTCACTGAAGAAAATAATTCCTTAAAAATTAGAATGGAGAAAATGAAAGCTAATGATTCTATGAGAAATCAAGAAAAAACAAAGAATGAAAGAATACAAGGCAATGTAAAATATCTCATTGGGAAAACAACTGCCCTGGAAAATAGATTCAGGAGAGAGAATTTTAAAATTATTGAACTACCTGAAAGCCATGATCAAAAAAAGAGCTTAGACATCATCTTTCAAGAAATTATCAAGGAAAACTGCCCTGATATTCTAGAACTAGAGGGTAAAATAGAAATTGAAAGAATCCACCAATCACCTCCTGAAAGAGATCCCAAAAGGAAAATTCCTAGGAATATCGTAGCCAAACTCCAGAGTTCCCAGACCAAGGAGAAAATATTGCAAGCAATCAGAAAGAAACAATTCAAGTACTGTAGAAACACAATTAGAATAACACAAGATTTAGTAGCTTCTACATTGAGGGATGTAGCAGCAAGCACCCCAGCATCCCCAGGGTGGCTGCCAACACAGGTTCTTAGATCTGCTTTTCTAAAGCAACTCAAAATGGGTTAACAATCTTGCTTTAATCAATCAAACATATATTTACCTAGTTCAGGGGAAAATGGTCAGAACCCCAAACTTTAGAGTATACAGACAGAAGTTACAAGAAAACAGAAAAACGTATCAAGCAGACAGGCCTCCAAACTGTCCAACCATTACATCCATACCAAATTACAGTTACCAGAGAGGGAAGCATCAACATCTAGGTTTTTCAAAGCCAGGAGGCTCCCAACAGCTTCCCAGAGTATTATCTGGTCAAGTCACACAACACTTCTCAAAGTGAGCCCCAAAACAAAGTCTCACATCAGGGATTATATAGCCTTCTCCTGGGTCAGAAAATGTAACAATCTTCTTGATTCACTGCCCAATCACAAAGCACCAAGGTGTGGGCATTCCTGAAAAACAAGCCTCCTACCACAGTCTCCCCCAGGTGCATTTAACCGAGGGGCAGGGAAGATCTTAAAAATTTACATTCCTATAGCATTAACAACTCTTGTACAACATAATCCTCACAAAATAGAGACTCCACATTTTGTTACCAAAGTGACCATAGTGCCTTAAACAAACATAAAGTACATTCAGTGCATCTCTTCAATACAAAACAAAAATGTCCAAATAAAGTTCTCTTGGGGGGGAGCCAGGTGTCCTTCCCCTCACTACTCCAGCTCCTGCTTCCAAGTCCTGAGGGGCGCCTGAGCAACAAAACCAACAGGGTGGGGTATTTGGGGGTCCATGGCCCTTCACCCCACCCACCACAGACACAAGTCCATCCTTCCCCTGGGTCCTAAACTGTGGGATGCAGCAAGAAAACACATTCAGTTCCCTGGCCTTGCCGCACAGTCCTTATCTTACCCTGAGGCTCAATTTCGAACTCCTGGGTTCTTTCTCCTCCCACAGGAAGCAGGCCCTCCTGGCTTCTGCCCCAGTCCCAATGCAGGCAGCTTACCATTCCTGCTCTCAGCTCAGCAAGGTCAACATGCAGGCCATTCTTCTCTCCTGTTCCATGGTTCCACAGAGTCACAGCTACCACAACTGGGAAACAAACAATTATTCTAGCCCCCATACTTTCCTTTTACTCTTCAGATCCTGTTTGTGATGCCATTTATCACGAACTTAAAAATTTACATTCCTATAACAAGAGATCAGAGGCCTTGGAATATGATATTCCAGAGGTCAAAGGAACTAGGATTAAAACCAAGAATAACCTTTCCAGCAAAACTGAGTATAATCCTTCAGGGGGAAAAAAATGGACATATAAAAATCTGTATTTTCCCCTGTAGGATTACATTTAGTTTTGCTGGGTAAGTTATTCAGGGTTAAAAATCCATGTGCTTTGCCTTCTGGACTATCATATGCCAAGTTCTCTGCTCCTTTACACTGGTGACTATTAAATCCTGTGTGATCCTGACTGAGACTCCCTGGTACTTAAATTCTTTCCTCCTGGCTGCTTATAGTATTTTTCCCTTGATCTGGAATCTCTGCATTTAGGCTGTGGTGTTCCTGGGAGTTTTCATTAAGTAGTTTCAAATTTTCAAGTGTATTCTTTATATTTCCATTTGCCCTCTGATTCTAAGAAATCTTGGCAGGTGGCTATGTAGTGCAGTGAATAGAACACCAGCCCTGGAGTCAGGAGGACCTGAGTTCAAATTTGGCCTCAGACATTTGATACTTACTAGCTGTGTGACTTTGGGCAAGTCACTTAACCCCAATTGCCCTCCAAAAAGAGAAAAAAAGATTTCTTGTAATATGATGTCTAGGCAATTTGGGGATATAGTGGTCAAATAATCCAATAATCCTTAATTTTTTCCCCCAGATCTATTTTCTAGATCAATTGTTTTTGCTGTAAGATATATTACATTTTCTTCATTCTTTTGACTTTGTTTTAATATATCTTGTCTCATGGAGTCATTGGCTTCTATTTGGTCAATTTGGTCAATTTTCAAGGAGTTATTATTTAGTCTTTCAGCCAAAGGTTTTCTACCTTTTCTGAGAAGTTATCAATTCTCTTCCCAATTCTTTCTTCCATGGCCCTCATTTCTTTTCCGATTTTTTCCCCTCAAGTGCTTTCATTCCATTTATAATAATATTTTTAAACTTCTTTTGTTCTAGAAATTCTAGCTCATTCCATGCACAAACTATGTTTTTCTGAGGCACTGCTTAAATATTTGGTAGTCATTCTCTCCTCATGTACACCTGAGGTCTAAGGGACACTGCTGAGGCTGCTGTTGCTGCTAGCATCACAAGTTCTTCCTTTCTCTGTACACCAGACATACCACTACCTAGATGTGATCTGGAACTGCGTAGAAGGAAACAAAGCTTTCAGTTAGCACTTGTCTCCTTCATAGTGCCCCTCTATGGGTCTGATGGTAACTTGGTCTGGATATGGGACCCCTTTTTTTTTTGCTTTTTTGGGGGGAAAAGGCAGGTAAATTGGGGTTAAGTGACTTGCCCAAGGTCACATGGCTAGTAAGTGTTAAGTGTCTGAGGCTGAATTTGAGCTCAGGTCCTCCTGAATCCAGGGCCAGTGCCCTATTCACTGTGCCACCTAGGCACCCCAGGACCTCCTCTTTGCACTGGTACATAGCATCTTGTTAAGTGCTATGGTGCATGCTCAAGACCCACTCCTGACCTACCCATCCTAAGTGTCTGAAGACCTCCCTGTCCATCTCCCTATGATTTGCAAGGCTAGAAAAATGACTCATTGTGACTGAATGCCCATCAGGATTCTGTACGGTACATTTTCTACATTTGTTTGGAAGAGTTCATGGAGAAAAGCCCAGCAGCCTGCTTCTTATCATTCTTCCATCTTGGCTCCACCCCTGTGGGCTGCTTACACTAGTGTAGCACCCTAGGGGTCATTTGGAATACTCACAAGTCCATGGAGTTCACTACTATCACAAGATTATAAAGCAGTTAGGGTTTTTTGGTTTGTTTTTTGTTTTTAAGCAATCGGGGTTAAGTAACTTGCTCAAGGATATACAGCCAGTTATTTCTGGGTGTGGTGCTAAGTATCTGAGCCCAGATTTGATCCCCAGGTTATCCCGACACTGGAGCCCGTACTTTTACTTACTGTGCTACCTGGCTGCCCCAAGCAGTTAGTTTTTAAAACTATTTGAGAAAGTCTAATAGATATCCCACTAACCTCATTCTTGAAGGAAGGAAGGAAGGAAGCAAATGCAATAGGGTTTTTGAAGCATACCCAGATCACCTACCATGAAGGTACCCCTAAAAGGACCTGTCTGAGCATGCCAAAGATGAAGGTACTCTTTTTAATCCCCTATGGGATATAGCCTCCTTTGATTGGCTGTAAACCAGAGCGGGCTGATTCTTTAAACTGGTGAGAGTGAAGTAGTCTCTCTCAACCTCTATCTGGTTTTTGTTCTCTTTCCTGATGCTTCCAGCTGGTGAAGATCATAGTTCACTCACAGTGCCAGAGTTAATAATTGATCTGGTAAGAAGAAAAGATTTCCTTCCCCCACTCCCCCTCTTTTACTACACTCAGAGAAATGGCCTGGGAACTTTCGTCTCATTGTGTGTTGTGTATCCTTTTCAGTTTCAGGTACTGGCAGTGATACCTACTTGACTCAGAAGTTGGAGTCATGGCAACCTTGAAGCCAGTCTTTCATACTGACTGTACCATCTCCATGACTTAGGTGTTTATTAAGCACCTACTATGTGCCAAGTACTTCGTAAGCACTTTACATGTATTACCTTATTTAATCCTCATAACAATCCTGGTAAGTAGGTGCTATTACCCCTATTTTTACAATCAAAGAAAATGAGGCAAAGGCTAAGTGACTTGCTCACAGGGTAAAGATATCAAACCAGATATGAACCCAGGTTTTCCTGAATCAGGCTCAGCACTTCACCCATTGCACCACTGATCTAGAAATACTACTTTTCATCTATGTTCTATCCAAGTAGAGCCATATGTCTATTATATATAATAAAATGTCTTTCCCTCAAGAAACGTGAGTGCATTTGTTTAGAACCTCAAGATACTTCATACTAATATCTTGATCATCTCTCAAATTCCACTGCAAGGTCAATGGTAAATGGTAGGGGGTGGAGCCAAAATGGCAGAGTAGAAATAGGACTTCCATGCCGCTCCACTTCCACTTCCTCCAATACATATAAAAAATGACTCTAAATAAACTTTGGAGCTACAGAACCCAAAAAGTGGCAGAGAGAAACTAACCTCCTGCTGAAGACAGCCCAGCTGGCTGGCAGGAAGGGGCCATCACAGTACTCTGGGAGCAGAGCCCAGCCCCAAGTGAGCATCCAGTTTTAGCCTCAGGGCAGCCATGACCAGCTGCTGGCTGGAGGGACTGCAGGAGAGTGGATCACCAGTAGCTGTGGTGGTTTCCAGAATTATCAACCCATAAATGCCAAAGATAAAGTGAGAATTCAGTTTGGACTTTGTGGGAACAGGTATTGCAGCCAGCATAGTTGGTGGGCTAGAGAGCTGTGAGAATAATGAGACGGGGGTGCAATCAATAGTTTGTTTATTACAAGACCATTTCATACAGAGCCAAAGATGCAAGGAGCTCACAGAGTTTTTATGCCCCCCCAGGAGAATGTAGACACCCCCAAAGAATGCAGACAATGTAGAAAGATCCTACATCTAAGAAATGCAAATAATGTAGAAGGAGCCTCCCTTAATCCTGTTCACTATTTACCCTTGCTTATGGTTAGTTACTTATCAGGGTATTATTCTAGGACCATATGCAGAGGCATAAACAAAAAAGATTACACGCCCTCTTGCTATCTGCCCAGTAAACTTTGCAGATAACTGTAGAGGACAGGGGAATATACCTAGCAAGGTCAAGGGACCCCAAAACTTTCCCTTCATAATACATCCTCTTGTTTGTCTGCCCTGTAGCCTTTCAGATGATAATATAGGGAAGGGGAACATTTCATTAGTGAAGCCGAGAAACTTCTGAAAGTTCCCTACAAACAGTCCTGGTGTATGGTCCAGCCTCTGCCCACCAAAGGGAGGAGCAGCTGAGGCACAGCAGAGCCCCCATGTGGCAGCTTCAGCTCCTAGCCTGCAGAGTGTAGGGGAACCAAGCACCAGTCTGAGGGGTAATCGCTCTTGCTTTAACCTGCTTGGATCTGGATTGCAGTCTAGGGTGGAGATCCTGGGGTGTGTGTCCAGGTGCCAGAGCCTGTGGAGGCTTCAGAGAGGGCCCCCAACTCATAGCTCCAGCAGCTGAGAAAACCCCAGCATTTGGGACGGAAGCTCCCCTGTCTGGTGGCAGAGTCCTACTGTGGCAAAAAGCTCAGAAGTCAAATAATTGAGTGGCAACATGAGCAAGCAAAGGAAGCAAAGCAAGCACAGCAACTCGACTTTGGATTCCTTTTTTGGGGACAAAAAGGATCAAAGCATGGAACAGGAGGAAGACAATGAAGTCAGAACTCCTGCACCAAAAGCTTCCAAGAAAAATATGAGCTGGTTATAGGCCATAGAGGGGCTTAAGAAGGATTTTGAAAACCAAATAAGAGAAATGGAGGAAAAATTGGGAAGAGAAATGGAGGAAAAATTGGCAAGAGAAATGAGAATGATGCAAGAAAATCATGAAAAGAGGATCAACAACCTGACTGAAGAAAATAACACCTTAAAAAATAGATGAATTCAAATGGCAAAAGATGCTCAAAAATTCAATGAGGAGAAGAATGCCTTAAAAAGCTGAATTTGTCAGAAGGAAAAAGAATCTCAAAAGCTCACTGAGGAGAATCATTCCTTCAGAATTAGACTGGAGCAATTGGAAGCTAGTGACTTTATGAGAAATCAAGATACTATTAAACAGAACCAAACAAATGAAAAATTAGAAGGCAATATGAAATATCTCATTGGGAAAACCTGAAAAATAGATCCAGGAGAGATAATTTAAAAAATTATTGGAGTACCTGAAAGCCATGATCAAAAAAAGAACCTAGAAATCTCCATCAAGAAATTCTCAAGGAAAATTGGCCTGATGTTTTAGAACCAGAGGGCAAAATACAGGTTGAAAGAATCCACTGATCACCTCTTGAAAAAGATCCCAAAAAAGAAAACTCCTAGGAATATTATAGCCAGGTTCCAGAATTCACAGATCAAGGAGAAAATATTACAAGCAGCCAAGAAGAAACAATTTGAATACTGTGGAAACACAATCAGGATAACACAGGATCTGGCGGATTCTACTTTGAGGGATCGAAGGGCTTGGAATATGGTATTCCAGAGGGCAAAGGAGCTGGGATTCAAACCAAGAATCACCTACCCAGCAAAACTGAGTATCATGTTTCAGGGGAAAATATGATGAAAAAACCAGAGAGATGCAAGAAGCAAGAAAAGCTTGAGAAGGTAAACAGGGAAAAGAAATCATAAGAAATTTATCAAAGTCGAACTATTTACATTCCTACATGGAAAAATGATAATTGTAACTTATGAAACTTTACTCAGTATGAGAACAGTTGAAGGGAATATAAATGAATGTATGTGTGTGTATATACACCTACATATATATGTCTATATAGGAGGGCATATGGGCGTATGAACACATATGTGAGTGTGTGTATATATGTGTACAGGTATACATAGATAGAGGGCACTGGACCAATTGAATAGGAAGGGATGATACTTAAAAGGTGAAATTGAAAGGTGAGAGAGGAATATAATGAGAGGAGATGGGGAGAGACAGAATGGGGTAAATTATCTCATAAAAGAGGCAAGGGAAAACTGTTACAATGGAGGGGAAGAACAGGAAGACAAAAGGGAATGAGTCAATCTTACTCTCATTAAATTTGGCTTAGGGAGGGAATGACATACACACTAAATAAGGTATCTCACCCTACAGGAGAGTAGGGGGGAAGGGTATGAGAGGGGGGATGATGGAAGGGAAGGCAGGTGGGGAGGGGAGGGAAGTTGGAAGCACACACTTCTGAAAAGGGACAGGATCAAAATAGAGAATAGAACAAGTGGGGGACCAGATAGGATGGAGGTAAATATAGTCAGTCTTTCACAATATATTCACTATGGAAATGTTTTGCATAGCTACATATGTACAACCTATATCGAATTGCTTATCTTCCCAGTAAGGGTGGGTGACGAGGGAGGAAGGGAAAGAATCTGGAATTCAAAGTTTTAAAATCAAATGTTTAAAAAATATGTTATTATTATTATTTTTACATGCATCTGGGAAATAAGATATATAGGCACTGGGGAATAGAGATCCATCATGCCCTACTAGAAAATCAGAGGGGGGATGGCAGAGGATATATTAGAGAGCAGGTTGGGGGAGGGGGTATACAGTGGGATCACTGTTTTGGGGTGTTGGGTAGTGGAAAGACTGAGAGAAAATTTGTAACTCAAAATCTTGTGGAAATGAATGGTGTAAACTAAAAAAAGAAACAAAAATTGAATTTAAAAAATAAAACAAAATTTAAAAAAATAAAATTAAGAAGTGAGAGAGGAATATATTGGGAGGAGAAAGGGAAAGATAGGATAGGGTAAATTATCCCACATAAAAGAGACAAGATGGGGCGGCTAGGTGACACAGTGAATAGAGCACCGGCCCTGCAGTCAGGAGGACCTGAGTTCAAATGCAATTTCAGACACTTAATACTTACTAGCCATATGGCCTTGGGCAAGTCACTCAACCCCAATTGCCCTGCCTTCTCCCCTCCAAAAAGCAAAAAATAAAATAAAATAAAAGAGGCAAGAGAAGCTGTTTCAATGGAAGAGAAGAGCTAGGAGGTGAAAGGGAATGAGTCAACCTGATTCTCATTGGATTTGGGTTAAAGAGGGAATAACATACACACTCAATTGGGTATCTTACCCTACAGGAAAGTAGGGGGTATGGGGATAAGAGGAAGGGATGATAAAAGGGAGGGCAGATTGGGGTAGGGGGTAGTCAGAAGCAAACACTTTTGAAAAGGGACAGGGTCAAAGGAGAAAATAGAATAAATGGGAGGCAGAATAGGATGGAGAGAAATATCGTCTTTCACAATATGACGACTATGGAAATGTTTTGCATAACTACATATGTATAACTTATATTGAATTTCTTGTCTTCTCAATGGGGGTGGGTGAGGAAGGAAGAAGGGAGAGAATCTGAAACTCAAAGTTTTAAAAAACAAATGTTAAAAAAAAAATAGTTGTTACATACAACCAGGAAATAAGATATACAGGCAATGGGATATAGAAATCCATCTTTCCCTACAAGAAAGTAAGGAGGAGGGTTGGGTAGGTGGTGCAGTGAATAGAGCACCTGCCCTGGAGTCAGGAGGACCTGAGTTCAAAGCTGGCCTCGGACACTTAACACAAAACTAGCCGTGTGACCTTAGGCAAGTCACTTAACCCCAAATCCCTCCCAAAAAGCAAAAATAAATTAATTAATTAAAATAAATAAATTTTAAAAAAACAAAGGAGTAAAGGAGGAAGGGGGAAGAGAGGGAGGAGATAGAAGAGAAGGTAGACTAGGGGAACGGATAATCAGTATACTTGCCATCTTTGGGAGTGAGAGATAGGGAAGAGATAGGTAGAAAATTTGGAAATCAAAATCTTTTGGAAATGAATGTTGAAAACAAAAATAAATTTTAAAAAAAGAAAAAATAAGGGGCGGCCAGGTGGCTCAGTGAGTAAGAGCACAAGCTCCAGTGTCGGGATGACCTGGGGATCAAATCTGGGCTCAGATACTCAGCACCACATCCAGAAATAACTGGCCGTGTAACCTTGAGCAAGTTACTTAACCCTGATTGCTTAAAAAAAATGAACGTTAAAAATTTAGGGGTGGGGAGGCCAGGTGGCACAGCAAGTAAAATCATCGGCCCTAGTGTCGGGATGACCTAGGGGATCAAATCCGGGCCCAGACACTTAACACCCTCCCAGAAACACCTGGCCGTGTAACCTTGAGCAAGTTACTTAACCCCAATTGCTTAGGGGTGGCCAGGTGGCTCAACGAGTAAGAGCACTGGCTCCAGTGTCAGGATGACCTGGGGATCAAATCTGGGCTCAGATACTTAGCACCACACCCAGAAATAACTGGCCGTGTAACCTTGAGCAAGTTACTTAACCCCGATTGCTTTAAAAAAAAAAATAAAAGAAAAAATACATATTTGTACAGTAGCCATGTTGTAAAAGAAGAATCAGAACAAAAGGGGAAAGGAACGAGAAAGAAAAAAGAGAAAGAGAGAAAATAGTATGTTTCAATCTGCATTCAGATTCCATAGTTCTTTCTCTGGAAGTGGAGAGCATTTTCCATCATGAGTCTTTTGGAATTGTCTTAGATCATTGTATTGCTGAGGAAGAGCTAAACTGGTCATCGCACAATGTTGCTGTTACTGTGTAAAATGTTCTCCTGGATGAAGCATATTTTCTTCTCTTTCTTCCTTTTCTCCATTTTTTGGACATGCCTAATGTGAGTTTATTTTGCACGACAAATATGCATGTATGTATGTGTATATATATATATATATATGTAATTGGTTTTGTTTTTCTTACCTTCTCAATGCAAGGGGAAAGGATATAATTCAAAATTGAAAATGACATAAAATTGAACTTTAGAAAATAAAACAAAAAAGATAAGTCACAACTTCTCATATTTCCTCATCAGCAAAATGGGAATAATCGTATTTATGCCACTTAACTCACAGGGTTGTTGTAAACATCCCATGGGACAGTGTATATAAAGTGCTTTGTTATATTTAAGTGCTCAATGTCTATGCGTTATTATTGCTTGGGGAAAGTTGAGTCAACTTTTTTCTCTGTGCTTATAGGACGATAGAATTTCAAGCTGGAATGGAACTTAGAGATCATGAAGTCCAACCATTTAATGTTATAGGTGAAGTCGCTGAGCTCTAGAGAAATTAATTGACTTGCCCACAACCACATAGTAGGTGTCACAGCCAGGACTGAATCTATGCTTTCTGATCTAGTATACTTTCCACTATCTCATACTTCAGGTTCCCTACTTTTCTTCACAGTTTTTATTATTAGATCCTTTTTTGCTCTAAAGTCATTTACTTTTTCTTCCACCAACATGAATCCTGATCAAGTGTAAGGTTATGGGATTTAAAGATCTTCCATGCTCCATTGGACTTGTTGACATAGCAGAAAGGGGTGGAGCAAGAGGAAGCAGAAACCAAGCTAGAGTTCCTGTGGTGGCTAGCAGTGGCAGTGACAACGGCAGCAGCAGCAGAGGCAGCGGCAGTGGAAGCGTGAACCCCTTTTTGAGTCAGCCAGAATTTCTGCTAAGGACTCCTGCTGAGGACTGCCAGGGGCCTGAGCTGCTGGGAGCACGCTTCCTGGACGCTGGGTGGTTGTTGTGAGTGGGGAGAGGAGGATCTTTGCCTGAGGTAGCCTGTTCTGTTTTAAAGGCTTGAGAATGTGGGTGCTTTCTACTTTATCTGCCTGTGCCAATTTCTAACTATTCTGATGGCTTTGACTTTCTGGTTTTGGGACTCAGTCTTTTGGTATTTTAATAAATGTTCCAGCTTTATCACCCATATAGAAAGCCTGACACATTTTGTGATTGATAACCACATAAGCATATTTACAATTTCCATAGGCATTGTGAATATTGCACTGCTGATACATCGAGTGAGATAATATTTGTTAAGTGCTTTGCTCAGACCTGACAGGTGCTTAAGAAATGCTTGTTCCCGTTAGTGCTATCTTTCAAGGTCCTGGTTGATTAGTCCTAATTCCTCACCCTCATGGAATCTAATTCTCTATTCTTGTTCAAGGCTATATCCACAGTAGCTTCAAGAAAGTCTCCCTCATCCTTTAAAAAAAATTATGCAGCGGAGCGGCCAGGTAGGACAGTGAATAAGAACACTGGCCCCAGAGTCGGGATGACCTGGGGATCAAATCTGGGCTCAGACACTTAGCACCCACCCAGAAATAACTGGCTGTGTAACCTTGAGCCTTCTATTCCCCCTGACTTACCATCACCTTTCTCCCTGTCAAGACTTCCTAACTACCAAATTTCTAGAAAGAGTAGTCTGCAATGGTTGCTTTTCTTTCCTTATTGCCTATTATTCTTTCAACCTCATGTTATTTGGCTTTCATCTTTCCTGATCCACTAAAATTGCTCTCTCCCAGATTACTAATACCCTAACTGTGAAATTAAATTATCTATTTTCAGTCTTTAACCTTCCTGGTCTTTCTATAGCATTTGACACTGCTGACCACCCCTCCTTACTGATATTCCTTCCTCCTTTGGCTTCCAGTGACATTTCCCTGTCTTGGTTCTTGTCCTACCTCTCAGATCTCTCCTTCTCTGACTCATCTTCCTCTTCCCATTCACTTATTTTTTTCCCCATGATTCTGTTTTTGGCCCTTCTCTCTCTCTCTCTCTCTCTCTCTCTCTCTCTCTCTCTCTCTCA
>NW_027185809.1:28831946-28839832 GCF_028583685.1 Petaurus breviceps papuanus
CTCCTCTTACTCCTCCTCCTCCTCCCCCCCTAAAAAATTGGTTATGTATTTTAAAAGGTTTATAGTGGGGTGGCTAGGTGGCTTAGTGAATAGAGCAACAGCCCTGGAGTCAGGAGGACCTGAGTTCAAATTCAGCCTCAGACACTTAACACTTACTAGCCATGTGACCTTGGACAAGTCACTTAACCACAGTTGCCCTGTACTACCCCCTCCAAAAAGGAAAAAAAAAAGGTTTATGTTCTTTCTCAGCAAAATGTGTCATGGGCATTTGAATCTTGATACTCTGAATGTCCTGTATTGAGTTTGGATCTTCTTGATTGTTACTACCCAATTCTGTTAAACTTTATCAGTTACTCATATTGTCATTAGTAGCATCAACAAATATTAATTGGTAATTGTAATGGGAATGTAAATGTAAAGATCTTCCCTGCCCCTAGGCTAAAGTGCACCTGGAGCCTGGGGTGGGAGACTTGTTTTTCAGTAGATACTTTTTGATTGGCCAGTGGGTCCAAAAGGTTGTTACATTCTCTGAGCCAGCAGAAGGCTATATAAGCCCTGATGTGAGGCTTTGTTTTGGGGCTCACTTTGAGAAGTGTTCTGTGATTTGATATGGATTCTGGGAAACCGTTGTCCAGAGCCCCCCGGCTTTGAAAAACCCAGATGTTGAAACCCAGATGGTGATTTGGTATGGATGTAATGGTTGGACGGTTTGGAAAGCTGTCTACTTGATCTGTTTCTCTGTCTTGATAATTCTGTCTATATACTTTGAAGTTTGGGGTGCTGATCTTTTTCCCCTGAACAAGGTAAACGATATATGTTTGAATGATTAAAGTAAGTTTGTTAACCCATTTTGAGTTGCTTTCCTTTATCAAAGCAGATCCAAGAACCTGTGTTGGCAGCAAACCCTGAGGACGCTTGGGGTGCTTGCTGCTACAGTAATCCACAGGCTGCATGACACCAAAGTAGATAATATGGCAAACATCAAAGGAAGAAATTAAAGATATCCTATAAAGAGGTTATTTCTCAAGCTGGGTGGCACAGTAGATAGAGCATAGACTGGAAATCAGGAAGACCTAAGTTCAAATGTGACCTCCAACACTCACTAGCTGTGTGATTTTGGGTAAATTACTTAACCTTTATCCACCTCATTTTTCTCAACTGTAAAATTGGGACAATAATAGCACCAATCCTGCAGGTTGCTGTGAGGATCAAATGAGATCATGTTTATACAGCATTTTGCAAACAAAACTTAAAGTACCACATAAATGTTAACTATTATTATTACCTCTCCTACTCTTAGGAAATTTGCTTTAAATAGAATTAGCATATTGCCTTATAAAAGTTCTGTATTAGTTGGAAAAGTGACTCTACATCACATTAGAAACACCTTTATTCTACTCCTATTCTTCCTTCACAAGACAGAAAATGATTGCTTTGATTGTCTGCTCTATACACTCTACCTGAGGCTAGAGAATCTAGC
Organism: Petaurus breviceps papuanus; assembly: GCF_028583685.1. Lineage (NCBI taxonomy): Eukaryota > Metazoa > Chordata > Mammalia > Diprotodontia > Petauridae > Petaurus > Petaurus breviceps. Next base: position 28,833,427 of record NW_027185809.1, read on the forward strand.
CACAGGGGCTCTCTCTACTACCAGTAAACTACTACCAGTAACAAATGAAAACTGACTCTGCTAATGACTTCTTCAAAAAATGGCAAAGCAAGTTGTAATTCAATGCATGCAGCTTGGCACCAGGGGATCAGTGAATGTGAATATTTGTTTAGTTCAGAAAAGTGAACCAACTACATCATTTTATGATATCCAGAGAGATACAGTAAGGAACCATTGAAAAGGAAATGTAAAAATACTCTAAATCACTAATAACTGAAGAAATAAAAATTAAAACAACCAAGGTAGCACCTCATACCCATCAACAAGAGTGAAAAATGACAAATGCCGGAGAGGATGTGGAAAAACAGGTACACTAATGCACAGTTAGTAGAGCTGTGAACTAGTCCAACCATTCTGGAAAACAATTTGGAACTCTGCCCAAGTTATTAAACTGTGCATATTCTTTGACCCAGCAATACTGCTACTAAGTTTCTACCCCAAAGAGGCCACTCTCTAAACCAAAAATCATAGAGAAGATACTGCTTGAATTTGCAGGAGTTTCCTCATCCTAGAGTTGATGATACTAGTAGTGTCATCATAAATATTGTCTTATCCCTACATACTTTTTTTTTTTACTAAAAACCCACACTTTAGGAGTAAAGTTTCTGTGCAAATGATAAGCAGGGTCCTACAAAACATCATGCCAGATTCTTAGTCTTATTCACTCTCATTTAAAGGAATTGCCCCTTTATGAATATCATATACATATATACACACATATGTATGACTGTATGTATATAGAAAATCATATTCATTTTAATAGGTGAAGATAGATGCCAAAAAATCTTTCACATTGAAATCTAGTCTCATCTTTCCAGATGTTTCTAAACCAAAGAAGGGGCAAACAGCAACAACAAGGTGGATTGGTTCAAATAAACAATGAAAAGTCAAACCCTGTGACTGAGACCTTCTAAGAGAAGCCTTTGTGAGATCAATTCCACTTCCTGACCAGCACACACCAAGAATTACAGAGGCACCACCAGAAATAGGAGGGAGGGGATCGTCTTTTCCAAACATTTTTGAAACAAGGAAGAGTCCATTTGAATTTGTACTGGATTAGAATTACAGGGGAAACAATGGGGGGAAAAAAGTAGAATTTTTACCTTATCCTAATTGGTATGCCTGATCTCACAGACTTTTGAAGAGAGAGGAGGGGAGAGAAATCCAGAAAAGTTTATCCCATTCCTTTATGCCTTTGCCCAGGGACAGGTATACTGTTCCCATCAGATAAGTAGAGACAAGGGCAGCTTATACAGGATTTAGAGAGCTCATTCATTCTCTAAATCTATCCAAGGTATCCTAAAGCCAAATTCTTCCCCCAACTTCCCCCCCTCCCCCCCCACACACACACCTCCGTGCACCATATTCTCTAAAGGCAAGTCTCTTATCAACTCTGAAGGATCTACATGTCAAAGAAACAAGGAAAGCAATGAGATTGGAACAACTATATGCCTTAACTTTTTCTCATCATATGATTTTGTATTATTTTAATATATAGCATTTCCTATTTTTAAAATGCAAGGTTTTTTTTGGTTTGAGACCTTCCAGTCTCATATATATATATGTAATTTTTTTTTTTTTGCTATTTTATGCTATCTCTATCTTGATGAGGAAATGAGAACTGCAGCTAGAGGGCCGGAGTGTTGGGTCCTCTTCATGAGTTCAAATTCCACCTCAGACACAACCCACTTAACCCTGTTTGCCTCAGTTTCCTCATCTGTCAAATGAGCTGGAGAAAGAAATGGTAAACCACTCTAGTACTTTTGCCAAGAAACCTCCAAATGGGGTCATAAAGAGGACACAACTGAACAATAATGACAAATCACAAAAAAAATCACCACCTAACCCCTTTGTCTGGCACTCCTCTCTTCAAGGCAGTTGGTATACTATATATGGCAATATAGTAGCTAGAGCTCGGGACCTGGAATCAGCAAAACTTGATTTCAAATCCTTCCAATAACTATCTGTATGACTCTGGGACAGTTGCTTATCTTCTTAGCCTCAGCTCAACTTCCTCATTTGTTTAACAAGAGCCTCCCAGGGTTGTTGCGAGAATAAAATAAGATAATATTTATAAAGCTCTTTGTAAACCTTAAAGCATGTTACTAGTGCTAGCTACTGCTATTCATTCTCTGACAGACCTTGGGTCTACACATTCTAAAAAAAAGTTCCCTCTAAAAGCACAAAACATGACGTCCAACAAACACATAACAAATTAGATCCTCTCGAAAAAAATCCCTGAATGTGTGCATATCTAAGTATAGCTTCCTGACTCCTGAGGATCAAAATGTGTTCGATTCCCTGAGTTTATGATTCCTCTCTATGTGGCAATGAGGTGAACAACCACAGCATCAATCCCTGCTGACAATGAGCATGGACTTGATTCAGGAGAGGGAAGCATTCCATAAAATTAATAACATTATTACATGAAAGAAATCCTTTCATAGGAATGTAGAATAAAGGCAAAGTTTATAGCGTGTTTCCCTGATAATAAGACACTGTCTTATTAATTTTTTGGACAGAAAAACACCAGAGGGCTTATTTTTAGGGGAGGGCTTATTTTAATGAACATTGACAGCAATTTTAATAAATGGGTAAATGTGAACAAAAAAATGTACCTTTGTTCAATAAGCAAATCACTGGGGAAGAACAGGATGACGCGCTCACTGCTGCAGCTCTGATTGGATGCAGCTCGGAGCACGGCATGCGTTTCACCGGGGGGGGGGGGGGGGGCATACAGAGGGTACTGTAATGTAGCGTGTAGCGCAGGGGATCACCTTCACTACAGTAGCAATCTCAATAGGGCTTATTTTCGGGGGAGGGCTTATTTTAGAGGAATCTTACACAGTAAGGGGAGGACTTATTTTCGGGATAGGTCTTATTATCGGGGAAACACGGGGTACTATCATTTTCAATGCACAACAATGGAGCACAGCTAAGGAAAGGACAAGGAAGAAATTTACTCTACACAAAGGATGGAGTCAGCAAAAATGAGACAGTTAATATTTTATTCCTTCTTAAATTGGTCGCCTGCTTAGCCAAGGACAGAATTATATTCTTTCAGGATATCCCTTGGTTTCCTCCTCTAGTACGTACTTAAATGTATCACTTTCTGATGTAGTTATCAGCTTTTGGGGTTCTACTACTCCATTCCAATCACAGACACACTCAAGTGTATCTCATCTCCATGAGGCATAAAATCATAGAATTTTAGATTTGGAAGAGACATCAAAGCTCCTACACTCCAACCTATATCGGAATGAGAATCCCTTTTATTTTATAAACACTCTCACTAAGTAATTATACAGCTTCTTCTTTAAAACCTCCAGTGATGGAAAACTCCAGAAGCCCTCATTCCACTTTTGGATATTTTTCATTGTTACAAGTTTTGTTACAACTATCGAGCCAAATCTGTCTGTAATGATCACCATAATTCTGCGCTCTGGAGTCAAATAGAAATCTAATATCCTTTTCCACATAGCAGTTCTTCAAACATTAAGATCTCTACTCATGGGGTGTAAATAGAGCACCGGCCCAGGAGTCAAGAGGACCTGAGTTCAAATCCGGCCTCAGACACTTAACACTTAACCAGTCGTGTGACCTTGGGCAAGTCACTTAACCCCAATTGCCCTCCAAAAAAAAAAAAGATTTCTAGTATTCTCAGAGTTAAAGATTTCTAAATTTATTTCAACCAGTCCACATATAATAGCATTTCAAGTCTCCTCCTCATCTTGGTCACCTTTATTTGTGTACCTCACTATCTTGGTTACTTCATTGGATATATTATCAATGCTACTTTTAAAATATGACACCTAGAATTTGGCATGGCTTGTTGTGGTCTGACTAAATAATACAATATAATTATCACTTCCTTTGCTCTGGACACTATATTTCTTCCAGTGCAGATTAAATCAATCCAACAAACTTTTGTTATGGACCTACTGTAGACACTGTGGCCACAAAGATTTTGAAAATGACACTGGGATGGGGACGGCTAGGTGGTGCAGTGAATAGAGCACCAGCCCTGGAGTCAAGAGGACCTGAATTCAAATCCAGCCTCAGACACTGTTAACACTCACTAGCCATGTGACCTTGGGCAAGTTACTTAACCCCAATTGCCCTGCTTTCGCCCCTGCAAGAAAAAAAAAAAGAAAATGACACTGGGGGCTGAGCCAAGATGGCAGAGTAGCAAGAAGTGCAATGAGGTTCCCCCAAAATTCCTCCAAACAGACTTTTAAAACCCTATAGACAAGGGGAAGCTAGGTGACGCAGTGAATAGAGCACCAGCCCTGGAGTTAGGAGGACCTGAGTTCAAATGTGACCTCAGACACTTAACACAAAAACTAGCTGTGTGATGTTGGGTAAGTCATTTAACCACAATTGCCCTCCAAGAAGCAAAAAAAAAAAAAAAAAAAAAAACCCTATAGACAGAATCTTGATATAAAAATTTGAGGAAAAAAATCACAGTGAGTCATTTTCTATCCTAGGTTGGTACAGGGAGACAGACAGAGAGGTCTATGGACACTGGGGATGAGGTCTAGCAAAGAAGAATATTCCATTGCCCAAACAAAGGCTGTACACCTGGGTAAAAGGAGGTCCCAGGTTCATGTTCAAACAAGAGATTGAAAACAATATCAAATTCAAAATAGATAATTTTGATTATATTAAATTAAAAGGCTTTTACAAAACACAACCAATTCAACCAAGATTAGAAGGAAAGCAGAAAGCTGGAAAACAATCTTTACAGCAAATGTCTCTGATAAAGGCCTAATTTCTCAAATATATAAAGAACTAAGTCAAATTTATAAGAATACAAGCCATCCCCCAATTGATAGTCAAAAGATATGAACAGGCAATTTTTAGATGAAGAAATCAAAGCTATATATAGGCATGTGAAGAAGTGCTGTAAATAACTTTTAATTAGAGAACTGAAAATTAAAATAACTCTGAGGTACCCCTCATATCTATCAGATTGGCTAATATGACAAAAAAGAAAAATGATAAATGTTGGAAAGGATATGGGAAAATTGGGACACTAATGCAGTGTTGGTGGTGTTGTGAACTGATCCAACCATTTTAGAGAGCAATCTGGAACTATGCCCAAAAGGCAACCAAACTGTGCAATCCCTTTGATCCAGCAATACCACTACTAGATCTGTATTCCAAAGAGATCATAAAAAAGGGAAAAGGACCTACATATGCAAAAATATTTATAGCAGCTCTTTTTGTGGTAGCAAAATATTGGAAATTGAGGGGATAGCCATCAATTGGGCAATGGTTGAACAAGCAGTGGTATATGAATGTAATGGAATACTACTGTGCAATAAGAAATGATGAACAGGCAGGTTTAAGAAAAACCTGGAAAGACTTGTACGAACTGATGCAAAGTGAAATAATCAGAACCAGGAAAACATTGAACACAGTAACAGCAACATTGTGTGATGATCAACTATGGATGACTCAGCTCTTCTCAGCAACACCATGATCCAAGACAAGTACAAAGGACTCAGGAAGGAAAATGCTATCCACATTCAAATAACCGATAGACTCAGAATGCCGATCAAAGCATATTTTGTTCACTTACTCTATTCTTTTTCATGATTTTTTTCCTTTTGATCTGTTTCTTCTTTCACAACTGTGACTAATATGGAAATATGTTTTACATGATAACACATGTATAACCTATATTACATTCCCTACCATTTTAGGAAGAGAGGGGAGAAAGGGAGAAATTTTGGAACTCAAAATCTTGTAGAAATGAATGCTAAAAATTGTTATGACATATAACAGGGAAAAATAAAATACCATTTTAAAAAAGAAGAAGCATATATTAAGGCCTTACTAAGGCACACTGCAGAGTACTGGAGATATAAAGACAAAAGTAAAATAATATTTCCCTCAAGGAGTTTATATTCCATAATGGGTCAAAATCACACACACACACACACACACACACATCTTTCTGAGACAATTCAAATACATGTTTTCTTGACTCTTAATAAAGCACTCTATTCCATTATATCAGCCATTTCTGGACTATATATGATATAAAGCAATACATAAGTGGAATACAAAGAAAACATTAAATGATGTGATATGATGCAATGTTGATGTGATATGATATGTATTTAATGTCATCATTAAATGGGGGTATATTTATAAATTTTTTGTGTATGGCATCAGAGTCTACTGAAAAATTAATACAATGAAAGTACAGTAAAAAGAAAGAGAGAGAAAAAGAGGAAGAAAGAAAGGAAGGAAGGAAGGAAGGAAGGAAGGAAGGAAGGAAGGAAGGAAGGAAGGAAGGAAGGAAGGAAGGAAGAAAGAGAGAAAGAGAGAAAGAGAGAAAGAGAGAAAGAGAGAAAGA
>NW_027185809.1:28839842-28963421 GCF_028583685.1 Petaurus breviceps papuanus
AAAGAAAGAAAGAAAGAAAGAAAGAAAGAAAGAAAGAAAGAAAGAAAAGAGGTCCCGGACTTCTCTGCATATGAGGGCACCATAACCTCATGCACAGTATGGGAACAAGTGCCAACTGGCAATTTTTTCACCCACTGACCAGTTTCAGGTCACAGATACAGGGCAGATGGAGGAAGGATAAGGCCACAGGATCTATGCAGTGTAATGAGGAAATTGAGAGGATTAGGACAGAAAGTGGTTAATTGTGGGAATTGAGTAAACCACACTGACTCCATCTTGTGATCCAATTCTGGAGCTAGGTCACTTTCCTTTCTATTCAATTATAGGTCTAGTCTAAATTTTGTCTTGTGAGAAAAGTTTGTTCAGTTGTAGGAATTGGGAGAAAGTCTTATTGTATTGTTTGATTGTATTTCTTTCATGGCTGGGATGCTGGACCACCTCTGCCTGCTGCTTAGAAACCCTTAACTAAGGACCTAAGTTATGCTGAGCAGAAACCCAGTCAGATCCAAAGATTGATGCAAGGAATTTTCTCACAATTGTACATCTCAACCAATTCATATGTCTTATCTGAAAACTGACCCATACTGATCAATCAGTTATTGTTTCCATGTTCTTTTGATTATTAACAGATACTTGGGAGGAATGCGACACCATTCCTGGCTGCTTCCGCACTGCCCACAAACATACTATGTCTCCCTCTTCCTACAGTGGGGGGGGGAGGGGAGGGTGGAGAGCTCCCCTGATTCCATCTGTCCTGCTGGCTATCATCCTATATCTCCCCTCCCTATCGTGACTAAACTTGAGAAGGCCATCTGCAATAAGTTCCTCCACTTTCTTTCCTCTCACTCTCTTCTTAACTCTACAATCTGACTTCTAACATCATCATTCAATTGAAATTGCTCTCTCCAGTTACCAATAATTTCTTAATTGCCATATCCAATGGCTTTTTCTCATCCATCCTTCATCCTTCTTGACCTTTCACTGCTCTCTTCTACCGTGTTTCCCCGATAATAAGACCTATCCCGAAAATAAGCCCTCCCCTTACTGTGTAAGATTCCTCTAAAATAAGCCCTCCCACGAAAATAAGCCCTATTGAGATTGCTACTGTAGTGAAGGTGATCCCCTGCGCTACACCCTACATTATGGTACCCTCTGTATGCACCGTGTCCCCCCCCCCCCGTGAAACACATGTCGCACTCCGAGCTACATCCAATCAGAGCTGCAGCAGTGAGCGCGTCATCCTGTTCTTCCCCAGTGATTTGCTTATTGAACAAAGGTACATTTTTTTGTTCACATTTACCTGTTTATTAAAATTGCTGTCAATGTTCATTAAAATAAGCCCTCCCCTGAAAATAAGACCTCTGGTGTTTTTCTGTCCAAAAAAATTAATAAGACAGTGTCTTATTATCAGGGAAACACGGTAGTTCTCCTACCTGTCTGACTGTTCCTTCTCAGTTTCCTTTGCTCAATCTTCACCCATGTCATACACACTAACTGTGAGTACATACCAAGGCCCAGTCCTGGGTCCCTTGTCTCTTCTCTCTCTATACTACTTTACTAGGTGATTTCATCCTCTCCTATGGATTCAATTTTCATTTTGAAAGAAATTATTATAAGTAACCAATTATGAGGAAGATCCAAGCTTTTTCCCTGTTCTATTTCTTTGTTCAAAGTCCAGCCTTTGAAATGAGCTCAGCCAAAAATTTGCCCCACTTAAACTATCTGATCTAAGGTGAATTCCTGCCCATAGCGTTCCACTCGAGCAAGGTTAGGTGGAGGTAGATCCTTTGTCTAGATTGCCCAAAACTAGGGGTCGTCTGGGTGTAGAAATAGTCTCTTTGTCCAAGAGTTATATGATGTCTCTCTCCCAGCCCTTCATTGGATTGAGCCTACTTCTTTTTATAAAGTCCACCTCTCATTAATTGTTAACCAATCAGAGTTGACTGCAACCCTTAGGGATACCCATTCTTCAAAGGGCATATAAATTGTGAACCCACCACCATGAGGGGTCTTTTGACCCAAGAGATGGCCTGATGTTCCATACCTTTTATTAATAAAATTCTAGCTTTATTAATAAAATTATTAATTACCCAGGAAGTATGTCTCTTGAACTTTTGAACTTCACAATCTCTATGAAGATGACTCAGATCTATTCATCCAGCCTAACCACTCTTCCCTGACCTCCCATCTCTCATCTCTGATTGCCTATTCAACACTTTGAACTGGATGTCCCATAGACATCATAAGCTCAGCATTTCCAAAACTGAACTCATTCTCTTTTCCCCAAAACCTCCTATTATTAACTTCCCTATGACAGTCAAGGACACCAGCATCCTAGATGTTATCCTTAATTCCTCATTCTCTTTCACCTAAGTCCTGTTGTTTTCACCTTTGCAACATCTCTCCTACACACACACACATCTCTTCTCTCAGATACTGGTACAAGCCCTCATCATCCTTGACCTGAACTATTGCAATAGCCCGCTAGTTTCTCCCCACTCCAATCCACCCCCCACTCAGCTAACAAAGCGATCTTCCTAAAATATCCCCTCATCCCCACGCCATAAAAATACATTACAGTGACTCCCTATGGCCTCCAAGATTAAATAGAATATCTTCTCTTTGGCTTCTGAAGCCTTTCATAACCTGGTCCTTTCCCACCTTTCTATTCTTCTTATTCCTAAACTTTCCTCCACATAACTTGTGTGATCTAGTGACATTGACCTCCTTGCTGTTCCTTGCACAAGACATTCCATTTCCAGACACACATTTTCAGTGACTGTTCCTCACACCTGGAATGATCTCCCTCCTCATCTCCACCTCCTGGCTTCTCTGACTTCCTTCAAATCTCAATTGAAATACCATGTTGTTCAAGAAGTCTTTCCTGGGCTTCTGTAATGTTAAGGCTTTCCTTCTAAGATTATCTCCAATTTATCCTGTATAAAGTTCCTTGAGGGACTATATCTGCCTTCATATACCCCGTGCTTAGCACAATGCCTGCCTAGCACATTTTTGTTGTTCCATCATTTTTCTGTTGTGTCTGACTCTCCATGACCCCATTTGGGGTTTTCTTGGCAAGATACTGCAGTGGTTTGCAATTTCCCTCTCCAGTTCATTTTACAGATGAGGAAACTAAGGCAAACAGGGTTAAGTGACTTGACTGAAAGGACAAAGAGTCTAATCTAGGTGCATTTCTAATGGGCCTAACATTTATTATTTATTTATTTAATATATTCATTGTGTTTATTATTAAGGGTCACACAGCTAGTGTCTGAAGCAGACATTAAACTCAGTCTTCCTGACTCCAAGCCCAGTGTTCTATCCACTACAACATCTAGCCAATATTTGTATGACATCAATTGGTCAACTAGTACTTAGTAACCACCTACTATGTGCCAGGGCAGAACAGTGCCAAGTATTGGTGATAAAAAGGTAAAAAGTCCCTGCTCTCAGGGAATTCACAATCCAATGGGGGAGACACAAAAACATGATCTAGAGAGTATAAATTGGGGGTCATCTCAGAGAGAAGGTGCTAAGACTGATGTAAAAGGTAAAGTATCCGGGCCAAGTCTTACATCTATTAATGTCTTCCTCTAACAACTCATTTTGATATAGAAGTGGCCCTGGGTCCTCAAACACTATGACAGTGAGGTGTGAGTTCTAGTAAGTCCTATGAAATTGTAAAGGTTTTGAGTACAGCTCCCCACAATATCCTTTGTTTGACAATCAACATATCTTTGTTTGAGAAAGCTCATCATCAAAATTTTCATCCAACTTCTCTGGCCCCCAGCAATGGTTTTGTTTTGTTTTTTTTGGAGGGGAGGGACACACAGTAACTCATGAATCTGTCTAATAAGGCACAGAGGAACGTTATGGGGTCCAAGAAGTACTGACATAGATAAAATAATGACACAGCAGATAGAGTGCTGAACCTGTGGTAGGGAAGACTTGAGTTCAAATCTGACTTTATATACTATCAGCGGGGAAAATCATTTAATTTGTGTGCCTCAGTTTCTTCATCTGTAAAATGAAGATAATAAAAGTACTCATCCCCTCCCCAGGGTTGTTATGAGGATAAAATGAGATATTTGCAAAGCACTTTGCAAACCTTAAAATACTATATAAATGCTAGCTATTATGATTATTAATGAAGATTTTGGAGACTGTGTGACCTCTTGCAAATCTCTATTTCCCTAATGTTCCATTTACTAATATGTAAAATGAAGAAATTGAAGAAGGTAACCTTTAAAGTCTTTTCTAGCTCTAACTTTCTTATCTCTGCATTCAAGGCTCAACTCAAGTGCCTGTTTCCCTGAGTAGTTAGCATTCCTTATCCCCAAGACCCAATTTTCTAGATATTTTATATTTTTTGATATGTGTACATACTGTACACTCTTAGTAGAATGCTTTGCATACCCAACAACTACTACACAGTATGTGGCCCATCATAATTAATAAATGCTAATTAAACTGAATTTTTAAAAGTACCAATAAAGCCTTTTACACATAAAATAATAGCTAGCATTTGCAAATATTTTAGCACAGTGCCTGGCACATAGTAGGCCTTTCATAAATTTTTACTGATTGATGTTAGTTAATTAGATGCTCACAACAACCCTGTAAGATAGATGCTATTATTATCCCCATTTTATAGATGAGAAAACTGAGGCATGTTAAATAACTTATGAAGTTAAATGGGCTATCAGGCAAAATTCGAACTCAGGTCTTCATGCTTCCAAGTGCCAAATTCTATGACATTGTGCCACCTAAGTGCCTTATTTCATATTTTATAAAAATTGAGTACTTATGTAATCTCCATGGTCCTTTACAGATCTAAATCTTAGGATTTCATAGCTCAGAGGAAAACTGGATGGGAAAATTGAGGTACAGAAAAGTGGTGAGATGACTTGGAGCCACACAGCAGGCTTACTACACTTAATCAGCAACCTAGAATGTTGGCTCTTCAAGTATTGCTCAAATAACCCAACCAGAAATAATAAACTCCAATCCAGCACAAGCTTTGAGAAAAAGAGAGCCAAATGGGCATGTTAGCTATCCCTCTATTAGGAGTTTCCTAACCTGAGGTCCAAGAATTTTTTTTAATATGTTGAGAACTGTATTTCCACATACTTGATTTTATTTGAAATCTAATTATTTGGGGGCGGCTAGGTAGCACAGAGCTACGCCTGGGAGTGGGAAGGACCCTGGGTCACTTCTGGCCTCAGATACTTAACACCCACACACACACAAAAAAAAAAAAAAAACCTGGCTGTGTAACCTTGAGCAAGTTACTTAACCCCAATTGCTTTAAAAATAAATAAATAAAATAAATCTAATTATTTTATTTTGTGTATTTAAGAGCATTATTCTGAGACAGGGAAGGTCACCCCCCCCCTTCACCAAACTTCAGGGGAGGTCAGTCATTAAAAAAAAAGATTAAGAATCCTTGCTCCAAATTCTCCCCTTTTTAATCCCATTTAAATGAGAATGTCAGAGAGTTACTTACCTGGACTAAAGCATTTTAGATCCCTTAAAAAAAAAAAAAAGACTTTCTAGGAGTAAGATTTCATGCTACGTCCTCCTCTTTCATAAGGCATATAAATCAAAAGCATCTCCTTAAATAGCATTTCTGAAAATATGCAGTTGAACAGAGGAAGAGCAATGCTTTGAAAGTTACTGTTGAGTTTATTATACACTTAAAAGGAAAAATAATTGGTAGGTAGAGATGCCCAGCTTCGTGTGTAATCTACTTTTGCCGTTCAACTAAACATATGGAAATACTCGTTTTGCTTCCTGCTTGGGCTTAGAACTTTTTTTTTACGTTGTTGTGCTATCCACGCATCCGCCACACCAAGTGCCTTTTATAATCCAGGGGCAGGTCAAAGTCAGTCTCTCCAGACCAGGGTCTATTCTCCCTTTTATCTATCAATTAGAAAGGGGGAGGCAGAAGTTCTGAGCTTCTTGTTTTGGGGGAAGCTCAGGGCTCAATGAAAGGCTCCACCTCGCTCATTAATTCAGCTCAGAAGCCAGGGAGCAGAGATTTCTCTTCTTTCAGCTTTTATTGTTGTTGTTTTAATCATACGACCCTAGAGCTGCAGCCTACAACCTTTAATTAAGTCAGGGGCGCGGAACAGACCTAGCGCAAGGACGAGGATGCTGAGCCAGCGCCTGGCCAGGGGGCCCGGGTCCACTTATAATCCACATTTTAACTTGTGAACTCTTTTCGGAAACAGGCGTGACAGAAAACATAAATCACATCAACAAGTCCACGACAAAGTGTTAAATAACAAAGGAAGGAAGGGACAAGCTCCCACATCGCACAGCACCGCAGGGAGACGCGCACTCGACAACTCGCGGACCGGCACCTCAGCCCCGCCTCCTTGTCAGGTGACGGCGTCTCTCCGGCTACACCCTTCCCCTCCGCCCCTCCCACGTGCGTGCCTCGAACCACTCGGCTCGTCTCAGCCAGCAGCTTACGCCTCTGACTGAAGGCAGCGAAAACTAATGATAAGGCAGGAGTTGGCCTATCCAAGACGAGGCCTCGGGAGGGGGCGGGCCCTTAGCAAAAGATTGGCTGACACCAGTTCCACCCCCTTCCCGTCAGCTTCCCCGCCTGGGTTGAGGTTTGGGGCATTTGCTGGCATCGCTACATCTGAAGCCCGGGTGGGTTCGTGGGAGGCAGTAAGCCTGGTTCCCCCAGCACGCTCCCGCTCCCGTTCTCTCGGGGCTGACAGCTGCTTCCTGGCCTCGCAGGGCCGGGGACGTTGGGGGAGGGGAGGAAAGACCAGAAAGTCCAGTCCTGGGGAGGAGGGGCAGAGCACGTGGGAGAGGTTCCCACGGAGGACGGGCGGAAGCGAGCGCGTGGAAGGGGAGCACACGTCGGCAGTGGTGAAGCAGGTAAGACGGCAGGAGCCCCCTGCTGAGCCCGGACAGGGTGTTGCTAAAGTTGCGCCGCAGATCCAGACTTTTTACGTTTTGTTTCCTTTCCCACGTCGTGAGTTGCTTCCTGCAGGGGGAGGCCCCCCAGACCTGGCCCTGCCACTTGGGGCAGTCGGGAACCGAAACAGCCCCGACTCGGAGGGTGCCCGTCAGGGAGAGGACGTTGGTGGAGGCAGCCTGGAGGGGCGGGGGCGAAAAGTTCCTAATTAACGCTTTTTGCTTGGGAGCTATCTGGAACAGAACCTGAAAACCGCCCAAACACACCTGGGGGAAGCGGACGGCCCGACTTCCTGGAAGGAAATTTTTTCTTTTTTGGTAAAAGAGAAGGCCACCCGAGCCAAGCTCAATTTCAGAACCAACGCCTGGTAAAACGAGTCGCTGTTTTTCGACTGGGGCTTCAGGACCTGCCTTGGAGGAGTCTGGCCCGGGCGCTTGTTGACCCTGGGATTCAGCCACCCTAAGGTCATTTTGCTAACCCACCTCCCCACCACCACTACCTCCTTCACCCTTAATTCTCCCGATTTTATTGACCATATTCAAAGGGAGCCCCCTTTTTAAATAGACAGCAAAGGGATGCTGCCCGAGAATGAGGAACAAAATAATGCATCTCGTCATCTTTTTTTTATGCCCTCCAGTGGCTTGCATTTAAGAAGACACCTAATAAATATTGGATGGTTTGGTTTTCCAAGTTCATTCCAGCAAATATCTAAATTGGAGGGCAGTTGGGGTTAAGTGACTTGCCTGAGGTCACACTGGCTAGTTTTTGTGTTAAGTGTCTGAGGCCTAATTTGAACTCAGGACCTCCTGACTCCAGGGCTGGTGCTCCAGCCTCCCCCAAATATCTAAATTTAAGAAGCTGTTCTGGCAGTTGGAGCCATAAGATGGGCCCAAGTCAGCACAGATTTTTTTTTTATTCTTGAGTTTTTACTGTGTGAGGGTAGTAGAGTACATGGTACATAAGAAGTGTTTGCTGACTTGACTGAGAAGAATTGTGTTCAAATCACTTAGTAACTGTTCTTTAGGAGAAGCAAGGTGATGAAGTGGATAAGGTGTTGAGCCAGGATTCAGTTCAAATGCAGCCTCAAGATATTAGTTGTGTAATCTTGAACAAGTCGGCCTTACATATTAACAAAGGTAAAATGGGGGTTTTAATTGGACACGTCACAGGACTGTTGTGAAGATCAACTGAAATGGTATTTGTAAAGCCACCTAGCCCTTAACATTCAAGGTTTAATTACTTAACCTTTCTTGACTGTAAAAGGGGGGTTATATATGTAATACCTACTTCTTTGGAATACATTTGTGTGGTCTGTGTGGTCATATAAATGGATTTGAATGAGTCAAATTGTTTTACTCCCCCAGCCTCAGATTTGTCTGTTAGGTGGAGGTACTTGTAACAATCTACCTTACTAGGTTGTTACATAATGTATGAGAAGTGCTTCCCAGCCTTAGTTGTTCAATCGTGTTCCACTCTTCCTGACCCCATTTGGGGCTTTTCTTGGCAAGGATACTGGAGTGATTTCCAGTTTCCTTCTCCAGCTCATTTTACAGATGGGGAAACTGAGGCACGGTTAAGTGACTTGCCCAAGAACACTGTAAATGTCTCTCAGAGGAAAGCAATGTAGGAGTAATGCTTTATAAAGTTGTATGTGGTGAGCCAGTCTTCATGGAGTACTAAAGCTTTTTTTTTTTTTTTAAGCAATCAGGGTTAAGTAACTTGCTCAAGGTTACACAGCCAGGTGTTTTTGTGTGGGTGTTAAGAACCCGATCCCAGGTCTCCTGACTCTGTGGCCAGCGCTCTTACTGCTCCACCTGGCCAACCCTAGAGTACTAAAGCTTTTCAGAATTCTTTGGGGAACATCCCTCCAAGGTCTTTAGGCAAAGAGCATGTGACAGAGAGTGATCTGTGATAAGCACTGTTGAAGAAGTCAACCAATCAGGCAATTGTTAAATATTTACCATGTGAGAGGGACATAGTAGTGAAACAGTCCCTGCCCTCAAGAATATTTCATTCTGTAGAAGATAGTACCTACACATATAGATAGATATAAATATGCAAACTAAATACAAAATAACTTTGCTGGGGAAACTGCATCAAGTCATGTGGGAAGTGGCATTGGGCTGAACTTTGGAGGAAATTAGTGATTCGGAGATTCAAAGGTAAGGAGAGAGTGCCATCTGGACAAGGGGTACAGCTTTTATGAAAGCATAGAACAGGAGATGGGATGTCTTGTGTGAAGAACAGCAAGACCAGCTGTTCCTCCTAGGCAATAGATACAGCACTCTCCACTAAAGTACTCAAGTCCTTACTGCATTCTTCTGAAGAAAGTGGTGACATTGGCAGTGAGGTCCCTTACTTTGGGAGGTATAGCCTTTGGCTTACCTTTATAGGAGCACCTCAGTTTATACAATATAAATACATTTTCCTGGAATTATGTGTAAATGGAATTGTCAAGCAGTAGGAAAGTTGTCTCCTTGTAAAATCTTAATGTGAATTCTTTTTTTTTTTTTTTGGAGGGGGGAAGGCAGGGCAATTGGGGTTAAATGATTTGCCCAAGGTTACATGGCTAGTAAGTATGAAGTGTCTGAGGCCAGATTTGAACGCAGGTCCTTCTGACTCCAGGGCCAGTGCTCTATTCACTGTAACTCCTAGCTGCCCCATGTTAATTCTTTCATAAATCAATTACACACATCCCACTTTTTACTTTGTATTATCTCATTTGACCGTGAGATAATAAAAAAGACCTTAGCACAGTACCTGCCATGTAGGGGACACAATATAAATGCTTACTCTTTTTTTGTATAAGCATAGATTATAAAGTAAGTCACATATAGCTTCCTCTGCTACTGCTACAGCTTCTGACTTAGTTGGACATGGGACTGTGGGCTGTATCAGTGAAGAAGAAAACTGCACTTGTTTCCAAGATCTATTAAAGTGGTTTGTTTATTTTTCTGATACTAGATAAAAGTATTACTACACAAATATGGACTTAGGAATAGACAGCTAGGAGGTGCCGTGGACAGAGCACCAGGCCTTGAGTCAAGAAGATTCATCATCCTGTTCAAATCCTGTGGCTTCACCTGTGTGATCCTGAGCAAGTCACTTAACCTTGTTGGCCTCAGTTCCTCATCTGTAAGATGAGCTTGAGAAGGAAATGATAGACCACTGTTAGTATCTTTGCCAAGAAAACCCCAAAAGAGTCAGACACAACTGAAATGACTAAACAGCAGCAGGCTTAGGAATAACATACTACAGTTCTTAAACACTGTAGATTTAGAAACTTATCTTTAAAAAGGGACAGTGTGATATAGTGGGAAGAGCTGCCACTTAGTATTTGTACAACCTTAGGCAAGTCACTTAAACTCTCTGGGCCTCAGTTTCATTATCTGTAAAATGTGGAGGTTGTAGTCAGTGACCTTCTAATGTCCCTTCCAGCTTTAAATTCGTGATCTCTTGTGAAAAGAATGTGAAGAAGGCCCCAAACATGTTAGGTTAGACCTTTAGGTGAACTTACAGAGAATATGGATAAGAATTACATAAAATGAGCAAGCCCAGATGTATTGTGATCTGCAGCGCTGGAATTTAAAGATCCCCCTGTATTGGCTTAGTTTTTGGATTGATTGTGTTAAAACCCAGAGCTTGTGAATCCCACTTGTGGGATGGACTTGTTGACATGAAAAGAGAGGGCTGAACTGGGAGGAGCTGGTAATTGGTGCTGGTGAATTTAGAGAGGCACAAGCAAAGAGAGGGAGAAGAATTTTTTGGAAGCAGCATCAAGGAGGCAGAGAGACAGAGAGGATTGCTGAGGGCCAGTTCAAGCTGCACTGGACTTTTGAGAGTTGCCACCCAGAGTTGCCAAGGACTAAGGAGACATGGCTGTGATGCTGGTACTTTGTCCGTCTGTTTTGATGTTGTTTTGCCAGATTTGTCCGTTGGTGAAGGACATTGCTGTTTGTTGCGAGGTTCTGGAACCCTGCTGTTTGTTCAGAAGCCCTGAAGAAGGATTTTCTTGTTGTATGTTTACAGAAATCCTGGAAGAGGGTTTTGCTAATGTTTTCAGGGGTCCTAGGACTGTTCTGCAGACAGAGGATGAATTAATGAGAACACTGGCAATGGATCTTGTGGCCTTGCTAAGCTTTGTCTCCCCAGGAACAAAGATCGATGAGAGCTTGCCTCTGGTCAAGAAGAAGAAAAGACCTCTCTTTGGGTATTAAATGCTGTGCTTAAGCTTGTTGTAACTCTGGGGTAGATGGCCTTTTCAATTGTGATCCAGGGATGGGAAACTTTTGACTCTTTTGTGCTCTGTGACTGACCAAATGAATGTACTTTGTTTATGATTGGAAACTAATCTCCATTTGAGAAGAGGGACTTTGTGATTGACTAAATGAATGTAATGTCCAGGGGTGGAGTAGTGCTTGGAAATTATTGAATTACACTTGGTGAATGCCGTATTTTGAATTATGCTATATTTTGATTTTCTCTATTCTTTAATTTGTCACTGAATAAAATGGAGAGCAGCTATGCTGGTATTTTGAACCTTGGGAAGTTGCCTTTGTTTGGCATTACAAGCGCTGAAGGTAGCAGCCACCTCTGTAAGATCACAAGACCACTGAAATATTAGGATACCAATTGCAGGCACTTAAAGGCCTGTTCTTCTGTGAAGAACAATCCACTTTTTAAAAAAAATAATACAATATATAACATATAATGTATATATAATATAAAAATAATAATATAATACAGCTAGCATTTATATGGTATTTATAAAGGTCTTCAGAGTGCCTTATGTGTATGTTAATACACATGTATGTATCCAGGGACTGTTTAATTTGTGGATTATCTTTATCCTTTATATTTGTTCCTACTCTGCTGCCTAACTTTTGTAATTTCACTAATCATTTTCTTTAACCAGCCTATGGATGAGGGTGGGAAAAGGTTTAGGGAGTTAGAGGTGGATTTCAGTTGTTCATGCTATGCTGATTATCAAACCCTCATGGATAATTAGCAGTTAATCATTTCCATTATAACAGTGTTTCTAGTTCTCTAGGTGATTTTGGAGCAGGTTAGAGATCAGGGATCCAGAAGTCTTATGGGAGTGGAGGAAGATGACAGTATGAGCATGAGGTGTGCCCTATATGTGATGCCAGGCACTCATATTGTCTGTTTCTTTCTTTTTTTGAACAGAAATGAAGAAGAGAGGCTCATACAGCAGGGACAAATATGGGAGAAGCAGTTCTCAGCAGAGCAGTACCTGTCGCTGGAACAGAAGGCGAAGCTCTAATGAAAGGCAGGTATAATGATGGGAGCCAGTCTCAAGTCTCTTTTCAGTCTTACCTGAGGGCACTGCTGGGCTCCTTATTTGCATTTGGAATGTGCTTTTTTTTTTTTTTAGGCTGTAGCTGTTGTCTATAAGAAGTTAGAAATAGCCCCTTTTCCCCCTTGTCCCCTTTCCCTTCCCTCTCACCCTCCCCTTTCCATTCCCCCTCCCCATCCTTTCTCCTTTCTCCCTTCCCCGGCCTAGACAATGCCTTGGTGGAGATGACTGAGGAGGCCACGGAGCTGTGCCAGGACATGTTCTCCAAAATGGCCATATACCTGACAGGCGAGCTGACAGCCACCAGTGAAGATTACAAACTTCTAGAAAATGTGAACAAACTGACTAGCTTGAAGTATCTAGAAATGAAAGATATTGCAGTAAACATAAGTAGAAACCTAAAGGACTTAAACCAGAAATATACCGCCCTGCAGCCTTATCTGGATCAGATCACTTTAATTGAGGAGCAGGTAGCCGCTCTTGAGCAGGCAGCTTACAAGCTGGATGCGTATTCAAAGAAACTGGAAGCAAAGTACAAGAAGCTAGAGAGGCGATGAAAGAATTCTTTAGCACAAAGACTGAAACTACAAGAATGTTTTATAAGAAATATGTGGGATGGGACTTTATCGATAGGCTTCAGTTCCCAAAAGGGAGCGGTGCTGCTGACCCAAGGAGAATCCCAGCCCCGCCTCTGGCTGGATGTGTAGCTCTGGCCACCCTCGCTGTTTTCCACAACCTGTACCCCTGGAACCTCATCTTAGCGTGTGCTTCCTTGTGTGCCCTGGACCAAGGCTCAGAAATCAGGATCAACCCCATCTGGAGCAGACACAGATGAGAGGCTCTAGGCTCCCTGTCTCCTCCCTTACCCCACCCCCCCTCATAACCTGTTCTTCAGGTTAAATAATAAATGCCAACATATGAAAAAAAAAAAAGAAGTTACAAATAAAGGTATCACAAGCTGCCTTCAGAGAACTTTTCCTGGTTAGAAGTATTTGTTATTTTATAGCCAGAGGTACAGTCTTCTAGGAACCTAATTTCATCCATTCAACAGAGATCTGGGAAAGACTGCATGATCTTTGCCCTAAAGGCAGAATTATCCTAGAGAAAAAAGAATGCCCATAAGTTAGATGGCATCACCAAACGCAAATACATTTGCCTTCTCTATTTCCACTCATTCCACCCACTACTTTGTTGTAAAGAAAAATTGATTACTATACCACAGAACGGAAGGGTTTGTAACTATGCTTGAAGTCACCACTTTGCTCAGATAAACAGACAGTCCTAGGTCTTATATGTCAATAACCATGTTGATCATGAGGCAATAAAGGCAGACTTCACAATACCTCCTTCTGAAAGATTCCCAAAGGGAATAAACATAACAATTTAAGAGCATTTCCACCCACCAAACTCCTTTCCTTGGAATGAACACATCTTTAACATTAGCGTTGGTAACAATGTATGTTAAGTATATCAGCCCTACCAAAGTATTTCTCTCCAACAATAATAGGCATAGCCACAGGCAGTCAATGTAAAAATGTAGCCTCACCAAATCGATCCCATGGATAAATTTTAAAAGTAATATTCTATAGAAAAATTAATCAGTGTTTTTTACATAATAGAGTAACCCGAGTGTCCTTGGGACAAAGACCTTTCCACACAATAAATTCACTTGGCTCCATAAAGCTTATTAAGAATGGGACCATAACTCGGAGGGCATTGTGAAAGCCTAGTAGAGGAGCAGACATCTTTTGGAACTACAAAAGGCAAGGGTTGAAGGCACTGGAAAAGGGGGTGTATACCCTATCTCTTCTGTAGCTCATCACATAAGTTGGAAAAATTTAGAACTAGATATTTTTCCTGTAGTTGTCCAGATTACCACTATTTAAAGAAAAAAAGTCTTCATTCACTTGGCTTCATTATTGCTAAGGGCAAGGACAATTTTTTTTTTAGCATACTTGATATTTATCATGTAATTAACCATGATTCTAAAATAAGGCTTTTTGTTTTATCATCTCATGAAGTCATAGAATTTTACAATTGAAAGAATTTGAAGGACCATCTAGTCCTATACCCTTTTTTACAGATGAAAAATCTAGGTCCCAGGGAGGGAGGTGAATTGACCTGCTAAGACTAGGAACTTCAGTCTTCTGACTCATTCCATTACTCTTTACCCTATACCATACTACCTTCTTGCCTTTAGCTTGTAATTTAACAAAGTCAAGTGGATGACTCTTTGGATTAAAAGCAGCTTGGAATTTATAAAACAGTACATTTCCATTCTGGCTTTGGCCCTGAAGCAAATGTTGTCAGTCCTGACCCTCCGTATCCCCATCTATAAAATAGAAGAGCCAAGAATAGCTTGGTAAACCTATCCAAAGAAGACCAAGGCTAGGATTTACCTGGTGTGGAGCCGCTGCTTTTCTGAACCGCTATGACATTCTTGGTGGTATAGGTTTCTATGATATTTTGGAGTACTTTGCAACTGAAAAATTTCAGATGACTCAACAAAATGCATTGATGCTTAGAGGTAAAAATGAAAATTACTCTGGGGGGCGGAGCCAAGATGGTGGAGTAGAAGCAAGACCTTCCCGCTGCTCCGGCTTCCACCCTCCCAAATCCATGTAAAAAGGGGACTCTAAACAAACTTTGGAGCTGCAGAACCCACATGATGACACAGAGAAGCTAGCCTCCCGCTGAGGACAGCCCGGCAGGCCAGCGCAATGTTCTGGGAGCCCAGCCCAGCACCACGCCGAGGCTTTAGCCCCGGGGCGGGCCTGACCAGCTGCCTGCCAGAGGAACTCCAGATCAGCAGCAGCTGTGGCCATTTCCAGATTTAGCAATACATAGATGCGAAGGAAAAGGTGAGAGGCCAGTGCAGTCTGGACTTTGGGACCAGTAAGTGGGAGTGCGTGGCTTTTACCCCTGGGGCGAGAAACCCCTGAGACGCCAGCACAGCCTGCCAGCTCCACGTGGCAGCTTCAGCTCCTGGCCTGCAGAGTGTAGGGGGACCAAGCACCAGTCTGAGGGGTAATCGCTCTTGCTTTAACCTGCTTGGATCTGGATTGCAGTCTAGGGTGGAGGTCCTGGGGTGTGTGTCCAGCTTGCCAGAGTGTGTGGAGACCTCAGAGAGGGCACCCATCTAATACCTCCGGCAGCTGAGAAAACCCCAGTGTTTGGGACGAAAACTCCCCTGTCTGGTGGCAGAGTCCTACTGTGGCAAAAAGCCCAAAAGTCAAATAATTGAGTGGCAAAATGAGCAGGCAGAGGAAACAAAGCAGACAGAAGATTCCAATATTACACTCCTATTTTGGGGATAAGAAGGAGCAAGGCATGGAACAGGAGGAAAACAGTGAAGTCAGTACTCCTGCACCAAGAGCTTCAAAGGAAAATACAAGCTGGTTACAGGCCATAGAGGACCTTAAGAAGCAGATAAGAGAAGTGGAGGAAAAATTGGGAAGAGAAATGAGAACAATGCAAGAAAATTATGAAATGAGAGTCAACAGCCTGACTGAAGAAAATAATACCTTAAAAAACAGACTGACTCAAATGGCAAAGGAGGCTCAAAAAGGCAATGAGGAGAAGAATGCCTTAAAAAGTCGAATTTGCCAGATGGAAAAAGAATCTCAAAAGCTCACTGAGGAGAATCATTGCTTCAGAATTAGATTGGAGCAAATGGAAGCTAATGACTTTATGAGAAATCAAGATGCTGTCAAACAGATCCAAACAAATGAAAGAATAGAAGGCAATGTGAAATATCTCATGGGAAAAACCACTGACCTGGAAAATAGATCCAGGAGAGATAATTTAAAAATTATTGGACTACCGGAAAGCCATGACCAAAGTAAGAACCTAGAAAGCATCCTCCAGGAAGTTCTCAAAGAAAACTGCCCTGATGTTTTAGAACGAGAGGGCAAAATAGAGGTTGAAAGAATCCACCGATCACCTCCTGAAAAAGATCCCAAAAAGAAAACTCCTAGGAATATTATAGCCAGGTTCCGGAATTCCCAGATTAAGGAGAGAATATTACAAGCAGCCAGGAAGAAACAATTTGAATATTGTGGAAACACAATCAGGATAACCCAGGATCTGGCAGCTTCTACACTGAGGGATAGAAGGGCCTGGAATGTGATATTCCGGAGGGCACAGGAGCTGGGATTAAAACCAAGAGTCACCTACCCAGCCAAACTGAGTATCATGTTTCAGGGGAAAATATGGTCATTCAGTGGAATAGAGGACTTTCAAGCATTCTTGCTGAAAAAACCAGAGTTGAATAGAAAATTTGACATTTAGATACAAGAAGCGAGAGAAGCATGAGAAGGTAAATAGGGAAAAGGAATCATAAGGAACTTATCAAAGTTGAACTATTTTTTTTTTTTTTGAAGCACTCGGGGTTGGGTGACTTGCTCAGGGTTGCATGGCCAGTTGTTGTTTCTGGGTGTGGTGCTGAGTGTCTGGGCCTGGATTTGATCTGGGTCGTCCCGGCGCTGGAGCCAGTGCTCTAGCTCGCTGAGCCACCTGGCCAAAGTTGAACTATTAACATTCCTACATGGAAAAACAATAATTGTAACCTATGAAACTTTTCTCAGTAGTTGAAGGGATTAGAAATATATATATATGTATATATGTCTTTATATGAGGGTATGCGGGCACATGAATACATATGTGAATGTGTGTATATACTTTTACAGATATACATACATAGGGGGCACGGGACCAATTTAACAGGAAGGGATGATACTTAAAAGGTGAAATTAAGAGGTGAGAGGAATATAATGAGAGGAGATGGGGAGAGATAGAGTGGGGTAAACTATCTCATACAGAAGAGGCAAGGGGAAATGGTTACAATGGAGGGGAAGAATAGGAAGGCAAAAGGGAATAGGTCAACCTTATTCCTATTGAATCAGGCCTGAGGAGGGAGGGAAATACACACTAAATAGGGGATCTCACCCTCCAGGAGAATAGGGGGGAAGGGGATGTGAGGGGGGATGATGGAAGGGAGGGCAGGCTGGGGGGGAGGGAAGTTGGAAGCACCCACTTTTGAAAAGGGACAGGATCAAAGTAGAGAATAGAACAAATGGGAGGTGGGATAGGAGGGAGGGAAATATAGTCAGTCTTTTACAATACATCTACTACGTTATTGTTTTGCATTAGCCGCACATGTACAACCTATACTGAACTGCTTGTCTCCCCAGGGGGGGAAGGGAATGAATCTGGAATTGAAAGTTTTAAAATCAAATATTCAAATATATATATGTGTGTGTGTGTGTGTGTGTGTGTGTGTGTATAAAAAAGATTAAAAAAAAAAGAAATATATAGTGTGTACAAAAAAAAAAAAAGAAAATTACTCTGAAAACACCTATCTTTTAAAAAACCAGGGTGAGGGGCGGCCAGGTAGCACAGCGAGTAACAGCACCGGCTCCAGTGTCAGAACGACCTGGAGATAGAATCCCAGGCTCAGACACTTAGCACCCACCCAGAAACACCTGGCCGTGTAACCTTGAGCAAGTTACTTAACCCCAATTGCTTAGGGGTGGCAGGTGGCTCAGAAAGTAAGAGCACCGGCTCCTGTGTCAGGATGACCTGGATCAAATCCGGGCTCAGATACTTAGCACCTCACCCAGAAATAACTGGCCGTGTAACCTTGAGCAAGTTACTTAACCCCAATTGCTTTAAAAATTTTTAAAAATAAAAATAAAAAACCACGGTGAACAAAACTATTGCGTGGATATTTTGAAGTATGTGCTAAGAGAAAAGCCTGCAACTTCAGTTTTCCATAAGAAAACAGGCAAAATAACCAGACAGGTTGGTATGAATGTTAATTTAGCTGTGTTTATACCATAGGATGAATGATATTGTGATATTGGGACACTAGTAAACTTTGCAGCAAGTAAGCATGACCTTCCAACTTACCATTACTGCTTATGTTTACAGATATGGAGTAGAAACATCTCATAGTCGTCAGAGTTCTGACAGCAGTACTGGAGCTTTTTCATCAGCTTCCAGCTCCAACTCGAGCTCCTCAGTGCCAGGTGAGGCAGCTGCTGAGTGCCAGTTATGACCTCTCTGTTGAATCTTTTCCTTCTTGCAACAAGTAATTCAAACAAAAATTCCACCCAGTCAACTTGATTCTTTTCCTGTTGAGATTATACTTTCCTTCTTTAGAATTTTTTTGGGCAAGTTTGTGCCTTTACTTGGCACCAAAGCAGGAAAGATTTGGTGGGTTGAACCAACTTTGTTTCTCCTTTAAAATTTTTTTTTCTTTTTTCACAGTGAAATTACTAATCATCAGCAAACACAAATATATACATATATTTGTATGTATGTATTTGCATACATGTGTATTTATATGTATGTATCAAAAGAGAGGATTGTATATGAACTCCTGATCCTATTACTTTGGTTTTATAAACACATATTAAACTTAAGGTAGTATTAAAGTTTCCATTTGCATCCACTTTGAACTTTGTTTTGTTTTCTACTACTTTAATTCTTTACTAATGTTTTATAGATTTTCAGTCTAGTGACCAGTGGGAAACTCTTATTTTCTTCCGTCCTAGAAATGATGGACTTAAGCAGGAGCTCAGAAGGATCTAATGGCATTATAAATTGTGTGCTGGGTCAGTCACTTCATCTTGTTTAAAATTCAAATTTCATTTCATTTCACATGGTTAAAGAACTGCCAGGATTTTACTTTGATCCTGAAAAGAACCGTTATTTCCGCTTGCTTCCTGGACACAACAACTGCAATCCCCTCACAAGGGAGATCATCCAGCAAAAGGAGAGGGAGAGCCGAAGACTGCAGCTTCTGGAGGAAGAGTACACGCACAGAAAGGTGGTCACTCGCCAGTGGTACAGATGGAATCGGTTATTCTTGTTGTATTTTCCCATAGCGCACGTATGTGCACAACATAGGCATTCCAGTTGCTGAAAAAATGACTTACCCTAATGCCTTTTCACCTAACAGTCTTCTTTCTGGATGGGATTATTCACTATTCCAGTAGATGCCTCCAGGGCTTACCTTCTAAAGTTGTGTGATAAAAGAGAAAGACAGGAAATTCCCCAATTGTCTCTTTGTAAAGTTTAAACCATAATCTTGTTATTTGGGGGTTTTTGTTTGTTTTGGGTTTTGTTATGTTTTTTTGCTTTTTAGAAGGCAATTGGGGTTAAGTGACTTGCCCAAGGTCACATGGTTAGTTTTCCTGTTAAGGGTCTGAGGCCATATTTGAACTCAGGTCCTCCTGATTCCAGGGCCGGTGCCCTATTCACTGTGCCATCTAGCCGCTCCTATAATCTTGTTATTTGACCTACAAAATTTGTGTTATGGGAGGACCACTGAGTGAATGGAGAGTGGGGAAACCAGAGTTCTTTTCTTAGCCCTACTCCTACGGAGCTGTATGACTCTTAGACAAGTGATTTAACCTTTTTTAGGGTTTTAGTTTCCTCATGCATAAAATCAAGAGGTTGTACTGAATGTTCTCTAAAGCTTGAGCCCAATAACTTAAGAATTTATTGTAATGAGCTTACTTAGTAAGGTTGAAAAAAGTCTCCCTTCACCTCTGTGCTAGATAAAATTTTATCAGATTCTCTTTTTTTTCACCCTAGAAAACAACCAGAATTGGATTGAATCCATTACCCTTGCTGAACAAGAGGCAATTGGGTTTGCTCTGTTCTACCAGTTATTGCCGGTAAGACATACCTCTTTGGGTTCTTTCTTCTGTTTCCTTTAATGACACAAAGGTTAGACCACATGATCTCTGAAGTTCTTTCCAAGATTCTTCTGTTATTATTCTTCGAAACAAGTCTTTCCAGGTCATAAGTGTATAAGTATCCTTCACAAATGCCTTCGCTTTTAGAACGTAAGTCAGTTGAAAAGGAGTTATTTCTTTTCTGGAGAGTGGAGAGTATTCTTGCCTGTAGGGAATGGAAAAAAGAGAGAGTACAGAGAAATTAAGCATGGGTGAAAATGGAAATTTTTATTTTAGGAAGCTAATCTATGTGTTCATATTTTAGTGAAATTGGCAAGTCCTAGAACTTCATTACTATGAATTATTTCTCTCTGTACTGTCCTCTTATTCTCATTACCAGTTTATAATATTAAAAATAAGTTTATCTTTCTAGAAGTGATACACTAAAAAGATGCTCTAGAATGAGGATATTATCAGCACCCATTTCAGCCTTTCTTCATGAGAGTAAGGAAGAGCATCGTTTGAGATGCTTTACAAGTGAGTCCATCCCTCTACTTTTGATTCAATTAAATAAATACAAAGTGTCCAAAAAGTTTTAGTGCAGTTTTAAGCTACTTAAGCTTAAAAACTTTGGGGACACACGTTATTTACTAAATGCCATTTTTGTGCAAGGTACTTAACGGCACAGGGAGACAAAAATATGACCCAATCATATAGATCCTACCCTCAAAAAGCTTACAATTCAATACCACATTTCCCCTGATAGCATTTTAAGTATATTCTACGTTCTAAGTACAAATTGGGAGGTCAGTGTGCTATGAGAAAGTTGGGGAGATGGCAATTCCTTTCTGATGGAAGAGGTGAGAGACACTCTCATTAAGGTAAACTATTTTAAATGCTTGTACCAGTAATATCTATTGGAATTTTGTGTAAATAAAATTTTGTACAATAAGCCCTTAGCTTATTAATTCTGGGTGGTGATACGAGGAGAAAAAATTCTCAAGCCCTAATTTTAGAGTTCTGTTCTTCATTATTAAAAAAAAAAAAAAGGCTTGTAATCCTGGAACCAGTAAACAAGTGAAAAATAGCCAGCTGTGATATGGCAGAAAAAAGATTGAATTGAGAATTGAAAGAAACTAGTCCAGACCCTGCCCCAAGACTTTATCCTGGGCCCTCTTCTCTCCCCTTTCCACATTCCCTCTGGGTGACCTCGTCACACATGGGTTCTCTTATAATGTCTGTGCAGATGAGCCCCGGTTCTATGTTTCCAGCCCTGGCCTCCTGAGTTCCCAAGCCCTACTGCCCAGAGGACATTTTTAGAGTGAAAGTCTTTAGGCATCTCCAACTCAACATGTCTTAAAATAAAACTCATCTTTCCCCCCAAAACCCACCTCTCAACTTCTTGTTCCTGTTAAAGGACATTGCTGCCCTTCTAATCCCTGGTTCTTCACCTTGGTGTCATCCAAAGCTTTTCACTTATATACACCTTCTCTCCCTTCTCCATGTCTAATCAATTGCCAGATCTCTAAACCTGTCTCTCACACAGATCTCCTCTTGACTCACACATAAACAATCCTAGTTCAGGCCCTCATCGCCTCTCACTTCCCTGCTTCAAGCCTCTCCTTACTCCAGTCTGTCCTCTATGTGATTGCCAAAGTCTTCCTAAATCAAAGGTCTGGCCATGTCATTTCCCTACTTAGTAAATTCCAGTGGCTCCCTTTTGCTTCTTTGTCATTTAAAGGCTTCCTCTCCTCCCCTCATCCCAACCTACTTTCCATACTGCCTTACATATTATCCCCATCCAGCCCAAATGGCCTGTTCTTTATTCACTGTTTCCCACCTGTTCCTTTTTATGCTCACTGTTCCTCATACCCAAAATGCACTCCCTTCTCCTCTTTCTCAAAATTCTTAATTTTGAGGGGCGGATAGGGGTGGCACAATGAATAGAGCACCATCCCTGGAGTCAGGAAGACCTGAGTTCAAATCTGGCCTCAGACACTTAATGCTTACTAGCCATGTGACCTTGGGCAAGTCATTTATCCCCAATTGCCCTGCCCACCCCCCTCCAAAAAGAAAAAAAAAATTCTTAATTTCCTGTGGCAGATATTGTGTTTTAACTGTCTTTCTGTTTTCTTTTGGGGGGTTTTGGCGTATATTGTAACTGAAAGTTTTATCAACAAGTGGAAAATAAAGAAACCTGTGGCTAATGGTAAAAAAAATTGTTAATTTCTTTCATTGTTCAGCTGAAGTACAACCTTCTACACAAAGCCTCTAATATTTGTCTGCAAGGCATTTATTTATGATATTTATATCACCTATATATACTCATGTGGTTGCTTCCAGTTAGGCTGTAAGCTCCAGCTGCTGAACTCTTTTCCTTTTTGTCTTCGTATTCTAATACATTCTGGCAGTGTTTGTCAGACAGATAGTAGGATCTTAATAAATGCTTGATTTTTATTTTTTTTGGCTTTTTGGAGGGGGGAAGGTAGGACAGTTGGGGTTAAGTGACTTGCCCAAGGACACGTGGCTAGTTTTTTGTGTGTTACAGTGTCTGAGGCCAGATTTGAACTCAGGTCCTCCTGACTCCAGGGCCGGTGCTCTGCTCACCTAGCCGCCCTTTGATTTTTTTTTTTTTTACCTTTGTGGCCTTCATCAAGCTGCTTCACCACACTAGAAGTGCTTCTGAGGTACCTTCCACCTGCAGATGCTCCTTGATACTGTCTGTCTCTTGCACTCCCATCACCCACTTCACTTGCTGAATAGCTAGACCATTGTTTCCGTTACACAATAGAAAGGCTGCACAGCCTTCCTGTATCTCCCCTGAACCACAGTGGCCTTCCTGCTTAGACTCCATAGCTGTCCCATAGCTGTCTCACTGCTACAAGCAGTTGTGTTTTATCCTCTGCTATTAAGTTTTCCACAAAGGGAGGTTCAGTTAAAGAAGTAAGAAAAAAGACCACTAGGGGCAGCTAGGCAGCACTGTGAATAGAGCCCTGGCCCTGGAGTCAGGAGGACCTGAGTTCAAATCCAGTCTCACACACTTACCACAAAACTAGCCATGTGACCTTGGGCAAGTCACTTAACCCCAATTGCCATGCCTTCCCCCCTCCAAAAAAGCAAAAAAAGAAAATCTCAAAGTTAAAATGAGATATGATACCTTTCCCTCTCCAAAAAGGCAAAAAGACCACTTAGGAAAACCAGCTTTTCCTACTCCAGCTTTATGATTCAGATCTCCCAATCATAAGTCCTTTGTAGGACTCAGAAAAGTACCCAGGATAATTTTGGTGGTATAAATGTACTTGCTTTAGCTTGAAGGCAGGTAAGTATGTCTCCATCTCGGAGATGAGAATAGGAGCTTTATATTTGAAGGGGGAAGGGTTTCTCCAAGGTTTTGATTGAGGTATACAGAAGGCAGTACTGGGGTTAGCTTTCAGAGCTCTTGAGGGTTTATTCTTGACATTCAAATCCCTTTTAATGTGTTTGATCTTTTTTGCCAGTTTTGTAACATTAAACTTTTTGTCTCCCCAGTGCTATATAAAAGGAAGTTGCCTAAATATCTGTGGAATCAAAATGATTAGATCCTAGGTATTTAGAATCTTGCCCTCAAAGCTGTTCTTGAAGAACAGTATGTAAAGGAACAAATAATAAGAGATTTTTCTCATGCTCTACTTATTCTTTCCCACATCCTGAATTTTCTTCACTGCTTAGTCATTGCTACCCCCTTTCCTGTGTACCCCCTACAGACTAGTCCATGAGTTACGTGTAAACTGCATGCAGAGACAGAAGGTGGAAATTCAGAGTCCTGATTCCTCTGTTGTTGGAACTGATCACTTTAAACTCATAGTGGTGAGTTGGAGATGTTTAAGGATAAGGATTAGCTATGCCAAGACACTCCACGGGTTAGCCTTTATTTGTTTTTTTGTGATTGGGTATCAGGGATCTTCTGGGATGGTCAATGAACTAGATGTAATATATTGGTTGTTAACTTTGACTTCAACCTTCCACAGAAATGCATGACTTTTTTTTTATTATTCTTAATATTATTATTTTTAAGCACCTGCTGTATGTAAAATGGCAGGTGCTATCCTGGCAGGGTACTGTGACCATGAACCCACTCATCCCTTCTGCTCCATCAATTTGCATTAGGGCCCCTACATGCCTAAAGACCAATTAAGTATAATATATATATTTTTTTACTTTGAGGTGTTATTTTCCTCAGTTGGATGGTGAATTATGTGCCTGTTCCAAGATAAAGGTGGCCAAATTTGGAACTCATGTGCATCAGGAACCAAGAAATTCTAGGAAATGTAACTTGCATGATCTGTGTACCCAGAGGCATTCATTTTCTGAAGCATACTCCCATTTCACTTGCCTTGTAGAAAGAACCCTTCTCCCTATGATTTGAGACCATTTCCTCTACTACCCCATACCCACAACATACATATACTCCTAGAAAGAATGTTGTAGCCTTTTGGGCCTAGGTAGCTCTGGAGACTATTGAAAAAATACCTGTGAGGAGGGTAAAAAGGACTTGTTTAAGACACCTGACTCATGAGTGTAACAAGCTACAAATACTTACGAAGTGGAGCCATCCAAACCCAAGTCATCCCTGTCCCTCCTTTTTGCTGAAGGGTAGCTATGAAAAGAAGAAAAAGACAGCAGTGGAGAGGATAGTCATGATTAAGGAGAACTCTTCTAGTGGGAGGGATGGACTTGAGTATGGAATAACCCAATAGGGTCAATGCCTGTTCCCTCACAGGTACTTAATACAGTGGAAGATTTTATAACTTTGTTGGGGGTGATGCTTTGGGGAAACTGGCATCAGGACATAGGGACTAAAGCTTTTAAAAGACTTGTGTAGTCATGTCATTTTTGTAGGGGTAAAGAAACATGAATTATCCTCAGTCTTGCTCCTAGGATCTAAGCTAAAATTCAGGGTACCTCATTCTGATATTCTTCAATTAAACCAGGTCAAGTATAGTAGAAGAAGTCTTCTCTGCTGCTTGCCACATGTGTTAGGCAGCCTCACTTTCTTGAGCAAGTGCCTTAAATTGGGCAAACCTGTTTGGCAGAGATCTAAGTTGAAGAATTGCTCAGTTTGTCATAAATGCTAGTAATTATGGAGATATTACCTTCCTTTAAACAAGAGGTTTAGATATGGCTGTCACCAGAGGTCCTATTCTTCAGTTGAAGAACTGAAACTACTAGTAATCATTCTTCCTGAAGCACACTTTTTATAGAAATTGAAGCAGCCACACCATTGTCTCTAGACCCAGTTCTTGTTCAAGTACTGACCTCAGTTTCCCTGGTAGCATTATCTCCAACATGTCCCCTTTGTGTGATGTCCTTACTTTGCATTCTGAGTGGTGACTTGCTAGGTTAGGTAGTTGTCAACATTGCCCTATTTGGGGGGTGGTGAGGGGAGAGTCCAAGCGATTTCTGCTCTTAGAGTTAGGTGACAGTATTCCTGCTAAAAAAAGTAAAGGGGCAGTGGAGCAGAGAAAAGTGAGCTATTGCTCAGTCATGACCCTTACAGCTGACCCTGACTCATACTTTGAAGTAGCATGTGGTTTGCTTTGGCAGGCTGACACTGCCCGGGAGAGGGTATTCACAGTTAATGATGTGGAGCATGGAGGCTGCAAGTATGGCATCATCAACCTCAGTGGTTTAGGAACCAAGGCTCTCACTGTGGAAATGTATGACAACCTCTACTTTACGAACCGCAAGGTAGGTTATAGACATCTCCATTACAACTGTATGACCTTTCCTTTCCCTTTGTCCCTCTAGTAATTCCATATCCCAGTTTGGATTTAAGTGAGTGGTTCCTGGGACCAAAGGGA
This sequence comes from Petaurus breviceps papuanus, assembly GCF_028583685.1. Lineage (NCBI taxonomy): Eukaryota > Metazoa > Chordata > Mammalia > Diprotodontia > Petauridae > Petaurus > Petaurus breviceps. Next base: position 28,865,622 of record NW_027185809.1, read on the forward strand.
AGTTGGGGTATAAAGATAGTAGAAAAGAGAATAATAAAGGAAGGTACAGGACTCATTTGTCTAATTTTTTGTTACAAATGACTCTTGAGACTCCTGAGTAACTGCATTGTGGAGAAGCAACTTCAGCAGTTGGTGGCTTAGGGAGAGAAAACGACTACTTTCTCAGGTGGATGCAAGGCAATCTTTCCCAGACTGGGTTTAAGAGCCACAGAGGATCAGGTGTGAATGGAGGAGGGAGAGGAAGAAGAATGTTATTCAAGGGTGTGAAAGAGTTGTTAACTGTGAGGGTAGGGGAAGAGATGATCCCTTTTCATAGAATAATGAGCCTTCTCTTTTTATATCTCTCTGTAAGACTAAGATAGAAAGCTGAGCTTCAAACTTTCCAGCTCCTTGACTGCTATCAATAAAATTATGGACCTTTTTTTTGGTAGCATATAGGATAAATGAAGTTTGGGGATTATTTGAAGTGAAATATGTTCTGCCCATACAGTTTGCCTGTCCTGAGAAATTGTTGCTTTCTCCTTTTTTTTCACTTGTTCTAGTGAAGCAATATGGCAGCAACACAGTGTCCATGTTATGTTCAAAGCATCTGATGCTGATTTTTTTTTTCTCCATTCAAAACTAAAGAATTATATATAGCTTAAAAGCTACCCTGCTCCTTTCCCTCTTTGAGTGTTAAAAGGAAAAGTGTCATAGGGATATAACCGGCTTTGCTGATATTTACTGGGGAGAGGAGACAAATGATTTTACTCTCTAGACCCCTTGACCATCAATCCAGCACTGATCTCACATGTAAAAGCAAACAACAACCTTACTCATGTTTCAGCAGTCATAAAAGCTGCATAGAGCTTGAGAGCTCATCTCTGTCAGGGACCTTTCGCGTATTATAAAAAGCCATGTGAAATTTCACCGGCTCAGAAGGAGACAACCAAAACATGTCCCTATTTCTGAGACTTAAAGAAACATACCCTTACCAGATTTTCCCTTCTTGCTGTGTGCTTCCTTACCAGGTAAATTCTGTGTGCTGGGCCTCACTGACTCATCCAGATTCCCACGTTTTGTATCCTTCAGCAAGTAAAGGAGCCTTGGTGGCAGACTGCCCTTTGTCACAAACACAGAGCATCTGTGAGGGTGTTGGTGCCTAAATAAGAGGAACTTGAGCCACTGCAGACATCCTACCTCTTAGGGGAGAAGGTGCATCCAAATACAACTCAGAGCAAGAGAAATCTCAAGGAGTAGAAGCAAACTCACTTTAGATACTACTTCCCAGGAACATTTTGTGCCCTGAGGAAATGAGTATAAGTATCCAAGAAGGCTTTTATTTGTTTAGAATTAAAGAGAAAGTTGATGAAAGCATCAAAGCCTGCAAAAAGAAACAGGTAATTAATATTGAAAATGGCAAAGGGAGCTAATCTTGACATGGAGGACTTATTCTTCATAGAGATTTGACTTATCCCACTCATTTCATGTGATCTTCAGCTTCCTTTAAGACAGCTCCCTAGAATCTTCCCTTCCACAGCTTTTACATGTTCCATTTCCCTTTGCCCCTCCTCCCAGGAGTTTCAACAAAAGCGATATCTTTAAAAGTTCAAAGCAGCTACCCTCCCTCCATGGTAAGGGGAACTGACCAGAAAAGTGAAAGGTAACCACAGGGGGCAGAATTAGGGACAGCAGTGGGTTGCAGATTAAGGCTTATTATAAAGAAAAAAAGCTTACCAATAGAGCTGTCTCCCAGTGTATTTCCTTGGGAGATCATTGTTTTCTTTTCACTTGATGTCTGTATGACTACTTGGATAACTACTTGTGGATGTTGGGAAAGAGTCTTGTTTTGTTCCAGTATAGGGTGGACTGAGGTAGCTAGTTAAGTTTCATTCATGGCAAGCTAGGGGGCAAAGTGCAGAGCCTGGAATCAGGAAGACCTGAATTCAGATATGGCCTCAGACACTTAAACTAGCTTTGTGATCCTGGGCAAGTCACTTAACCCTGTTGCCTCATTTCCTCATCTGTAAAATGAGCTGGAGAAAGAAATGGGAAACCACTCCAGTATCTTTGCCAAGAAAACTCCAAATGGGGTCACAAAGAATCAGACACGACTGAAATGACTGAACAACTTAAAAGTTCAACTCACATTCTCTGCTACTATGATACTTGATATAGCCAAGTGACTTTTGAAAGTAACTATTCACTATAATGAACACCTGACTTAATTTCCATTACTTTTGTATGATCAACCAAATGTTACCTTCCTGTTTATACCATGGAGCAGCATTGTTTTGAAGTATCTCTCATTCTGTGTATTTCCCTTTCTATGTGGAGATACCAGTGGGAATCTATGCAGAGGATGTAACAAAGTGCTTAGAACCTTATTTATTTATTTGTTTTGCTTGCTTGCTTTTTGGAGGGCAATTGGGGTTAAGTAACTTGCCCAAGGTCACATGGCTAGTTTTTGTGTTAAGTGTCTGAAGCCGGATTTGAACTCAGGTCCTCCTGACTCCAGGGCCGGTGCTTTGTTTACTTTGCCACCTCGCTGCCCCTTAGAACCTTTTTAAATGATGCTTTCTGGAAACAGGACTAGTGCATGTTACAGATTATATTTTGTAGTTATATTTTATAGGATGAGGTTTGATCTCTGATATATCCAAAGTCACATAATGAGTCAAGTCTGTTACTCCCTTTATGTAGTAGAAGTGTTGATAAAATGTTGTGACTCTATTTTTATAAATTAGCTTCTGCCTTAGATTTACTTTAGATTAAAATTTAGCGAAATCTAAGTGTAAATCCCCCTTTTAAACCAAAAATTCCCAATGTATTTTTTTGTGCAAACTCATTCTATGTAGAGACTTTCTCAAAAGCAAGACCCACCTTTATGCAAGTCAAGTGTGCTACTTTATTGTGAAATTTACCCATTCTTGTGAAAAAAATATTTATATAGGAAGGAATGTCTTTGCAGAACAAAAAGGAAAATAATGAACCCAACCTTTCAACTTTAAGATGCTTTCGTTTTTATGAAAATAACATCTGATCTGCATTAGGCTTTAATAGAACTAAAAATACTAATGCTGATGTTCCTTCCCATCCTCTTACCTTCACCCCTGATGGTAGTCTCCCAGTATCCTCTGGTGGTAGTTTGAGGTACAACCACCTGTTTCGGCAGAATGTCAGTTGAAGTCATCATCCTTTGTCTACAAAAATGATAGTTCGGATATATCATCCATGTGTGCCCTTTAAGGCCTTTTGCAAATAGCACTGGTGGTTTTGTACTTAGCAATCTGATCTTGAACCCCCCACTAGTACCTCTGCCTATGGCACACACTTGTGAGCAAAGCTAATTGCAGTTACTCTGCTGAGGTATATGGGAGAAATTAAGCCCAAAACCTTTAGCCTCATGAAAATCATTTTCTAACCAAGTTATCTGTTCTAAAAGGTCATCTACATGAAACGGAGGATAGGTAAGGGTTTTCTTCCAATATCTTATACTCTAAATACTACAACAAGACTTATGTATAACTTATATGACCCAGCTACAAGTTACTCATTTGCTTATTAATATTTATCTCAGTCTCTGAAATAAGTACCTAATGGATTTTGACCTCATAAAACTTATATAAGGCAATATGGCATACATATCACATATCCAGGTATGCCTAGTTATTGCTCAGTTCAGCATTCATCATTTTGAAAGATCTTGCCTTAAAAAAATTTTTGTTATGGATAACATTGTTTGCTACCTGTAAAGCATATAATCAAGGTGGAAATTTTTTTTTAAATGGCAATTTTTTTTTATACTAACCATCATCTAAGAGAAGTACCTAGTTACATTAATTTAGGTGAAAGTTTCTCAGTCCGTCACACTTAGTGACATTAATTTAATTATTTAAACTTATATCTTCATAAAGCCCAAAAGAACTCATTGGCATATGTGAAACATTCAATTTTCTTGTATCCTTGGATCTTAATACTAATCTGTTGGCTGGTAAGTTTAACAGTGAACAGCCTTCCTTCCCCCTGGTGGAGGTAATGGATTCTGTGCGCATTGAGGCATAGTTCTGTTTTGGACATGACCGGTGTGGGAATTTGCTTTGCTGGACTATATGTGTTTGCAAGGGGGATTTTCTTTTTCTTTTTCTATTGGGGATCAAAGAGAAATGAGTGGGAGAGAAGGCAAATCTTCATTTAAAAAAAATTTTTTTTAATAAGTGACTGCAAACAGTTGCTTTTGTCTCTGTTCAGTCATGTCCAACTCTGTGACCCCATATGGTGATTTGGGGTTTTTTTTTGTTTTTTGCAAAGATACTACAGTGGTTTGCCATTTCCTTCTCCAGCTAATTTTACATATGAAGAAATTAAGGCAAACAGGGTCACCCAGCTAGTAAGTGTCTGACACCAGATTTAAACTCAAGAAGAGAGTCTTATTGACTCCAGGCCTGGCACTTTATCCACTGTGCCAACTAGCTGCCCATTTTTTCTGCTAAGCAGGAAAAAGGAGAAACATATTCTTGGTCACTCAGCTATAGATAGCTGTGTGAAAAGTTTGTAGGTCCTGAGGCCTCATAGTTCTGTTTACAAGAATACATTCATCCCCATTTTCCCCCAAAAGATATTCCTCCTTCCTATTATCCTTAATGTCATTCTTCAGGCTCTGTCTCATGGGTATTGCAGAGACGCCAGGCTGTGCCAGTTTACTTCCTGCCTCCTTGTTCAGCAACACCAGACCAGGTACAGTGCTAATTTGATTTGAGTGGGTTCATATTTTTGTAGGGCTAGAAGAACAGCAGATGAAGTAGAGAACCATAGGATTAGGACTCATTTAGTCCAGCCCTCCTCATTTTATAGATGAGCAAACTGAGGCCCAGAGATTATGGGACTTGCCCAAGCTCATACAGATAGGGAGCAACATAGCCAAGATTCACACCCAAGTCTTTGGCTCCAAATCCACTGCTTTCTACTATACCATATTACTTGACAGGAAACCTAGATTCTCATCCTGAGTGTGGAGCCTAATAGCCCCGTGCCTTTGATGTCTCTCAGCCTTAATTTCCATCTGTTTTACACATAGTAGGTACTCAGTAAACATTTGTGGAATTGAATTGCCTTTCCTCATCTGTAAAATTAAAAAATTGGACCAGTTAATCTTTGAGGTCCTTCCTTATGCTTTAAAAAATACTGAAGTTTAGGCTCCAATTTATCCTTTGATCAGTAGTCCTGTACACACTTCTGTGTTTCATAGAAGCTGAGACCAGCAAAGTATCTTGATTTTTTTTCATGGGATTTATCCAAAGTTTGGGTCTAGCAAAGGTTCAACAACAAAATCCTAGAGCCTAAGTAAGTTTAGCATACTGCTAGAAAGCAAACAAAGGCTGTCTCACCCCCTAGGGACAGGATTGATACTGTTACGGTGATTTCCACACACATTAATGCTGGTCCCAAGTGCACTTAAAAGGTTTTGAGTAAATCCTCTCCTCCTCGTCTTATTAGTGGGAACCTCAGATTCCCAAGCAAAGGTGGTCTGAGGGGCCTGTACAAGAAAACACAACGTAGGTATAGTACGCCTTTTTGAGAGCATTTAATCCTGAAAGCACACCTCCTTCCTTCTAGGAAGTGATCAGTTTCGGGTAGCAAGGTAGCACAGGAGAGAGAGCTTTATACCTAGAGTCAGTAAGACCTGAATTCAAATGTGGCCTCAGACACTAGCTGTCATTTAACCTCTGCTTGCTTCTGTTTTCTCATCTGTAAAATGGAGAGCACCTATCTCCCAAGGTTGTTATGAGGATATAAGTGAGACGATATTTATAAAGCACTTTGCATGGAGCCTGGCACATACTAAGTGCTTTATAAATGTAAAACATTATTGTTTTATTTGTTTTTCCAAATATCCTGTGGATCACAGCTAAGGAAACTGGGAAGAAACCTTCCAACTCCCCTTCTAAGACTGTGCATTCAGAAAAATTGGCATGGACTCCAGCCATATGTGAATATATTTTCAGGCTTCCCAAGAGCTAGATGCAGAAAGGTTCTATTCCTAGCCACAAGAAAACCTGGCTTAGCATAATTGATGGATAGTAGTTGCTAATCTCTTAAGTTTCCTAGGTATGTGGGAAATGATGACATATGATATATGCACTGCAGTGGAAATACAGAATTCTGCTTACATATTGTTTCATGTTTGCCTACCTAAAAAATTATTTTCCCTTTTTAAAAAAAAAATTTTTTTAATGCAGCAGGAGACCAGCCTGGAATGCTTTGCAGTTTTAAGATCTCTACTGCCTGGTCTTGTGCATGGTGCCTGAACTCCCAGGCTAATAATTGCTTCAGTACAGGTGAGCTGTGACCTGCTCCATAAAACCTAAAATAATTTAGTAGAAGACTGAATCTCTCCCTGTCCTCACCTTTTACCAGCCTGAACTTGTGGAAGGGTCACAAAGATCACTTGTGTGTGTCCCCTTAGGCTTGTCCAGAAGGGTCCTTATAACCAACGCAGTGACTGGTCATCGGCAGACATTTGGGACCAACAGTGATGTACTGGCACAACAGTTTGCCACTCAGGTTGGTTGAAACTAAAAATTGATCTAATCAAGTGCAGATTGATGCATCTCTTTTCTTCTCTTTTTCTTTTTTTTAAAATTCATATCTGTAATAGATTTTGTTTTTCTTTCCTTCTCAGTGGGTAGGGAGAGGTGAAAGAAATGAAAACCGTAAATTAAAGAAAGAAAAGATCTAATCAAGAGTTCAGGTGGTAGTTAACTAAAACCAAGGAAAGATGATCGTGGTCCCCTGTATGCCCTCTGTCACCACTTCCCATAAAGGGGAATTCTGAAATAACTCAAGTATTAGTAGATAAACTTTGCAGAAGATTTCCACACTTAATCAGATTCGGCTTACTGGTGGGATACCATCACTTGGTTAAATGTGACTTTCAGTGAATTCCTGTTTATGACTAAACTGAATAGGTACATAGATTATCTAGCAGCACAAATAATTGGAAAAATGGGTAAATAAATAACATTAATAAAGCATTTACACTTGTATGTTTCTAAATGTAGAAGTTATCACTCATGGCTTTGACTGTTTCTGACCTCTAAGAAAATAGTATAATTACTATATAATAGAAATACTTCTGAGATTCATCTACACTGCTTTGAGAGCAATAAGAAAAGTATCTAAACAGCTCTTCCTCATCCCCCCATGAGGCTCCTGTGGTATAACTGGAACCATTCTCCTACCTAATACTTCATACCCATTGCCCCATCTTCAGGTATTCCTCTCCACCCCCCACCAAGTTGTACCTAAGGCTATGATAGGACCTGGTGGAGATAGCAGTGTTGAAGTTGCAGTGGCATACTGCTCTCAAGTGAGACCAAAGGGAATGGAGTATGTAGGGCCAGATCTGGTTGGAGAGATTTACTTTCTTCCTCCAGACGTTACCAGTATGTTTCATGTATGTGGAAACATCTGGCTTTCTTTGAGGTGACTTCTAGTCCTAGCCAGTTCACCTTATTTTAGGAGTCTAATCAGTCAATCCAACATTCTCTGTGTGTGCACATGCATGTTCCCACATACATGCATGCAACATGTGTGTGTGGGCACACAAACACCCCTTTCACCCTAAATTTGTGAATGTTTAAGCATGGGGATTGAATGGTGGTTATGGTTCATTTAGAAGCAGGCAGTAGATGTTAATGGAATGACTCAGCATAGATGTTCCCTCTCTAACATAGACTCCTCTACTGTTCAATGGCTGCCGCTCTGGCGAGGTCTTCGCTATTGATCTGCGTCAACGAAATCGTAAAGGCCAGGGCTGGAAAGCTACCCGCTTATTCCATGACTCAGCTGTGACATCTGTTCGGGTCTTACAAAATGAGCAGCACCTAATGGCAGCAGATATGTCTGGGAAGGTACAGAAGAAGCAAAGCTGACTTTTCTCAAGCCTCTTCTAGATGGTTATGAAATTCTGAGGGACCCAGGTAGAGGGTCTTCACTAGAAGTGCCCTGCTCAAAAGAAAACAGTCGATAATACCTGACATTTATATAGTATTTTAAGGTTTGCTTTCTTACAGTGGCCCTGTGAAATGTATTGCAGGATACTATTATCCCCATTTTACAGACAAGAAAATTGAAGCCAAAATTTCTGTGATTTCCCTAGGATCACATAGTTAATGTGTCTAAGGCCCAGTCTAGACCCTGTCAGACCCCCAGGCACAGGGGGTTGCCACTTAAAAAAGGGACCACTTTATTTCCATCTTCCGACTTGGTACAGATTGCTTGTGAAGGAAGAAGAGATCCATTAGAAAGCTATCATGTGGATTTTTTAGGAAGCAGATGAGGTCTGGTCATCTGAGCTTTAGGGGCCTTGCTTTGCTACTCCACCCCAGGAAGAGATGAGCATGACTATGCTTCCCAGAGTTTAAAGAGAGAGTGATAGGAGGAAGAGGAACCTGGGGACTTTGAAGTGGGAATTAGCAGGCCCGAAGTACTCTTGGCCCTGACTGTGCGTTGTGCAACATGAATGTGACTTTTTGTTTTACTCTCTTAAGGTAAGCTTGTAGTCTGATTCTAGCTTCCGGCTCTTTGTGTAACTATTCCTAGTAAAGTAGGTAGTTCCTTATGATTTTCCCTTTATGACCTTAACTCACAGATCAAGCTATGGGACTTGAGGGCAAATAAGTGTGTGAAGCAATATGAGGGTCACAATAATGAATATGCCAACCTGCCCCTGCATATACATGAGGAAGAAGGACTTCTGATAGCAGGTATGTGAGAAAGACACATTTATATTTAGGGAGTCAACTGAAAAGAGACCTGCCTCCCAACTTCAAGTTATCCTTGAATATAGGGTTTATGATATGAGATTCCATTCTATTGTGTTTTTTGGGGGGTTGTTTTTTGTTTTTGTTTTTTTGCTTTTTTGTAGGGCATTTGGGGTTAAATGACTTGGCCCAAGGCCACATGGCTAGTTTTGTGTTACATGTCTAAGGCCAGATTTGAACTCAGGTCCTCCTGACTCCAGGGCCAGTGCTCTGTTCACTGCACCACCTAGCTGCCCCCTGTTGCATTATTTTTCATGTAGTCTCCACTGGTTAGCTGTAGACAACATGTCAGTGATGAGTAGCCAGGGGCCATTGGTTGGGGCATATAAGCTTGACTAGAACAAACTGGAGGAAAGTAGTGATGGACATTGGGCACATTTTCAGTAATGAAGAAAAGGATTAAAAATAGAAAAGATTTTGTGTAAACCTAGTTATACAAAATAGGTAGCAAGGTGAGATGGGTAGAAAAAGACTAAAGATGACAGACTTGAATTTGGTATCTACCTGACTAAAGGATGTCACCCATAAGATACTTTACTGTGGGATTCACTGTCACCACCATCACCACACCCCATCCCCAGGAAATGCTACTTTTTCCATTATATACACAGCTACCAAAAGATATTTTGAAAATTTTAATAACTTTCTGTACCCTGGACTCTTGCTTATTACATAATCTTCATGGGTCCATATTCTAAAGCAAGTTCTTTCTGATAAGTAAATCCTAATGGACAGGGTTTCAAGATGACATGTATATAAAACCAAATCCAAGGCTCTAACCTCTTGGATAATACAGTAAGCCACCACTATGCTTATCTTCCAAACATATTTCCTCTGAAGACTTCCAAATAGTGTGCACATTGCAGCATGTCCAGTTTTTCTATACTTGCATAATAAATATAACACATTCCTCAAGAACTATGAGCCCTGGAGATACAAACTGAGTCTTTTTATGAGACAAGACTTCTGGGAGAATTAACTGGTTTGCAGTTAAAGTTACACATACAGTAGTGGAAAACATCTTCAAATTTTTCCATTTTGTTTATTTCCCCAAGTCCAAGAAATGAAACCAGCCCACCCTTCAGATTTCGAGGAAGAATTGTAAAGAGGATAAAGAAGGGAAGGCCAGGGAGTTGCTGGTATGAACTCCCCTCCACTCATACCCTGGTTGTACTGTCCCCTAATGTACTTCTACACTCCCTCCTCTCACCGAAGTTATTGGATCGTTGGCCTAGAGGAAAGAAAGCAAGTCTAGGTGACTCAGAAAAGTCTAGTGATCTACATTACTTTGCCGAGCTTCTCAAAGTCTTCTGAGCTACAAGGTGTCCAGAGATGTGTATATTATCACTTTGAGTACCTCACAATATATTTATACTAGAACATTGTTTATAAATCATACTTTTCTATTTGCCAATGTTATTTACACTCTTCACATGTACATGTTAGTGCTGGAGAATCTTGAAGAAGTTAAAGTATACCTGCTCAGCTTCTCATTAACCAACCCTTTTTTCCCTTTTCAGTGGGGCAGGACTGCTATACACGGATATGGAGCCTTTGTGATACCCATCTGCTCAGAACTATCCCTTCCCCTTACCCATCCTCCAAGGAAGACATCCCCAGTGTGGTTTTCTCTTCCCATCTTGGGGGCCTCCGTGGAGTGCCAGGACTGCTCTTAGCTGTTCGACAAGATCTCTACTTTTTTTCCTATAAATTGAGTTTGCACTAGACCAGAGAAAGAAACAGTAGATCCCTTCTTAATGGAATGGAGATCTAAGTAAGTAGATTCAACACAAACTCATTAATAGGTATTGATATTGTTGCTATCCTTGCTAGGATATTTTCATTGGGTGCTTTCAATTTATTCTTCTTAGCTTCTTGGGTTCAGGTTTATAAGTCTTGCATTATGTGGGAAAGCTACAGATGTATTGTCTAATTCCTCTGTGGGCTCAAGGAGTATAAAAGAAATCCTTTTCATAAAAGGTGCCCATTTCCCTTCCCTTGGAAGATCTCATTCTGTTTTAAAAAGTAAACAAGACTTTCCAAGCACTGAAAGGATTGATTAAAGGTTTTTTTCTTCTCATAAGGTTTTTTTCTTCTCATTGACCAGAAGCCTTGCCTTGAACCTAATGAATGAGTTAGAAGTTAATCTGTGTTTGGGTCCCAAGGCACATGCCTTATCAAGACAACCACTATGATATTTCTACATACAATTTAAGCAAACAAGACTTGAAGAAAGTCAAAGATAGTCTTCTTATAGTCTTTAAAAAATAGGATATGGCATTATGGGATAGGTAACAATTAAGCCTTCTTGATTATATAGGATATAAGTCTCTGGGATATTTGTTCCAGTATCTTTCACAAACTTTGGAAATAGGTTTTTTTTTTTTTAAAGTTATAACTGGCTTTAAAGTTTTCTTCCTTAACTGCTTAATAAGTACAGCAACATGTAACTATTTACAGTGCTTAAAATAGATGAGATGTATTTTTAAGTCAGCAAGTTTCATGAACCTTTTGATACTGAAAAATAAAAATATCTTTACTGTTATGTGGTATGATGCCTTTTGTTGCTATACATGCTTAAACAGACTAGACTAACATCAAGCTTATTAAAATACTGGGTGCTGACATTACTAAAATTTAATGGATGTATTCCCAGTGGGAAACAAATTTAATGCAGAGGGCTGTGCAGTATAATTGCTCTGTATGGATATTATTCTGTTAGCCAATAACAAATTTCTAGCTCAGAGAGGAACTAGGAATCCAGTTTAATAGTGCTTGATATGTATGGTGGGAAGCTACTGTTTTGCTTGGCCTGAATCCAGGTGAATGAGCTTTCTCTGACCCTTCTCCTTGCCTACCTACCCTCCCTTTCCTAACAACCCCTTTCATTCCAACATTTCACTTTCCCACTGGTCTGTTGCGCAAAACAACCTGAAAAGTTCACTCACAAGTTTTGTCTATTGAGCCACCCTCTAATCTAAGGGCTAAGTTTGACCATATTCTCCCATAAGGTCCTATGACAGTTTTGAAAGCTGGAAAAGACCATGAGAGTATTTAGCCCAACAGGTAATGTGTTAAACACATAGGTGAAGAAACAGGCTCACAAAGGTCATAGTGGTTTGCCTAGCATAAGTTAAGTATATAGACCAGTATCTCCCACAAATATACAAAGATAAGCTCCAAATGGATATGTGATTCTGTTATGAAAGGGCAGAGAACAAGTATTTATTATGTGTCTACTAGGTTACCAGGCACTGGGTTTTTACAAATGGTACTCTATTACAAATACCTCACTTGATTTTCCCAGCAACCCTGTGAAGTAGGTGTTATTTTTTTTATCCTCATTTTGCAATGGAGGAAACTGAGGTAGAGGTTAAGTGACTTTTCTAGGCTCCTACAGTTAACTAGTTAGTGCCTGATGTCATATTTGAACTCAGATATTCCTGACTCCAGATCCATCAATTATCTTCTCTCTGCCCGCTAACTGTGGTTAAGGGCATAATAAAAAGTGGCATAACAAATTAGAGAAGCAAGGAAGAGAATATTTTTCATAACGATACCAGTAGAGTTCATGACCAAATAAGGAATAAAAATGATTGCAAAAGATAAAAAGGGCAATTTTAATTACATATTATTTAAAGGGTTTTGCATAAACAAATGCAGTGAAATAAAGTAAACAGTTAACTAGAGGGGAAAACTTTTGCTGCAAGTTTCTCTGCTAAAAGTCTCATTTCCAAGATATATATGGAACTGATTCAAATTTACAAGGAACAAAAACCGTTCCTCCAAGAGGAAGTCAAAGGACATAATTTTTAAGAAAGAAATCCAAGTTCTCAACAATCATGAAAAAATGTTCAAAATAACTGAAAAAAGCAACTCTGGAATTCTGTCTCACACTCATCAACTTTGTTTTGTCAGCAAAGCTGACCAAAAAAGAAAATGACAAACATTGGAAAGCCTTCATTAAAAGAGACACATAAAGGATAGGTTAGTAGGGGCAGCTAGGTGGGCACAGTGAATAGAGCACCGGTTCTGGTAGTCAGGCAGACCTGAAATCAAATCCAGCCTCAGACACTTGATGCACTAACTAGCTGTGTGACCTTGAGCAAGTCACTTAACCCCAAATTACCTTGCCTTTCCCCCTCCAAAAAAAAAAGGTTTTTTAAATGAACTGTTAGTGGAGCTGTAAAGTAATCCACTTCTTGAATTAATGGCCCCAAATCACTAAACTATGCATACACAGTTCATTATATGAAACTATAATTGACCGATGATAACAGATCTATACGCTATTCAGAAAAAGAGAAAAGGATCCATATATGCTAGAGTATTTATTAGAACTCTTGTTTTTGAGGAGAAAAGCAAGGCAATTAGAGTTGTGACTTGGCTAAGGTCACACAGCTAATAAGTGTGTCAAGGGTCTGAGGTCACATTTGAATTCTGGTCCTGGTGCTCTATTCACTGCCCCACCTAGCTGCCCCAGAACTTTATTTAAAGAGCTAGAAACTAAGAGGATTGTATACCATCAACTGGGGAAGAGCTAAACCAATTATTATAAATGATAATGGAATATTGTTTCACTGTAAGAAATTATGAAAGAGGAGGGCAGGTAGGTGGCTCAGTGAATAGAGCACCGGCCCTGGAGTCAGGAGGACCTGAGTTCAAATCCAGCCTCAGACACTTACCACAAAAACTAGCCATGTGACCTTGGGTAAGTCACTTAACCCCAACTGCCCTCCAAAAAGCAAAAAAAAAAGTTTCTTTTGGGGCGGCTAGGTGGCGCACAGTAAAGCACCCTCCCCAGAGTCAGGAGGACCCGAGTTCGTTCCGGCCTCAGACACTTAACACCCACACAAAAAAACTAGCCGTGTAGCCTTGGGCAAGTTACTTAACTCCAATTGCCCTCCAAAACAAAGAAATGAAAAGAAATTATGAAAGTGACACTTTCAGAAAAACTCAGGGAATATATGCACAGCAACATGATCACACGTAGAAAAGTGACTTACATAATTCCAAACTGAAATCCAGAATAGATGGACTGCCGAGAGCACAACCGGGTGCCTCTCCACCGCCCTTACAGCGGTGTTGCCCATCTTGTGCATCATCCAATGTACATGGGGTGAGATGGAACTTAGGTGTCAATGTAGATTTGTCTTCTAAGGATTGGAACCATGTCTTTCTTTAAACATATATAGTTCGCACATCTTTTGAAAACTGTTCATATCCTTTGACACACGTCCACTGAGTAATGAGACTCTTGGTATTACATATTTGAATCAATTTCCTGTTTTTAATACTAATATTTAAACATTTTAAATATACATTTTTATGAATTTTGAATTAATAATATTGATATTTTATGCCAGACTTTTGTTAGTGATATTTGATGTCAATATTTCTCCTGCTCTACCATTTTTCATCTGTCTGTTTATTTCAAACAAAAGATTTTTACATTTTCTGTAGTGTAAACTGTCTGTTTTGTCTTTAATTATTTCCTTTTCTCTTGGTTAAGAATTCTTTTACTAAGAGGAAGAGTCAAAGAAGGAGAAGGAGTTGCAGTAGTAACACCAAAAAAGGAAAGAGATTAAAACATTTTTAAAAGGACACAGAAAAGATATTCAAAAGAAAACACAAAAAGAAGTCATTAAAGTATCATGGAAATTTTTTATATTTAGTGGTAGGAAATTGAGAGTCACAATTCATATGGAGCCATTTTGTGTTCTGCTATGTAATGTGAAAATCTTTTTTTTTGGCATTTAAGTTCAAAATTTAAAAAAAATTATTCTCTCCCTATTTATATTTGTGAAAGATTCTTGATACGCTTTTTTCTTTTAATTTTTTGTTATGACATTTTATTTTCAGGTCACATACTCACTTTTAGCTTATTGTTGTATTATGATACAAACTCTTGGGCAAAACCTAATTTCTGCTGTCCAGCTTCCCCAGCAGTCCTTGTAATCTTTTCCCCAGTAATGTTCTTGAGTCTTATCAAACACTGTTGTGTAGTTTTTGATTGCTTCCATTTCTTGTTGATCCAGAGTCTTCATCTGATTTACTGTTTTATTACTGCCATTAATACAGATCTTTAATATTATATCTTCTAATGTTATGTCCCTTTTATTAATAATCTTTCTCATTGTCTCCCTTGAGATCCTAGGCCTTACAAATGATTTGCCTAGATGTAGTACTAATCTGCAGAATATTTAGGTAGTATTGCCATTATGTTGGTACCACCAAACTGGAATTATCTCCACTATTTTCTGTAGTTTTTAAGTTCTATAAACTTTGTGTGTCCTTTTGTTAAGAACCACGGGCCAATGAGACTCTGACGCTGAAGGCTGAATAAGCTCCCTCAGGCAAAGGGCTTGCTGCCAGGCTCAGAACAGTTCCCCATCCCCAGAGTTCAAGCACGCAGGTGTGAGGGAGGTGTGGTGTTTTCACCCCTGGCCTAGGAACACTGTAGCGCACAATGTCCACAGGGCAAACTATTAGGAAGCATCCTATAAAAGGCTTGCACTCAAGACAATAAAGGAGACTCTATTCTCCCCCATCTCTCTTTTTAACTCACATGCCTCTGGGTAGATAGCACTCTTGAGTCCTGCTGGGTGATAGCAAGACTCCCAATTCTCTCTCAGCCTTGCTGCAGGATGGCAGGGCTCCCTGCCTTTGCCCACCACATCCTTTTAGCTCCTGGATATTTCATACATCTTTTAGTTTTTTTAAGTGAAATTAATGTTTTTCTAGTTAAGATTATATAAAAATATTACCTGTAGACTTATCTTGTAGGCTGCTATCAATTGGGTCAATTAGTTTCTTCACTGACCCTCCAGGCTTTTCTAAGTAGACCATTAAATCATCTGTAAATACTGAGAATTTTGCCTCCTCTTTGCTTATATTTAAATATTTTGATTTTATTCTCATTTTATTGTGATAACTGTTTTTGTTGTACAATTGCGATAACTAGTATTTCCAAAATTAAGTAATAGTGAAGAATGCTCAGCACATCCTTGTTTTTGGTTCTTTTTGTAATGGGAAGGTTTCTAGTGCTTCTCTATTACAAACAATGGAACTCTTGGTTTTAAATGTATACTTTTGATCAAATTAAAAAATCCCTTCTGTGCCTATGCTTTTTAGAGTTTGTAAATGGTTCATTTTGTAAAATCCTGTTCCTCATTTATTGAAATATGTTTTCTTTTACTTTGTAATTATAATAATTTCCTATTGTTGAAACATCCCTGTATCCCTGGTATGCATCCATTTTCTTCAATTGTTTTTAGGATCTTTTTATAGTTTCCTGTGAAAGTTTTATTTAAAATTTTTTTTTATCAGTATTTATTAGTGAGTGGTCTATAGTTCTCTCTCCCTTTTTTTGGGATTTATCTAGAGGCAAGTGAGTTTGGTAGACTGCCTTCAGCCTCTTTGTAGAAGGAGTATTAATTTTAAGTATTTGATCATATTCACTTATAAATTCATTTGGTGGGTGAGGGTTCTTTAAAAACTCATTTACTGCTTGCTCAGTTCTTTTTCTGAGATTAGGTCATGCTCTCTTGTGTTCTGTGAGCGTTTTCTATGTTTATAGGTAGTTGCCTTTGAATTCTTAGATGCAATTGTATGTAATAGTCTCTAGTAGTTCATTTCCTTTCCTGTATTCACCTAACTTTTTGAGTAATCTGATTTTGCTTTCTCCTTTTCTTGATCAAGTTAGCTAATTACTGTTGGACCCTTTCTAAAAAAAATGTTCATTTCTGTTTTAAAAATTCTTTTGAATTTTTTCCAATCCTCAAAATTTCTTTGTACTGATGTTAGAGATGCTGATTTATTGATCTATTTTGTTTTCAGAGGTATAAAATTTCCCAATCATTTTAATTATTTCTCAAAAATTTCATTATACTGTTTTCATTATTTATTCTTTGATTCCATTATAATTCAGTCATCTTTTGCTCCTATTGTTTTTATAATTTGGGTTGCAGAGTGGCCTATAAAGGATGCATTTATGATATCTGCCTTTTTATATTTGGCCTGGATTCTTAGCATATACTCATTTTGTTTTTTAAGCAATTGGGGTTAAGTAACTTGCTCAAGGTTACATGGCCAGTTATTTCTGGGTGTGGTGCTGAGTGTCTGAGCCCGGGATTCGATCTCCAGGTCGTCCCAACACTGGAGCTGGTGCTCTTACTCACTGAGCCACCTGGCCACCCCTAAGCAATTGGGGTTAAGTAACTTGCTCAAGGTTACACGGCCAGGTGTTTCTGGGTGGGTGCTAAGTGTCTGAGCCCGGGATTCGATCTCCAGGTCTTCTCAACACTGGAGCCGGTGCTCTTACTCGCTGTGCTACCTGGCCGCCCCATATATACTCATTTTTTAATAAAGATTTAACAATGGATGCTGCAAAATGTGTTTTCTCTAGTATACTGATCAGAAGTCAATAAAGATCCACCAAATCTACTTTATTCAACAAATTTATTCACCTCTAATTTTCCTTCTTGTTTCTATTGGTTGGATTTATACAGCCAAAATATTTGCCTTTTTGCAATTAGCAACTTTTAAGAATTTATGTTCATTAATGTATATGACTTAATATTTCTAATTTTCTGGTGTTCTTAACCATGATAGTTTTATTGTTTTTCTTGATTTTATTGGTTAGATGGTGCAGAGGATAGAGCCATCTTGGCTTGGAGTTAGGAAGATGCAGATCAAATCCACTCACACATTTACTAGTTGTGCCATCCCCAGCCAGCCACAAAGCTCAGTCCACCTCAGTTTTCTCATCTACAAAATTAGGATAACTATAGGACCCAATTCCCAAGTTTGTTGTCATGATATTTTGCAAACCTTAAAGCTTTAGGTAAATTATAAGTTTTCATTTCCTTTTCTTAGAACATGATAGTAACTTTATTTGCTAAACTAACAGATTTTGCTTTATTCCACTATTTTCAGTTTAAAATGTGTTCCTTCTATACAGCATTTTTTTTTCATTTTCTTATTCATACTTGTCCTTTTCATCGTGGAACATAATTAATTTTGATTTAGGATAATTAATATTAATATTAATAATTATTCCTTCCATTAACTACTTTGTTTTACATAGTATTACATACATTATAAATTTTTTCTACCTCCTGTCTATTGTGTTGCTTAGTTTTGTTTAACCCCTTTTCTAATTCAGATAAGAGCATTGTAACTAATCCTCCATGCCCTTTCTCCAATTATCTACTACTTCAGATATTGATATGTAATGCCCCCTGTCCACATACATCAATATATTTATAGCAGCACTTTTTTGTGGTAGCAAAGTAGATGCCTATTGACTGAGGAATGAATAAACAAATTGTGGTATATAAATTTAGTGAGATTTAGTGACAAATAACGGAATTCAGAGAAGCTGGGTAGAACTTACATGGAAAATGTACATTATGACTCTGTAATGGCAAGCAAAATAGGATTTTTTGCTGTTTTACTGGGTTGTTTTAGCTAATAAAGTGCTTTTGAGTCTCACCTTAGATTCTATCAAGAATCTTTGATTGGAAACAGTATACATTATATTGCCCTTAATAGATCCAAGGAAGTTTGAAGATCTTCCCTGTCCTTAATAGGTCTAAGGGAATTTGAAGGGAATCCTCTGTCCCTTCACAGGCAGAATATATTCACATGGGAGCCCACAGTGGGTGGAACAGGAAGGAGCAGACAAGAGCATGAGCAGAACTGGGAGCAGGCAAAACTGATAGAATTGTTTGTGATGTTGGGCGCTCTGTTCTGTATTGTTTTCTCAGAGAGAAGGTGAATTGAGATGATAGTGCTGGTAATGTGTGTAAATATGATTGTGGCCCTGATGGATTCCTAATAAAACTGCCCCCAGCTCCAATATTATAACTTCATTATAGGCCTCACTGTATCTACCTTCACCCCCCCCCACACACACACACACAATGTCCCAACTTCATATGTGCCTCACTGCTCACTAGAACAAGAAGTGTGTCCCTGAACTCTTACAGCTAGCCAATTGGAGGGCAGCACAACCAGAATGTTTAACCACTGAACCATAGATGGAAACCCTCCTCCATTATCTAAACCCTTAAAAAAAAAACTCCTCTTGACTTTTTGATATTAATCATATTCCTATATTCTATGCAAATTTGATTGTGTAATCAGCATCTTTACCCTATAAAAATCCACCTTGCTTTCTCTGAAGTTGCTGGTTCCTCTTGGAAATTAGCCTGCTTCATGAGAGACACCAATCTCAATAAATGCCTATTCTTGGATTAGAGGTGGTCTGACTCAATTCTTTGAGATGGTTCCACCACATCATGTTTTTTGTGTGGGCAGAGCCCCCACCACAAGTTTTTGGTGTCCCTGGGTTTAAACCACAGAAGCCCTGTTAAGTTTTGTTTTCCCAGAAAAAGAAACTGTGAAGAGCTTGGAGTGGGGCAGTCCCTGAGAGCAGAGATATGGAATAAGAGTGGAGAGCTGCCTACGTGTGGATTCAGGCAAGAGTTGGGAGTGGTCAATCCATGAAGAAGGAGCCATTGGGTTTGGAAGCCAACCTCAAGTCAAGATGAAAGAGGACTTTAGGGGCAGCTAGGTGACACAGTGAATAGAGCACTGGACCTAGAGACAGGAGGACCTGAGTTCAAATTCAGCCTCAGACACTGACCAAAAAAAATAGCCGTGTGACCTTGGCAAGTCACAACCCCAATTGCCCTACCTAACCCCTTCCAAGAAAAAAAGGACTTTACTTGGAGAGGTGGATGGTGCCTGTATTTTCTGCTACTCGTTAAAGATGACTATAAGATATACTGAGTGTTTTGTTTTAAGACTATGTGGCCACTTTAGTAATAAGTTATCTTGCTGTGAATATTATGCTTTAGTTTCTTGAATGTTATGCTCTAGTTTATAACAGAATTGAGAGTTCATTATACTATGCAATTAAACCCTTAATGTTATTCACAGCAGTATTCCTCAGGAAAGTTGCTCATGATTGGCTTTACAGATTTCAATGTAAATGGGGAAAAAACTAAACACTAGATACTCATGATTATCCAGCTTATGGAAAAGGCTTTAAAAAAAGGTACTTCTGGTCCTTTTTCACAAAAGTAGGGAAATATGGATTTATCACAAAAGATATCAAACTTTTAAAAAATCATAATGCTCCTAAAAATGTTTACCTTACACTTTCTCTTTTAGTCTTCCTTAAAATTCTCTAGACCATATTCCCAATGCTAATCCTCAAGAAACAGTGGGGTTCAAGAGAAGTGGTCCCTAACCTTAGTACTAGAGGCTCCAATTTTATTCCTTTTTCCCTTATCATTTGTCCCTTCTGGTGCTATACAATCCTCTGTTCTACATTACCCAAGCTGTGCCTTCTAGTCAACCTTCCTCTCCCCATTTGGAGTTATTACTGAGATTCTAAATTTATGATCATAGGATCATTTGTAAGTGGAAGGAACCTTCCAGATCATCTAGACCAACCCCTGTTACAGCTGAGGAAACTGAGGCCAAGAAAAGTTAAGTGACTTGCCCAAGGTCACTCATCTAAGTGGCAAAGAATCAGATAAAATTTGAATACCAACTAATGTCTTTTGCTCTTCAAAATATAACTTTTTCTCTGATTTCTTAATATTCACAGCTTAATCCTGTGTGATTCCAATTTTTCCTACTTGGAATTTGAAGGGTTTGTTTCCTTGCTGCCTACAAAAGTTGGTTTTTATGCAGTTCTGAAATTTGGCTATAACATTTCATGGTGATTTCAATTTTGGGATTCATTCTATAGATTCCCTCTATCTGAACTTTGCCATCTGCTTCAAATATTTCTGGGCATCTTTTTTGCCAGATTTCTTGGTGGTATAGCATTCAAATTCTTTTTCATGTTTTTCTGGAAGAACTAAAATTCTCAGATTCTCTCTTTGCACCCTCCAGTTCAGTATTGTCTTGGAAAGTACTCATTCTTCCAATATTCTTTTATTTTCTTTCATTTTTCTATCTCTGCACTTTTCCATTCTAATTCTGTAATTTTTTTAAAATAAATTTTATTGTATATTTTAGAATTTTCTCCATTTCCCTTCTTTCCCTACTGAGTCATTCCATATATTAGGAATAACAGATTTATATATCACTATATGGTAGTGTACATATACATATTACAAAAAAACCCCACAAAGTCTTAATAGTAAAACTGGTCAGTACATTGAAACAGCCTGAAAATATGTGAAATGTTCCACCCATAGACCTGCCTGCCACTTTTGTAAAAGAATGGATTAGGGACATCTCATAGCTGTTCTCTGGAGACATGCTTGTTCTTTGTAATTTTGCAACATTAAAAAAAATTATTTTGTCGTAATTTCCATTTAAATTGTTTTAGTGACTACATTGCTGTATTTTGCTTTCTTGGGGCTGCTTATGTCACTGTAACAATTCATCTAATTCTTTCCATACATTTCTATATTCATCATCTGGATTTCTTGTAGTACAGTGATTTTCCATTACATTCATGTACCACCACAGACGTCTTTATTTCCAATTCTTTTGTTCCTCTTCTGGTATAGGGTGTACTTTTGTACTAAATTCTCTAATCTCTGGCTAGACTGGATTTGTTCCTTAAGAGTTCTAATTTGGGTCCTCCTTTGACATTTTTATTTCATCCTTTGGTTGTTTTTCTAAAATATTTTGGTAGGGCTAATCTTCCCTGGGAGACCAAGTCAGTTTCCTTTATTGCCAAGGACTGGTTTTCTGAGACAGATCTTTTTCCCTCCAATTCTTTTCACTTCTCAGTTAGCTTTTGTTTATTTTCCTATGGTGCCCTTGCTAAAAATGTACTTACTGCTAATTCCTTGCCTTTGGAAATCTTGGTGCCCTTTTGATCTTCCCCAGCCTTAGCTGCCCATTCTGTTCTCTCAGATCTCCCCAGGGTTGGACACCTCTCAGAAGGTGAGCTCAGGTACCTGGCATACTTGAAGTGGCCACTGTAGTAGAGCTCTATACTCCATCTTTACCAGTCATATTTGTCTGGGTTACTCTACCCTTACTGCAAATGGATTTCTTTGGTCCCTAAAATTACCCTCAGGCTGGTCTCGAAAGTGTGGAGAAGATCATTCAGAACACAGTTGAGGGGTTCTGAGCAGCTTTTGCAGTGAGTAGTACCTCTTCACAACCCATCCTGCCAGTTCTACTAGCTGCCACTTTCTTTCTGTTCTGTTTTGTACCAAGTACTTTTAGTCACTTGTGTTTCTGATCTCGCCCCTTCTCCACACAGCTCCTCAAATGCACCTTTCCCTTCTCCAGGACATGAAGCTGGTCCATGGGTCTGAGTTCTCCTGGTAGTGGCATTTCCTCTTGGGACTTTACCTTAAGTTAACTACAAAAATAGGATGCTTAAAACTGTAGCAACAAGGATGATCCCAAGATAGTCCAACATTCAACCTAGCTTTGAGAACAGAGAGGGAATGTTTGGGTGAGCAGAAGCTTCCAGGGCCAATCTTCAGCCATTTTTTTCTTCTGATGTTCACATTGTGGCAGATTCTTTCGATGTTCTTGTCACTGCCATTTCAGAGTTTTTATTATGTGTATTATTAAATAAGGAAACTGGGAAACTGCCTCTATAAAATTTCATCCTTCTTCATGGGATTCTCAAAATTTTGTTCTCTCACAAGTCCTTTTTTCTTTGCTTTTTTCTTTTAAAAAAAAATTTAGTGTTTTCCCATTACATGTAAAAACAATTTTTAACATTCATTTTAAAAACTCTTGAGTTCCAAATTCTCTCCCTTCCCTACCCCCCTCAATGAGAAGGCAAGCAATTCAATGTAGGCTATGCACATGTAGTCATGCAAAATACTTCCATATAAGTCATGTTGTCTCACAGATCTTTTAGAGCCAAGTTTTCCACTAAGCATGAAAAACCACCCAAAGGAAAGTTTTTACAGAAGGATATCATGAAATACAGGGGAGAATAATAAAATACAATGCAGACATTAGACCATTTAAAGGTGACTTTTCCGATGTTAAAGCACCATGGAGAAGACAGAGTATCTCATGTTGGTACTGAAGTTTGAAAATGAAAATATAGGGGAAGATATTGAAAAAGTAAGAACAAGTTTATCACCACCTCCGAGTGTGGGAACATTAAGAAATCTCTTTTAGGATGTATAGTATGGGCCATCCATTAGCTGAATTGTTTTACATCTAAATAGCCACAACATTTAGAGAGGTCATAGTGATCATGTGGACGTGATTAGAATGTATTTCGTCCTAGAAAAGAGCAATAAGCTCATGCTGCAGAGAAGTTTTAGTGTTAACAGAAGGAGAAACAATCTCCTCAAATATGAGTAGGCTCCCCAGTGCTGCTGAACCAGGTAATACAGAGATTGGCCACATTTAAGCAATGTTGTAGAGACAATTGTTTTTTAGGTAGGAGTTGAAACAGACAACAGACACAATAAATGTTTTTTTGGAGTGTGGGAACAGAAAAGGGAAGATGTCAGTTGCTGTTAGAAAATGTTGTAGTGATGTCACACATATAAATAACACTGAGTGTCATAAATCTCATCTTACAAGCTTATGAGATAAGTGGCAATGCTTTTCTATTCTGCTTTTCTAGGTTAATTTCAACATGCTAATTAAATAAATTACTTGGCTTTAGACTGTCAATGGACTGATCACCATCAGATACAACTGTAACCTAAGTTGAACGATTTCAATTTCAATTGTTTAGCCAAAGTCCATATTTTTCTTTCACTGTTGAAAAGTTAAGAAAGCTCTTCCTCCTCTTCCCTAACATCTGAAGATTTTATGACATTTTAATTATGTGGTTCCTTCAAGACTTTGAATTTCTGTATTATTATATTACACTCTACCAGGGATGCGGTAAGTCATATAAATGCATTTAACTTATGGCAACTACAGATGAAACTCTGGAGCTACAGTATATCACCAGGTTATTATCATTTTTATTATCACCACTTCTCCCTCACTACCCCTTCAACACACAAACACACATAGGCATTAAAAGGTTCTCAGGGGTAAGACAACTTCCTTAGTTTCAAAAAGAAATTTTATCTAAACTGAGTGGTTAGGTAACAACATGTCCATTAAAGTTAATTATGCAAATTTCAGAAGTGTGATTTGATTTTTTCTGTAGGCCAATTTCTTCTCCAGTTTGAAAAAAAAACAAAGTAAAAATAGCAGTTTAAAAGTCATTTACAAATAACTTGTTAAATACAAACAAAAAGTTTAGCATTTGACTCTTTCTTATAAAAGGACTGCTTCTATCCTTTTTTTTTTTTAATGAAATGGGGTAATACTGACACTTACCACAATGGCCTACGGAGACTTTAGTCAAAGGAAAATATTAGACTGACAATGATTACTATATCTTGAAAGCCCTCTCTACAAAAAAAAAAAAAAAAGTATCAGGTAATTTTATTTCCTTTTTAGCTTTTCCAAGAAGGTACCATCCTAAACAGGTCAACACAAGATGATGAAAGTGTTTAAAATTGAGCATAACATTTTAACAAGCAAAGTGGGGAGCCCAAATAATTCAAGGTCTATCAAGTCCAGTAGCATTTCTCAGTGTGCTTCCTTTATTTAGTCTCTCTAGAGCATTGTGACTTATTTGTAGCTGCCATATTAGGAGAAGGGTCTTTTCTGCAGGATTTAACTACAGCACTATAAAGATTCCCCAGGCTTCCATCTCCACCCAGGAGATGATGGACTCCTTTGAGTCCCATTTCTCAGGAAACCATTTAGTCAACCACACACAGAAATAACTCTAAATAAAGTGTGAGCAACAACTTCAGAACTTAGAAAAACATGCCCATTGCCTATGAAAAAAATCTTTTAAACCAACAACTTAGTCTTTGTAATGCCACTCTCTGTTCAGAGTCTGAGTGAGCAAAGGTAGAAAAGGGAAGTAATAGTACAAAAAGAACCACTTACAAAGCCTTTACAATAGAATACACTTTCCTCTTCTCTGTGGTCTTGTGATTGAAGCAAAGAGAATCAAGTTATTTTCTACATTACCTTATACTGCAAACCAAAGGTTATGGCTGGAGATATCATTCATCATCTATATCGACCAGGGGTTCTTAACTTTTTTAGTATCATGGACCTCCCTGGCAGCCTATTGAAGCCTATGGGCCACGTCTGAGAAAAATGTTTGCTGAATACATTCAAAATTGAAAGAAAAACTAAATTTTAGAGATTAGTGAAAATAAAAGAGTCATTTTTTTTCCCCATCCAAGTTCACAAAAGTCTTAAAATCTATCCATAGACCACAAGTTAAGAACCCCTGCTAGGCCAATCACATATTTATACAAGTACATTTTGTTATTATTATTGTTTCAATTGTGTCTGATTCTTCATAGGTCCATTTGGAGTTTTCTTGGCAAAGATACTAGAGTGGTTTGCCGTTTCCTTCTATAGATCATTTTATAGATGCAGAAACTGAGGCAAATAGGGTCAAATGACTTGCCCAGGGTCACGCAGCTAAGAAGTGTCTAAAGCTGGATTTGAACTCAGGAAGAGGAATTTTCCTAACCCCAGGCCCAGAACTCTATCCACTGTGCCACCTAGCTGCCCCATACAAGTCCTGTCCCCAAACTATACCTTCCTTACCCTGGGGAGAAGATGTGTCAAATGCGTAACACTAGAAGGACTGGGCACATCACCAAAAAAATAATCTAATTTTACTCAGAAATTATTTTCATCCTGTATTTCTATTTTCTTTGCCTTGTCAGGGAAAAGCAGTTATTGGCACAGCACACAGAGTGTTTGGCCCGGAGGCAGGGAGACCCAAGTTAAAATGAAGTCTCAAAAATAAACTTATTAGTTGTGTGACACTGGGCAAATCACTTAACCCATCTAGATGTCTGTTTCCTTAACTGTCAAATGGCAATCATAATAGCACCAACCTCACAAGTGAAGACTAGTGAAGACTAAAGGAGATAATATTCATAAAGTACTTAGTCCAGTGCCTGGTACCTAGTAACTTCATAAATGCTTACTGTCCCTCCCCCAATTTTTGGATTAAGAAAAAGTGCATTGCATTAATTGACACAGCTTGGTACTTGAAGGTATTCTTAAATTTTGGAACTTCTAGTATGTGTAAGTTTTTGGTCTCCTACCTTGTGCCAACCCTCCAGTCTTCCCCCTTCCCACCCCCCCAAAAAAAAAAGGAAGACAAAGCTAGATTATGGATAATGAGAACAATGAAGGGGAAAGTAGGTAGGTGAAAGAAAGAATATGAAAGTAGTTATGGCTACAAGAAAGAAAATAAGCTGCATTATGACCAGAGTTGGGGATGAGTAAGAAACAAGTATAATTTTACATGCACTTAATGTAACAAACAAACAAAAAAAAGGACAGCTCACATTTCAGAAGGAATATTCCTTTATAACAGTTAATTTAATAATGTACAGTTTTAGATGGAGGGCCTCAGCCACTGTGCTATAAGGAGACAGTAAGGGAAAAGGTCTCTGAGCAGGACCCAATTCTGGCTACCCATTATCACGAACTGTCTCTCAAATAGGATGCCCCTCCAACATACACACACCATCCACTGATAAGGGGCAAACTTTCCATTTAATTCAAGTCCAGAATTTTGTTGCTTTTTAATTAGTTTTTGGCCACAGAAGATAAAATCCACCACGGAAGATTATCTTAGCACAAACAGTCTCCTTCCAGTCACCTCACAGTTAGGGATGGAGGTCCAGTACCTTGATAAACAGAAGTCCATTTGATTTCTCTGGTAAGGACTGAAGAGATGATGGAATTTTGTTTTCTATGTGCTCTGTTATAACATATATACAGGTATGTATGTCTGTGCATATATAGACATGTATACACACAGATATAGACATAGATATATATGTTTTAATAAAACTTTTAACAGTCCAGCCTGTGCTCTTTTTCCCTGGAAGATTACTCACAGTCACCCCTCTAATAATTAGAGGGCTCATGTGTTTGGGAACCAAGAATAAGACACTTTAAAACAAGCATTAAAATCCTAGGGCAACACTTGGAAGTAAGTCACAGGCTTTAAGGAGAAATAAGTAGGCAAGGGAAGGTACCCAGGTGGTAAATTTTGAAGAAGGGCCCCCTGCATCTTAGAAAAGCCTAGACAAAAACCCCAACAGTAAGTAAAGATACCTTTTTTAAAAAGGAGCAGAGGAGAACTTATTTTATTCCTGTGCTCTCAAATACAGGAGGTGGCCTGATACCCACACCCTGACTTTCCTAAAGGCTAAAATCTAATTCCAAAAGCATAGCCCCTCACCCACCATTCATTCTAGTGACCTGCACTTGAAGGTGGGTGGTTCCTGATTGAAAGAGGCTTAGCCAAGGAATTGGAATTTAAGTCCTCCTGAACACCAAAGGGTGGAATTCCTCATACAGCTGTCCAAAGCATTATATGATGAAGCCTTAGTGTCCTTTGCAGCTGGAGGAGTCTACCCTTTAAGTGAGGAAGATGAAATAGGAAGGAAAGAAAGGCTTTAAAATGCTTTAAGAGAACAAGCAAAAGGCTAACAAGCAATGC
The DNA here is from genome assembly GCF_028583685.1 of Petaurus breviceps papuanus. Lineage (NCBI taxonomy): Eukaryota > Metazoa > Chordata > Mammalia > Diprotodontia > Petauridae > Petaurus > Petaurus breviceps. Next base: position 28,892,949 of record NW_027185809.1, read on the forward strand.
AATAGCTTTGGACCTAGCCCAGCCTCACAGGGAAGAACCTTTGCTACCATTTTTCCCTGCGCCAGTAACTTTGTGTTAGGGATTCAGTAGCCAACTGCATCCTCAGCACTCAATTTCTTTGTATTTATATATATTTATTTATAATTATAGATATATGTATTTATATTTCATTTTTTAAACTGGAATAAAATGCAACGGATTCTGGTTCACTCACCTTTAAATGAGCTGCCCAGTCCCCCCACCCCGAGGGATTTAGGCCTTCAGCCCTGATCTGATGTATTCACCTCCAACTTGACACTTGGCCTCCCGTATGGAGGTGGTAGAGCCCCAAGGATATCTAGGAAAGAGGGCACACACTACAATAGGCTACCAGGTCAAGGAGGGGAAGACCCCCAAAGAGATTTGTTTCTAACCCTGAGAACCTAAGGAATTGTGAAGGACCTGGAGAGGGAGCTGGCATTAAAGATCACCAGGCTTTTTATTGCAGTTAAAGCAGACTCGGACTGGGTGGTCCCAGCCTCGAGAGGGGACGGCTCGGCGGTCATGGGAACACTCATCGCAGAAGCCTTGGCCACAGGCCCGGCAGTGATGTTTGGAAAGCTTTATGCTGAATTCCTTTCGACAATTGTGGCAGTGCAGGATCTCATGGTCAGGCACCCAATAGGCTGGCCGGGCAGCATCTTTCACAAGACCTACAACAGAGACAGAATTATGGCTAGAACCAGCACAGAACAAGACTCAAGTCAGCACATAGAAGACAGTACCTCTACACAAGCTACCTTGCCTAAGCAGGTCTCCTTGTTCTAATGTTATAAACCAAGTGACTCCAAGACATACTTCAGCAAAGGTGAAAAACATGAGGGTCCAAAAAATTTTCATTTACCCCTGGGTTTTTTCAGTCCTTTTTCAGTCATGTCTAACTCTTTGTGATCCCATTTGGGGCTTTCTTGACAAAGCTACTATAATGGTTTGCCTTTTCCTTCTCCAGCTCATTTTACAAATGTGGAAACTGAAACGGTAAAATGACTTGCCCAGGGTCACACAGCTAGTAAGTGTCTGAGGTCAAATTTGAACTCAGGAAAATGAGTCTTCCTGACTCCAGGCCCAGCACTCTATCCATTATGCTACCCAGCTGCTCCATTTATCCCTGAAGGTAAAGGCAGATATTGTCTCCCTAGCCTTGAAAAAAATTTTTTTCAAGCTTTTTAGTTAAAATCAAGTGTAGTCTTCTCAAGGAAAATTGCCCCGATGTTTTAGAACCAGAGGGCAAAATAGAGGCTGAAAGAATTCACCAATCAGCTCCTGAAAAAGATCCCAAAAAGAAAACTCCTAGGAATATTATAGCTAGGTTCCGGAATTCCCAGATCAAAGAGAGAAAATTACAAGCAGCCAGGAAGAAACAATTTGAATATTGTGGAAACACAATCAGGATAACCCAGGATCTGGCAGCTTCTACACTGAGGGATCGAAGGGCCTGGAATAGGATATTCCGAAGGTCAAAGGAGCTGGGATTAAAACCAAGAATCACCTACCCAGCAAAACTGAGTATCATGTTTCAGGGGAAAATATAGTCATTCAATGAAACAGAGGACTTTCAAGCATTCTTGATGAAAAAACCAGTGTTGAATAGAAAATTTGACATTCAGATACAAGAAGCAAGAGAAGCATGAGAAGGTAAACAGGAAAAAGAAATCATAAGGAACTTATCAAAGCTGAACTATTTACATCCCTAAAAGGAAAAATGATAATTTTAACTGATGAAACTTTTCTCAGTATGAGAATAGTTGAAGGGAATAGAAATGTGTGTGTGTGTATATATATGTATATATATATATATATATATATATATATATGTCTATACAGGAGGGTATATGGGCGTATGAATACATATGTGAATGTGTGTATATATGTTTACAGGTATACATAGATAAGAGGGCACAGGACCAATTTAATAGGAAGGGATGATACTTAAAAGATGATATTAAGAGGTGAGAGAGGAATATAATGAGAGGAGATGGGGAGAGACAGAATGGGGTAAACTATCTCTTATAAAGAGGCAAGGGGAAATGGTCACAATGGAGGGAAAGAACAGGAAGGCAAAAGGGAATGTGTCAACCTTATTCTCATTGAATTTGGTTTAGGGAGGGAATGACATAACCACTAAATAGGGTATCTCACTGAAGGGAAGGCAGGTTAGGAGGGAGGGAAGTTGGAAGCACCCACTCTGGAAAAAGTACAGGATCAAAGTAGAGAATAGAACAAGTGGGAGGTGGGATAGGAGGGAGGGAAATACAGTTAGTCTTTTATAATATATCCACTATGGAAATGTTTTGCATAGCTACATGTGCACAACCTACACTGAATTGCTTATCTTCTCAGTAAGGGTGGGTGACAAGGGAGGAAGGGAATGAATCTGGATTTCAAAGTTTTAAAATCAAATGTTTAAAATATATATATATTTAAAAATAAAAACTTTAAAAAAAAAAAATATATATATATATATATATATACACTATTATTAATATTATTTTTCATGTAACTGGGAAATAAGACATACAAGCACTGGGGCATAGAGATCCACCATGCCCTACTGGAAAGTCAGAGTGGGTATGGGAGAATATATGGGAGAGAGAAGATTGGAGGAGGGGATATCCAGTGAGATCGCTATTTTGGGGTGGTGGGTAGGGGAAAAACGGGGAGAATATTTGTAACTCAAAATCTTGCGGAAATGAATGACGTAAAAACTAGAAGTTAATAAAGCATTTGACTAATAAATAAACAAACAAATAAATGAATAAATAAAATCAAGTGTGATCTAGCCTGACCCAAGCACAGAGACAACTACCTACCAAAGATCAAGTTTCTCGGTTATAGTCCAAATTCCCCTCAAGCTTTCAAGCTACTCTAGCCTCCAGTCCCAATCTATCCCATCCAGACTTTGTTGTAGCACACATACTTCACTACCCAAAACCCTCCTTTTCTTCAAAAAATTATGGTCCTGGTTTGCAGCTTTCACTGATGTGATTATATGCTTGATAGACATGAAACCACTAAACTCGAGATCACTATAGAAATCTAAACAAAAGTCCCTGAAGAGACAAGTATTAACCATTTTCTTCTCATCCAGGTTTTTAAAAAATGGTAGAACCAAGTCTTAATTAACCATTACCTATGCCCTTAAAAAGGAGTTAGAGATACTAACTACTGCTACTTAGAGGGCTGATAGATTCAGGAATACAGACTGAAGTATATTTTCTCCCTTTGGGGGGAGGGGCCAAAGGCAGTACCTACATTTTTTAGTTTGGCTATATTTATTAGCTTTTCTTGCCTTCTCAATGGGTTGAGGAGGGGAAGGCATGAGGGAGAAAATTTGGAACTGAAAATACAATTGAATCAAAAAAGAAAAAGAGAAGATTAATTCAAGAACTCATCACTTTACTAGGAATATACCACATTGGTGTGAATAATTGGCCATGCTCACCTAGTGGTATGTCAATGGCTGTTACTACTGCTCCCAGGGTATTCTGCACTGCCTCACCGACCTTCCTGGCAATCAGAGTCCCACCTTCTTCATCCACCTGTGCCTCTGGAACATCTGTGCAAAAAATATTTCTATATTAAAGAAAAAGCCTAATGATAAACCCTCATTCATCTCCAACAGATAAAGACCAGCTCCCTTGTGAAATCAAGAAATATGGAAGATATGAAAGAAAAAAATAACTCCTAGGTTCTTCTCCCAGGGTAGTACAATTTAGTTCCATAAGGTTTGAAGCCTACCATCAGCTATGGGCAAGAGACTGGGTAAAATCTGTTTTGTTTTGGTTTTTTATCCCATATCCTGAAAATATTTACTAACCTACCTTTAAAATCAAAGACAAATGTTTTCCTTTAAGGGTACTAAAGAAACATCTTCAAACAAGCTTCTCTCACACAAATAATACTGCCTTTCCAGGATTTCCTACTGCTGATTTTATTTCTAAAGGACTAGAAATGAAGGGTATATACTAAGTTTATCAAGAAGCAGCACCCACAAGAAGTATGAGTACAGAGGCTAAGTCAAAACCAGACACATGAATCACCATCAGAAAAGTGATCTAGTTTGGGAGTGTACCAGAGTGGAGGTATCCAATCCCAAAAGCCCAGTGCCCAAAGGAAGGAGGTACTCTCCCTCTGCTCCTATAGCTCCCTTATCCCACATTACCTAAATGAACGTTTCTTGCATCAAAGCAGGTGTCACACACCCTAACAGGTGCAGGCCCCCAGCCCCGCTCAGGTACTGGCCGTGTCTTAGATGAACAGCTGTCACAGAAGCCCTCCCCACAAGCTCTGCAGTGATGTTTGGTGTCGTTATCTTTAAACGATGTTGCACACTTGTTGCAGTTCTAACAACCCAGAAACAAAAAAGAGGCAGATCATTTGTGTCAGTTCAGGTAAAAGGGGCAGTGATATATAGAATAAATGCCGTGGAGCCAACCTGGGGTTGAATTAGTTATGAATATTAACTGGAAACCTCCTTCTCAAAAGTTGCATAACCATACTCTTCCTAATAGGGAATGTGGTAGTAATATGCCCAAGGCAATAATATAAATATCTTTTTCTTAACCAGAATTAGGGCAATTTTTCAAAAAAGTTTCTTACAGGCTAAGATGTCACAGAGTTAAACTCACTACTTAAGCTTCTTAAACTATTTGAGACCAGAGATTCCAGTCCCTTTTACCACAATTAATTAGCTCACTCCCAAGTGGAGAAATTGAAACCAGTGAGGAGACATGACTTGTCTGAGGCCACCAAGTTAAAACAGGAAAGGAAAACATGGTAGACTAGCTCACACTGTTATGCTCTCTCTAGTCATATGTTGTGGATTTTGACAGGGGAAAAAAAGAAAACCAAATCTCTCTGGTGACATAATGACAGGGCTGTTAAGATTCTGCAGATGCTACTACATACTAGGATCTGGGAATTCGGTCTCCAATAGGCAGGGGCAATCTGGTCTGTCAGCCAAGACGTCACCGCCTTTGTGGGCCCGAGGCTCAGCTCAGACACTGACTGTGCCATCAAGTTCATGCCATCTAGCAGGCGCTGGGCAGCATTGTTATTGTCCTTCAAAAATCCATCTGTCTGAAACAAACAAATAGGCATGCGTCATGCCTCCGAATAAAGGAAAGGAGCTAATACTTCTGACAAGCTGAACATTCACCATGAATTAAAACACCACAGATCAATCAATCAACCAGCAAGTATTTTTTATGTGTTTAATGCTACTATGTACTTAGGCACTGGGGATTCAAGCACAAAGAACGCAATAATCTCTACTCACAAGGAGTTCACATCCTAATGAACACAAGATTGATGGCACAAAAACTGCCAATCCACTGAATTTACTAGACATACCCCAAACCTAAGGGATCGGGGCCCGTAGAATCACTATAAAATCCAGTGTATAAATATGTAAAGCACTTTACAAACTTGAAAGCACTATATGAATAGTAGTTGTTATTATATTTAATCTAAAGCAAGGATTAAAATGTACATTATCTAAGACTAAAACATGTTACTAGAGAACCTCCGACTATGCAGGCACATAAACATAATCCTTTTTAAAATTTTTACCTTAAAAAAAATTTTATCCTTCTAACAAATAAGAGCTGACATGCATGTATTATTTTAAGATGAACAAAACATTACACAAAGAGTATCTCATGTGATCCTCATAACAAGTATAGGATGTGCGCACTGCAGGTAATATCCCCATTTTAAAAATGAGAAAATTAGACTAAGGTTTGGAGGTTAAGTGACTTGACCAGACCAAATAAATAGGTATTCGTTTCCTAGAATATAACCTATATTCTATAATGATGGTGGCTTAAAGAAGAGAACACTATCAAACTCAATGTATTTGTGATGGTAAGAGCCCAAAGGAAAAATGTCCAATGGAATGCAAGTCATACTAAGCCCTCAGAATAGACTAGCCTAAACCAAAAAGGGGGTCGTAGAAATGAGATCATAGTATACCGACCAATTCAGAAAGCAAAGTTGTTTGGAAAAAGAAAATAATGAAATTCTCTGGATTGTGAAGCTAAAGTGAATATGATGCAACAATAGGTAGCTGTTCAGAAATAAAGGTCCTTTCTAAGAAACAGCTTGTAGAGGAGCCAAGAGTTAAGAATTTAGGGTTGTGACAACGTATTATATTTCTGTGGGTAAAGAAGTTTAGGGCTAACTTTTGTTCCTAAATTATTCCATGTGAGAATCAAATTTTCCTAAAATAAAATGGAAGGGTTTTCTTTTAACATCCTGAATTCAAAAGAAACCTTTAAAGTTAAGGACAGAGAACAGAGAAGGATCTCAAGGATCACTCGTGCCTAACACACCATGACCATTTTTTAAATTTAAAAATTTTATGTGGTACTCAAAAAATTTCAAAATATGAACATTTCTTTATATAAAGAAAAAAGGGAACAAGAGGTTTCTGCAACACCTCATCAATCTCTTACAGATAACTTGGTTTGGAGTTCTTTTTAGTATACATTAAGTTTAACATGGCAGTTCCAACACTGCCTTGCTCAATTACACCCCTCTCTGAACTTCCTTTTACTGTCTTCTGTGTATCTTTTAAATGTTTTATTAATACTGCTTTTCTTTTTTCATACATTACATTCATATGCTATCATCTGTTTAGCCATTCTCCAAATGATGGTTGCCCGCTTTATTTCAAGTTCTTGGCTTAAAAAAAAAAAAAAGCAATTAGGGGTAGCCAGGTGGTGCTGTAAATAAAGCACTGACCCCAGAGTCAGGAGGACCTGAGTTCAAATCCAGTCTCAGACCAGCTGTGTGACCTTGGGCAAGTCATTTAACCCCAACTGCCTTGCCTTCCCCCCCAAAAAAAGCAATTAGAAATAGCTTTGAACACATAATTCTTTTCCTTCTTTAGAAAAAATTCTCATTGGGGTATGACAGTATTAGCCCTATCTTGGGGTTAAAAAAGGTATGCAAAATTTAGTGATTTGTGGGGGAAGTACAGTTCCAAATTACTTTCCAGAATGGTTGGATGCATTCATTGGTGCCTCAATATACCTGTCCTCCCATTGTAATAATCCCCCCCCCCGACACTAACCTGCCTAATTCTCTACCCTGTCCCCAAATCCCTCCCAAAATGCCCTATCTTCTAATTAATAAGCAAAGTAAGGCAAAAATAAAACCCATACACTGGCTATATCTGAAAACATTAAGCCTGATTCTACAACCCTAGTCCATCATTCTTCTGTCAAAGATGTAAAGTATTATTATTTTATGGAGTCCTGACTGATTAGTATACTGACCATGGTTCTTAAGTATTTCAGAGTACTTAAGTACTTCAGAGTACTCTAGTCACTGTATAAATTGTTGTGGTTCTTCTCACTTCACTATTCATTAGTTCATACAGTTCAGAATTCTCTGAATCCATAATTTTTTACAGTGCAATAAAATTCAATTACAATCACTTAGAATGATTGTACGATTTGTTCATTCATTCCCTAATCGATGGCACCCATTTTGTTGCTCTTTCCTCCAAAAAAAAAGATCGAGAGCTGCTATAAATATTTTTGTACATATGACTCTTTTCCTTCTTTAAAAAAAATCTCCGAGGAGGCGGCGAGGTGGCGCAGTGAGTAGAGAGCCGGCCCTGAAGTCAGGAGGACTTGAGTTCAGATCCGGCCTCAGACACTTAACATACACACACACAAAAACTAGCCATGTGACCTTGGGCAAGTCACTTAACCCCAAATGCCCTCCCAAAAAAAAGGCAAAAAAACCAAATCTCTTTAGGATACACGTCAACAACAGTAGCGCTGTCACTAGGTCAAAGAGTATGCATGGTTTGGTGACATTTTGGGTACTGTTACAAATCACTTTTCAGGATGTTTAGATACATTCACAGCTTTACCATTCAACAATGTATTAGTGTGCCTGTCCTCTCAGCCTCTCCTACAATTATCATTTTCCTTTTTTTATATCCATGACAATCTGAAGCTATCAGGCAAAACCTCAGAGTTTCTTTAATTTTCCATTGCTTTTATTGAAACGTTTTTCATATACTTGTTGAAAGTGTGCATTTCTTCTTTTGAAAACTGAGCCCTCAGGGCAGCTAGGTAGAGCAGTCAGTAAGAGGCTGGAGGACCGGATCAGTTAAGGCTTCAGATACTTAACACCCACACAATATAACCAGCCCTGTAACCTTGCGCAAGTTACTTAACCCCAACTGCTTTAAAAAAAAAAAAAAAGAAAGAAAACTGTGCCTTCATTTATTTGGGGAATGGGTCTACACCTATGTATTTGTATCAATTCCCTAGGTAACTTAGATATCAGACTTTTATCAGAAACCTTTCCTGTAAAGATTTTTCCTAGTCAGTCATTTTCCATTTAACTACAGTGATTATATTAACACAAAAACTTTCATTTTATGTAATCAAAACTGTTCATTTTATCTCCTATGCTACTCTTGATCCCTTCTTCATCAAGAAATCTCCCCTGCCACTTCCTGCTTTCTAATTTTCTCAGGAGATTTTGTCCAATATTGACTCTTTATCCAGCTGTTCGAGTGATCAAGTTCCTTATCTTTTAACTAGTATCAAATAGTTTTGTAATTTTATTCATGTAATTCCTATGTACGTCTTGGTAGATGCAGATATTTTATACATTCTATCATTATTCTGAAAGGAATATATCCTGCTACACTTACTGAGGTTACTGTTTGGTTGAATCTCTCTAATTTCATTACTATTAATATTAACTGCTTCTTTGCTAGTATCTCATTCAATATTATTGCATCAATATTCATTAGAGTTACTATATGTTTTTATTTTCTTTCTCTGGGTTATCTCTCCTTGGATTAGGGATAAGGATCATATTTGTCGCATAAAAGAAATTTGTAAGAGTGGACCCTGTCTCCCTATTTTTGCAAACAATTTATATAATACTGGAATTCTTTTCTTTTCAATTTTTAAAATGTTTTTCTGAGGTTTTTTTCATTCCTATCACTATTCAACCCTTCTTCAAACCTTAAGTAAAAGCCCTGACTTATATAACAAATATGTATGGTCAAGCAAAATAAATCAAGGCATGGTCCATAACTTAGAATGCATATCTGGTTCTGTATCTCTAATCCTTCACCTCTCTACCAAGGCATGCAAGATATACTTTATTATCCATCTTTCGAAGTTATGATTTCAGTTGATATTTTAGTCAAAGTTCTGAGGTCTCTCAAAGTTGTTTTCCCTTACAGTACTGTACCCATTAGTTAAAATGCTTTCCTGTCTGATTCTTCTTTCATAACATGACTAAGGTGGAAATATGTTTAACATGATTCTACCTATATACTCCATATCGAATAGTTTGCTGTCTTGGTAAGGGGGGAGGGAAGGGAAGGAGAAAAATCTGAAATTTAAAATCTTACAAAAATAAATGCTGAAAACTATCTTTGGGGCAGCTAGGTGGTGCACTGAATAGAGCACTGGCCTCGGAGTCAGAAGGACCTGAGTTCAAATCCAGCCTCAGACACTTTTGAGCTGTGTGACCCTGGGCACTTAACCCCCACTGCTTCAAAAAAAATTTTTTTTAACTATCTTTACATGTAATTAGAAAAAAAGTAAAATATTAAAAACAAAAAAATAAAGTATTCACCTGATTCTGCTCACCATGCTTTGCATCAGTTCATATAAGCCTTCATATTTCTCTGAATCTATAATAAAGTTCATTTCTTATGGCACAATAAAATTCCAATACATTTTTATGCCACAAATTGTTCAGCTATTCCCCAAATGATGGGCACTTATTTCGTTTCCAATTTTTTGCCACAACAAAAAAATGCTGCTATAAATATTCTTATACATATATGACCCTTCTTTCTATTCCTGATCTCCTTGAAAGTACAATCTAGGGGCAGCCAGGTGGTGAAGTAAGAGCCCCAGAGTTGGGAGACCTGGGTTTGGTCCCGGCCTCTGATACTTAACACCCCCACAAAATAACTGGCCGTGTAACGTTGAGCAAGTTGCATAACCCCAATTGCTTAGGGGTGGCCAGGTGGCACAGTGAGTAAGAGTGCCGGCCCCAGCATTGGGAGACCTGGGATTGGTTCCGGCCTCAGATATTCGGCACCCACACAAAAATAACTGGCCGTGTAACCCTGAGCAAGTTAGTTAACCCTGATTGCTTTAAAGAAATAAAAAATAAAATAAAGTATAGTATAACTGGGTCTGAGGATACATACAGATTTCAACATACCTCCAAATAGTTTTCAAGAATGGTCATACCATTTTGAAGGGTTAAATGATTTACCTGTACAACCTATCTTTGTTATAATTAGATCTTAAAAGATATTGTATTAATTAATGGGTCCAAACTGCCTGCTCTCTTCCAACAACTGTTCTCAGAACAGGTTTTCTTCACCTGGAATATCAAGGCATCTGTCTTCAAACTACAACCTTATTATAGCATTGTAACAAATGATCACATTTTCATCTACAACTCCTAGTGTAACCTTGAAAAGTAAGCGGCTGATTTCTGTAGTGAAAATTCAGGGTATGTCTAAAATTTTTTTAAACATTCATAATTATAGCATTGGAATACATTAAAAATTTATAACTATACATAGTGTTATGTGTGTGCACAGATCTCTCTAAACACACAGACACACACATATTTCTAAAACCCCCAAACTTGAAATAACTGCCATAGATGATGACACTTTCCTGCTATGATTTTTTAAATTTTCTCACTGAAACTGGAAACTAGGGCTCTGTAGCAACTGGTTGTCAAAATATCTCTTAATAGGAAACAAAAAAACTGGGGAAGAGTTATTAGATGGGACATTTGGGCTTCATTTGTATGTAGCATTAAACTTTTAGAAGAAGCAAATTTAAATAAAAACTTGAAAAATACAGCAAATGACGCCTTAATATGTTGTATCACAATCTTTAATAATTTATTATCGGTTAATTTGCCTTGGTTCCTTCCATTAGTCAAATAAAGTAGCTGGATGCAAGAAGGTTAGGAGATGTGACATTTGTTTTCAGGAAAAATTTAATAGAGGATTATTAGTTTGAAGTATCATCTAGAATCTTCAGATTACCTTGAAAGGTTGTAGAGTTTTTTGGGTTTGGTTTTTTTTTAGGATTTTGGTTTATTTTTAGGTTTTAAAGAATGTAACAAAAAAACCAGACTTAAAATTAAACTCTGTTGTGTAGAAAGTTTTGGCACTTTGGAGTGATGCAATGTTATCACCTTTGAAATCAAGAAGTGTTTGACATTTGGGGACATTTATTCTTGGATTACTTGTTAAATGGAAGGTATTATGTACAATCTGGCTAAATTTGTTTTAACCCTTTGATACTAAACTTATCCTATTTACTGATGTATATATTAACCAATTACACAGATGCTTTTTCTGAAGAAGGCATCCTTGATTCCCTTAATTTCTTCTGTTTGCTAACCACTTAATGATTTTTGAAAGATTGGAAAATGTGAGGGGAGGCTAGGTGGCACAGTGTTGGCCCCAGAGTCAGAGGAACCCGAGTTCGGTTCCGGATTCAGACACTTAACACCCACACAAAAATACTAGCCGTGTAACCTTGGGCAAGTTACTTAACCCAAATTGCCCTCTAAAAGGCAAAAAAAAAAAAAAGACTGGAAAATGTGAAAAGTATAGGACTGACTGGAGAAGTGGAAATGTCCTAGTTTTCTAATATATTTTGTCTCATTAAGTAAAATTTACTTTATTTTCTTAAGTCATTCCCCAATTGATAGATGGTCAAAGGATATGAACAGGCAGTTTTCAGAGGAAGAAATTAGAGATATCTATCAGCATATGAAAAAAGGCTCTAAATCAGTATTGATTAGACAAATGCCAATCAAAACAGCTCTGAGGTACCACATCTCACCAGTCAGATTGGCTAAGATGACAAAACAGGAAAATGGCAAATGCTGGAGAGGATGTGGGCAAATTGGAACACTAATGCATTGCTGGTGGAGCTGTGAACTGATCCAACCGTTCTGGAGAGCAATCTGGAATTACGCCCAAAGGGCTATAATTTCATACCCTTTGACTCAGCAATCAATACCACTTCTAGGGTTGTATCCCAAAGAGATCATAGAAGTGGGGAAAAGACCCCTACGTACAAAAATATAGCAGCTCTTTTTGTGGTGGCAAAGAATTGGAAATCAAGGGGGTGCCCATCAATTGGGGAATGGTTGAACAAGTTGTGGTATATGCATGTTATGGAATGCTATTGTGCTATAAGAAACGAGGAGCAGACGGTCTTCATATTTACCTGGAGAGGCTTAGACAAACTGATGCTGAGTGAGAAGAGTAGAGCCAGGAGAAATTTGTACACAATTACAGACACAACGTATGTGTGATGACCAACTTTGATAGACTGGACTCTTCTCAGCAATCCAGAATCATAAGTCAAACCCAAAAGACTTATGATGGAGAGAGAGGTTTACATCCAGAGAAAGACCTGAGATTGAACCCAGACTGAAGCAAACTACCTGCTCTTTTTCTTTTTCTTGTTTGGTTTTGTTTCCTCTTTCCCATTGTTCATTCCATCCCATACAATCCTTCTTTATAACCTGACTAATGCCTAATGTGAAAGTATTTGCAGATATTACACTTGATTGTGTGCTGCCATGGGGGGGGAGAGAATTTGAAACTCAAGGAATTGTAGTAATGAATCTTGTAAACGAAATGTAAACAAATAAATAAAGACCAAAGAAAAATGGTCATACCAATTCATATTTCCAAGAATACTCTAAGTATCCATCCTCCTACCATCATTTCACCAATTGCTATTTACTTCTTTTATCATCTTTGCCAATCTGATGAATATGAGGTCATACTTTAAGAGTTATTTGGGTCTGTATTTCCTTTATTAATGAATTGGAGCATTTTTTCACATGATTGTTCATGGTTTGCATTTCTTCATTTGAAAATGGTCTATTCATATCCTTTGGCCAACATGCAACTGTGGAGTGGCTTAGTCTTATGTATTTGTATCAGTTTGCTAAATAGGTAGATAGCAGATCTTTAACACAGATATTTGCAGTGAAGACCTGCCAAACTGTTTTCCTTCTTTTTTGTTGTTTTGTTTTGTTTTTTTTTTTTGCGGGGGGAAGGGGAGGCAGCAATTGGGTTTAAGTGACTTGCCCAAGGTCACACAACTAGTTAACTGTCAAGTATCTGAGGCCAGTTTTGAACTCAGGTCCTTCTGATTTCAGGGACAGTGCACTATTGATTGTGCCACCCAGCTGCCCCTTTTCCTTCTGATATTATTAATATATGTATTTTGCTTGCATTGAAGCTTTTCAATTTTATACAATCAAAATTGTTTATTTTATCTTTTTAGATAATCTCTATTCCTTGTTTAGTTAAGAATTATGCCCTATATGCTATAACAATATGTTATATATGTTATGCTATAACAATGTGCATACCCTTTCACCCAGCAATACCACTTCTAGGGCTGTATCCCAAAGAGATCATAGAAATGGGAAAAGAACCCACATGTACAAAAATATTTATAGCAGCTCTTTTTGTGGTGGCAAAGAACTGGAAATTGGGGGGATGTCCATCAATTAAGGAACGGCTGAACAAGTTGTAGTATATGAATGTAATGGAATACTATTGTGATATAAGAAATGACGAGCAGACAGATTTCAGAAAAACTTGTAAAGTCTTACATGAACTGATGCTGAGTGAGGGAAACAAAACCAGGAGACCACTGTACACAGTTACAGTCACACTGTATAATGACTAGCTTTGATAGACTTGGCTCTTCTCAGCAATGCAAGGTTCTAAGACAACCCCAAAAGGCTCATGATGGAAAATGCTTTCCCCATCCAGAGAAAGAATTAGGGAGTCTGAATGCAGATCAAAGCAGACTATTTGCTCTCTCTTTTTTGTTTTGTTTTGTTTCTTCTTTCGTGTGGTTCATTCCATCAGTTATAATTCTTCTTTGCAACATGACTAATGTGAAAATATGTTTAATGTGAAAGTATATACAGAGCCTATATCAGATTGCATGCTGTCTTGGGGAGGGCGAATGAAAGGGGAGAACATTTGGAACTCAAAAGTTTGTGAAACTGAATGCTGTAACTAAAATAATTTTTTTTTTAATTCTCCTCATTCTTGGGAAAGATATTTCCTTTTGTCTTCCAAAATTCCATGAAATACCCTTTGGTATTTCATTCATTTCTCCATGTGGAGAATTGCAATAAATGGTATAAGAGGTTGCTCTAAAACTAATTACTGCCAGACTGCTTTCCAGTTTTTCCAGGAATTTTGATCAAAAAGGGAGCCCTTACCTCAGTTAGCTAGTGTCCCTGGATTTATTAAACACTATACTACTATCTAAGATTGCTTTTAGATCTTTATCTAATCTGTCCCACCAATGAATCTTTGTATATTTTTTTTACCAGTATGAAATTGTCTTAATGTTTACTACTTTATTTTAATTTGAAGGTTAACATGGCTCATTCCACTTAATTCAACCTTTTACTACTCCTCTGGGAATTCTTGGCCTTTGTTCCTCTAGATATATGTTATGATTATTCTGCCAAGGTCTACAAAATGACTCCTGGGTAGTTTCAATAGCATGGCATTGAATCTGTAAATTAATTCATGTAATATCACTATTTTTATTATGGAGGCACAGCCCAACATGAGCAAATGTCTTTCTTAATTTCTTTATAAAGTATTTCTATATAAAGTATTTTGTACCTATATTCACATGAGTAAGACCAATACTCCTCACTAGCTAGACTAGCTAGATGGATTCACAGGCACTTTATACATTCTGTAGTTATTTGGAATGAGAATTCTTTTTCTATTTCTTCCAACTTTTTTTATTTTTTTTTTTTGCCTTTTGGAGGGCAATTGGGGTTAAGTAACTTGCCCAAGGTTACATGGCTAGTTTTTTTGGGTATGTGTAGGTGTTAAGTGTCTGAGGCTGGAACTGAACTCGGGTCCTCCTGACTCTGGGGCTGGCGTTTTACTCACTGTGCCACGTAGCCACCCCCTTTCTTCCAACTTCTGTTAGTAATATGCAAAAAGGCTATTGATTTTAATATCTTAATGGGTTTATTTTATATCCTGCTATTTTACTGGTTAATATTTCCAATTGATTACTAGTTGAATCCCTATGGTTCTCTATATGTAAACTATCATGTCATTTGTAAAATGTAGTAATTATTTCCTCTTTGTGTATACATATTCCCTAAATTTTTCTGTTATGTCAGGGTTTATGTATTAGGTCGTGATTATCAAAACTCATTCCAGCTCGTGACCATCTTCCTCCCCTCCATCACCAGGGATGTCCTTATTCAAGATGCCGGCTGGCTTTGGCCCTGTTACCAAAGCTTGCAGGATTCCTTGCCATTGCTCTTTTCCCACATGTCCCAGGCTTCATGTCTACCTACCAGAGCTCCTACTGGCTTCCCCACTGACACCCACCTCCCAGCAGTCTCTGCTAAGCCTGGCCATGCACTTGTGCAGTCCTTGCACCTTAGATAGATAGGAGGAACTTCTATTCCTCTTGAGTTTTCTTTATCACTGCTATATCTGGGCCCCTTTTCAGCTATATGCTGAAGAAAAAGGGAAAACAGGGCTTCTCTACAACCTTTTGCAACACAACCTTTACCAGAAGGTTCATCCCTTCATTACCAACATATTAATGACTATTCCTGACACCAAATATGACCCTCTGTCACATCTGTATTTATTACTAGATAACAGGGGGAGGAATAAGAAAAAAGGAGAATACTTACTCCAGGCCAGACATGTTCAATTTCTGTCCTTACTACTGTGTCCACAGGATCTTGATTCCCAAACCAGTACTGCCGACTACGATATACCACACCACAGTTAGGACACTCAATCACATACCTGGAATGGAGGTGAACAGTTATTCAGGTAGGCATAAGAAGGAGATGTGTATATACCAAAGTATCTGAAACTCAGCTACCTTCACTCACCCAGACCATGCGTACTTTGCAAGACCCATCCAAGGGGAGTCAGTAGAAGCAGATGTTTTAGGCACCACACTGACCTCTTTTCCTCTTTCATAGCAGGCCTGGAACACATAGCACTTCATCAGTTTCTTGTGTGTATAGAAGACCCCAGCCCGACATGAACACTACTGAACTTGGGGATCACATATATGGTCAGAAAAAAAAGGGATCATTTTTCTAAAGAAGTCAATTCTCTGGAAGTTAATTAACAGAACATAAGCATATGCATGAATATATATAGCCTAAAAATCGTTAAAGAAATAAGTAGTGAATATGACCAATAAATGAATAAGACCAATCTCTAAACTATACATATAGGAGTCTGAAAGAACATGTCATCCGAAAATGAACACTTAGATATACTTGATAAAAGGCACCAGTAACATTATAGTACATTTGGAATTCACGCTTAGACTCCAAAAGCACAGAGACAGGACAAGAGGTAGCTCATGGACTATTTCAAGCTTCAGGTCTCTATCAGAGGAGAGAAAAAAGAAGCATGCCTGCAGGAAAAACAAAATCCCCAGTAACTTACTTTGCAGGTATAAACCCGGTTATCATACTGGTGGGAATATCTACAGCGGCTCTTTGCTTCATGAGGCACTCCTTCTTTTCCATGATTCATGCTGTTTTTACATCCAGACCTGTGACCCAAAAAGTAACAGTGATGCAACAAGCAAGGGCGCCAATGCTGTTAGCACAAAAGATACTTTAGGCCAAAAACAGGATACGACTGTGGTACATTCATCAACACTAAAATGACTAGGAATTGGAGGGTCTCTAGAGAGATGAATGAAACAAGGTCGGATAACATATGGCCCTCCATTCCAACTTCCAACTGTCAAGAGAAAGGGAAACTATTGTCCTCACACACCAAGAACAGAAATCAATCAACACATATTTATTAAGTGTCTGCTGTGTGCTAAACACTGGGGATACAAATACAAAGACACTAATGAAATGATCCTTTTCCTCAAATAGCTTACATAGGAGCAAGGGAAGCAGGGGAAGGGGAAAAATATGTACATAGAAATTTATACAAGTAAAAAGAAAATATATAGATTATATGCACAAAATAATTTAGGAAGAGGTTCTAGCAACTGCTGGGAGGTCATCAGGAAAGAACTCATATAGGAGGTAAGACTGAGCTGGAATTTAAAGGAACCTAGGAATTCTAAGTGGCAGAGGACAGAGTGCATTCCAGGTATAAGGGTAACAGCCTATGCAAAGGCATGGGGATGGGAGATGTAATGTTGTGTGGGAGTGACAATAATGAGGAAGTCAGTTTGGCTGGACTGTTCAGTACATGTGGGGAGTAAACATATAAGTTTGAAAAAGTAGGCTGCAATCATATTCTGGAGGGTTTTAAATGCCAAACAAACAAGTCTGCATTTTATTCCAAAAGGAATAAGGAGTCACTTGGCATTATTGAGCAGACAACTGACAGGGGCATAACTGTACTTGAGGAGTATCAATTGGGTAGCTGTGGAGAACAGACTACAGAAAAGACCTGAAAAGCAGGGAGGCCAATTAAGATGGTTATAACATTATAGTCAAGGTGGGAGGTGGTAAGGACTTGAATTAGGGCAGCAACTTCGTGAGTGCAAAGAGGAAAGAGAGGACATTATGGAGTGAAAAGAAGAAAAAATCATTTCGAAGAGGAAAAAACTAAAGCAAGACTTGCAGTTTCTTGTTAGGAAAAAGGACAAAGAGACACAAGATGCTTAATTAGAGATAAAGCCTGATATCATAGGCTCATACTGAGAGAGCTAGGTGAAACCTTGGAAGCCATCAAGTCCAAGGTCCTCATCTTACAGATGAAGAAACTAAGGTACAGAGAGGTTACAGGTGATCTGCCCAGGGTTCCACAGCTCGTAAATGTCTGCGTTGGAATCTGAATCTAGGTCTTCTCGCCTCTTGAATCCAATATCCAGCAGCCACCTAGTCCAACCAATATTGGAAAAAGAATTTCTCCTACAACATACCTGAAAGTTCCAATGTCAAGCAACCCGCCATCTCCAAAGACAGCAAGTTATGCTTGTTGGATAACTCTAAAGGATTTTTTCCCCTCTTATATCAAGCTTAAATGTGACTCTGAAACTTCTACCCATTTTCTTCTTCTCTCTGAACCTTGTTCAATCAAATAGAGAAAGTCTAATCATTCTTCCATATTATAGTCCTCTAAATCCTTGAATATAGTTACTATAATAATATCCTTCCTAACCTTCTTGAAGTCAAAACATCGCCAGGTCCTTTAACTGATCCTTACACGGTATTAAATCAAAGCCTATTCTGGTTATCCTCCTCCGGACATTCTCTAAACTTATCAATAATGTCATTAATAAAATGGGTCACCCATAAATGAACAAAATATACAATGACAACTGACTGGGGGAGAGTAAAGATGACTAACTGCCTTCTTATTCCTGAAACTATACCTCTGTTACTGAGGTCTAAGACTACATTAGCTTTTTACTGAGCTTCTGGTCAACTAAAACCCCAAATCTTTTTCAGAAAAACGAACCATGCTTTCCCCACTGTATATTGGTGAAGTTAATTTATTGAACCCAAGTATAACACTTTACATTTATCTCCATTAAATTTTATCTTATTAGATTCATCCCAATCTTATCATGACCTTTTTAGATTCTGATTCTGTAACAGCACATCCTTGTCAGCTTTGTGTAAAGTGAAAATCTGCTAAGGTGACATTTGTGCCTTTTTCCAAATCACTGATAAAAATGTTTAATAGCATATTCCTCATTTGCAAAAGAGAAAACCAAGGCTCAGATAAATGAGTAATTTGCCCAGGGTCACACAGGGAGGAAGTAGTCAAGGAAAGACCTGAGACTTAATGCTAGATCTTATACTAGACAATCACTCAGCCTCCCTCTCTAAGTCTCAGTTTCCTCATTTACAGAGCAGAGAAAATGTTGTCAGTGAGGATCAAATGAGGTAATTTGTATTTTTATGAACCTTAAATGTCAGCATTTCCTGTGGAATAAAAGTTTTTTGAGAGGAAAGACTGTTTCAGTTTTTTTCCTCAGTTCCTTTTAAAGAGCACATGCTTAATAAATGTTTGTCCAACTAACAAATTAAGTAGCAAAATTAGGATTCAAACCTAGATCCTCCTACTACTAAGTCTGCTGCTCTTTACCCTATATTGAACTCTTAGTCAATATTCATTAGGTAATACAATATGATATCAGTACTTAGATATTCAACCCAACCTCTATCCCACGTTGCCCAGCTGCCAATCTGGTTTG
The DNA here is from genome assembly GCF_028583685.1 of Petaurus breviceps papuanus. NCBI lineage: Eukaryota > Metazoa > Chordata > Mammalia > Diprotodontia > Petauridae > Petaurus > Petaurus breviceps. The sequence goes on from NW_027185809.1 coordinate 28,912,256, forward strand.
AAACTTTTAAAGGTTAATTCTAAAGCAGGCTTTGAGCTTCACAAGACATCATGGTCCACAGGCATTTATACCTTATGACTTTAAAAACACTAGGCTCCTATGAGTTTGTCCTACAGAGTAGGCAAGGGCTACTCACTTTTCTGGTAGTGGATAGGGTGAATTGTGGTCTTCACTTACCCACAGCTGAGGCAAATGGAGGAGCAGGTGAAGTATTCGTCTGGAAAAAAGGAACTGTGAGCCATCTGGTCATCAGGGATCTCACCACTGAAGCGGTCACTCAGTGCCTGCCAGAATATTGGGGGGAAGGCAACAAAAGTACTGAGTAACTCAGGAGGAAGACACTTCTGTCCTTTTTTCTCTTCGAAGGAACAGCCTTCATAGAAGGGCTAAATTACTAGTCTGCTCTAAGAGGTTTCTCCCCTGGGAAATGGAGATCAACCAAAGGCAAGTGCTGCTATCATGGCCCAGCAATCACTGATCAGTACTTCAATAAACCTCAGAAAGAAACTAAACCCTTTCTTCCAAAAAGCCATGAAGCTGATGGTTTCACTAAATTCCATTTAAAGTTAAGATCTGTCATATACTGGATCTTTGTACCAGACAATTACAAATATAATTGCCCACTCTTATCATAGTCAAGTTGGCAATGAGAAAATAAGGCACAGAGGCAACTACGTGACGCAGTGAATAGAGCACCAGTCCTGGAGTCAGGAGGACCTGAGTTCAAATCCAGCCTCAGACACTTGACACACTTGCTAGCTGTGTGACCTTGGGCAAGTCACTTAACCTCAACTGCCTTGCCTCCCCCCCCCCAAGAAAAAAAATAGAAAAGAAGGCATAGAAAGGTGACAGTTTTCACTGTTATCCAGTAGCTCTTATAAAGTTGAGGATTTCCTGAATTCCTTACTCTTTCTTTCCCTCCCCTCACAATTCACATGGATGGTTTATTAAGGGTTGAGAGGGTGTCAAGATGAAGAAGAAAACTACTCCAAAAAATAAGGAAGAATTATCATAACATTTGGCAACCTTTTATCAGTACTGCTAAGCCAAAATACAGGAAGCAGCTGAGCCTCCTTGGAGTTGAAATAAATTCCAGGTCAAAGAACAAAATGTTCACAGAGACAAATTGAAAAATTGATGTTGAAAGGCATCTTCCATTTCTAACCCTCTATTTACCCATTACACTCTACTGGGTCATCCTTTCAAGCTGAATATATTTTCCCCTCTAAGGCCTAGTCAGACATACATGAATCTGTGAAAAAAGCAATGCAATTTCAATCAGCTATTTCCAAAGCTATGCAAACTAAAGAGGAATAGATGCTGTAGTCATTAAAAGGCATCCAATTTCACTTTAAATTCCAGGTTTTCAACAATTAGTTTAACCATTTAGATAACTTTCAAATGGTAAGGAATTTTTTTTTTGAAGGAATACCTTTTTTAATTGAAAGAAATGTTAAGATTAATTTTGGGCACAAAGAGATTCCAATATTCTCTGGGGAGAACTTTATACAATGAGGCATATTTAAATAAATACTTTAAAAGCCCAGACAAGTATAAAGTGATCCAATTTAATGATAAAACAGAAGAATTCCCCCTTTTGGCATGATTTTTGAAAAGGAAAGCAAACCCTTTAACAGGGCTTGAAACTGGTAAGACACAAAAAAAGAAAAAACTACCAATAAAACAAGATTTCTTCTGCCTGCAATACAGACCTCTCTTCTCTTCCCCCTACCTATTTTAATCCTATTCGTATCTTAGCACTCAAATTCAAATCCCACATCCTACCTACCATGAAGCCTTCCTGAGCCCCTCCAACCCAAACCACCCCCTCTTTCTGAGTCCTATAACTTAACTCAAGTTATCACATAGCTCGGTCTTTAAATTTTGTCTTCCCAACTTATACAATAAGTTCTGTACAGCATGGATCATCTGTTTTACTTATTTTCTATCCCCCACAGAGCTTAGGACAGTGAAATACACACCTCAGACATTCAAAAGATATTTGCTGAAAAGATCACATGCCACTGGAAACTTGTCTTCACATCCCAGCAAACATTCTTTCCTCATATGAGGGAGTTGCTGACCACATTCAACAGTTTTCTCTTACACTTCCCTGTATAATCTGGCCTCAAACCATCCCAGACTTTCATGAACAATGACTCCGGCAGAGAGTTTGGTTGTAACAGCCAGTGAGGCAGACAAAGTTCGTGTCTGGTGCCCTCTTTCCTTCCCTTTTAAACAGCACCCCTCTCCTGGAAACTCTCTGGGCTTGCTTCCTTGATCTGTAAAATGAAGGGGTTGGGACTATATGATTTCCACAGTCCTTTCCTGCTCTGAAATCTATGCTCCAATTCTCCTAGGGCATTGTGATCCTATCTCACCCATCCCCCACGCCCTCAAATCCTCTTCTCTCTTCTCTTCCTCTCTTCCCTCCCTCTCTCTTTCTCTTTTCCCCTCTCCTCATCTCCCTCTCTTCAGGAGGATATAAGTCGAATTTTGGTACAGTGATGCCACTCCATAGTATATCAACTATTTAACACTCTGCATGACTTAAGTTGCTTGCCTGCATAGAACCTTGGTGGGAATGGGACTTGAAGGGTTCAAGATGGGTGGGACAGGATAGGGAAGTGGAGAAAAAGAGAGAAGGAAGAGAGGAGAGGGGGAGGGAAAGAATGGAGAGGGAAGAGAGGGAGAAAAAGAGGAAGAGAAGGGGAGGGACAGAAAGAGGAGGAAAGGGGGAGGAGAGATGAAGGGGGGAGAGGGGAGGGAAAGGAGGGGGGGGAAGTGGGAGGGGGGAGGGGAGAAGGGGAACGGGGAGAGGGGGGAAAGAGAGAGGGGGGAGAGGAGAGGAACAGAGGTGACAGAGGGAGGGAAGAGAAATAGTTTATTTAGTGCCTGTGATCCATTCCACTTAATGAGTGTAAGCCCAGGGACTGAGATGGGAAGTATGAATCTGCTATTCTCTCAATTATTCTCAGTTCCTGAATGCATCTCACAGTATGAGCATCTCAGTAGACTGTATGATTCTAGAATCTCCTTTATATCACATTCATACTCAATCTCTTCATTCTGCTTAGTCTGGTAGAACTTCCTGATCAGCATAAGGCCTCTGCTATGTTTCCTCTGATTTTCTTGTGTTTTCTATGGCCTCAATCATTAAGCAAAAAGAGTAAGTTATACGGCAGTATGCATACCCCTTAATATGATTATATTTACACTTACATGTGAAGAGCTTTCAAGAGTATTTTTCCCTAATAATCAATTTCCCTGACAGCTGAATCTTTACCTGTTTTAGTTTTCTTCTATTTGAGTGGAAGTCCTGGTTCCCACCTGCCTCCTGATCAATACCTTAGCTGGGTGTAGTGAAAAATAAAATTTACATTCAATTATTTTCATGGCAACCATCTCAGATCCACTGATTGCTGATACAGACTTGTCTTCTTTTAATAAGGCCTTAACCCCTCTTTCCAACTAAAAACTTTTTAAAGATACCCTTCTATACTCTACCTTATAGACAATGTAACGTAATTCTGACTATAGACGTTTTCCTTTTCCCACTAAATTTAGATTCTAACCCCCAGTAAAGAGAAACTCAACTGTAATCTCTTAAAATATTATGGTTCACAGGAGTTTAATTCAACACACATCAATTATTCGAGCTAGTAAGATACAAACACAAATAAAATGGAGTACCTCCTATAAGCTAAGAGTTGTAAGAAGGCACATATTTATACTAAAAAAAATTTAATAAGTACATAAGAAAAGTATAAACAAAAATGTATCTCAAGATCAGAAGGGAAAGATTACTCCCCAGGTAAGGAGAGGAATTAGAAAAATCAAGAAAGGCACCACAGACATTCTGAACTTAAGCTGTACCCAAGGGCTGATAGGATTTACATTTCAAGAGAGAGCTCTTAAACAGGTCAATACCCTAAAGAAAGAACAAAATGTGGAATTTCAGAATTTAAGATACTATTTGGGGGTTTTGAGTCCAGAGTCCTACTGGGTGTACCTCTCAAACAACACCAGAAAGGCAAGTTTCCTTTTTTTACCTGTAGATGAAGTCAACTAGGAATCTGGATAAGTATCCTAACTGCAACATAGACAGAATCTAAGAATGTTAGCTTTTGAAGACATATTTGGAGACCATCCCCTCAACCCCATTTACTGTTTTTCATTTTGTCAGATAAAAAGCGGCAGCTTCCACTAAAGTCTTTAAGTGTTAATACATGTCTATTGTCTGCACTAGAACTAGGTCTCCCAACTCCTCGTCCAGATAGATGTCTTTCCCCTACATACACCATGCTATCTTTCTGATGGGAAATTCATTTGCAAGATAAGCTGGATCCTGTATGCCATTCTCAGTCCTTGATGTAGGTACCCTTTATGGGTGAACCCACTAATAAAAAGGTTCTTAAGCAATAAAATCCCCTGATTTCATGAGTAAATAATTTGTAGTTGAAGTCTGAGTGTCTGACTGAAATTATAAGAAGTTATAAGTGATTTTTAAAAAGTTTATTGGGGCAGGGGGAGAAAGCCCAAGGTCCAGGAAGAAATCATGATAAGTACTTCATACCCAATTCTATACAGTAGTTCTTTAGAGATGACAAAGCAGTTTCCCCAAAACACCTCATGGAGACACAAATATGACTATACATATTTTAGACATGGAAAAACTATGGATAAAAATGGTTAAGTGCTTTTGCCAAGATCAAAGGAGTACTTCTTCAGGCTTAGAAGATGAATTCCAATGCGGTGACCAGGTAGCACAGTGAGTAAGAGCACTGGCTCCAGGGTCGGGATGACCTGGGGATTGAATCCGGGCTCAGACACTTAGCACCCACCCAGAAACACCTGGCCGTGTAACCTTGAGCAAGTTACTTAACCCCGATTGCTTTAAAAAAAAAAAAAATTCCAACTATGATGTTCTTTCCACTAAAATATAATACCTCTTCAAAAGGAATGTCATAAAACATAGATCATTTTTCACTCAAAAAGTTTTTCTTATTACTAAATGATAACTCAGGAAAATTACATGCTTGCTCTACCAAATCACATCATCTGCTATGGAATTTTACCTTGGGAAACTGTTAGTATAAATTTAATGGTAGGGAAAATATTTAATTGTGACCCAACAGCAATAAAAGTGCAAGAATCATCTTTGCCTCAACTACTTGCTGGTCTACTCCCTTTTATTTAAGAAATGGAGAAGTCGCTGGATTTTCCAGGTCATTCTAGATTTCTGGGCTCATTTTACAAGCTGATTTCCCATGAAATCAGCTCAAAAAAATAACTGTCATCCACAGACATGTTTCTCATAGGTTTATCTTTGCTAAGGCAACAATTCCTTATGACATCACAGAAGAGGGCAGGCTGCATCCAAAGCAAACCAGATGTTACAACTTCAGATGACAGTTGCAGAGAACTTCTGAGGATCATATTCTAGGAAGAGGGTAAGATAAATAATTTCCTACAGTGATCACTGAAGAATTAGATAATGTTTAATAGCTTGGCACTGCCAGGCTTCAGCTTAACCCAAAGGAGAAAAATATTAAGGAGTATTAAGTACCAGAGTGGATGAAAGTTGTCCTCCCTCAACTGCAACCTGATTTTTCTTTTTCAATGTAGATAATACCACATGATCCAAACTTGCTCCCCCATCCAAGATTCCAGATCTCACATCATTCCTGGGTTTCTTGGGTTCTCCTCCCAAGATCCCAAGGCTGGAGGAGAAAGGCAGGGAAGGGTCTCCCTTCTGAAAAAAACCCTTGGAAAGGCATTTGTAGCATGGCTGGGAATGGTTGCTTGGAGACCAGATGATCCTGAATTTCAGTTGCCCTGGCAACAACATGGCTAGCACTAAAACAAGAGCCAGCAATACATTTCCTATTTCAAATTTGGAGTTTTAGACTATAAAATGCTAATACAAGGTCTGCCTCTCCCTCATTCCCCAACCCCACCCAATAATGATTATGTAGACACTTAGTAAAATAATCTCATGATGAAATCTAAAGGCTAAAGTTTCTTACATTTGCTGGCCTGAGGAAGAATGTCATATAAAGCCAATATTAATCTTTAAATGACCACTTCAATTACACAGCAGCAGTCTGAACTCACAAGGCATATAATGTAACAGAAAATTCACTAGATTTCTCTACAATCAAAAGTCCTGGGTCCTAGTTGTAATCTACCTCTGCCATTTATTAAATATACAGACCAGTACTAACTTAGGTAAATAACTTCACCCCTCTGGACCTCAATTGCTTCTTTTACCATCAAGGTTACTCTAAAATCCTTAGATTCTGACATCTAATACTGATATTCCACAATTACTATTTCTTAAGAGTTTATCCTGGGGTGGCTAGGTGGCACAGTGAATGGAACACCGGTCCTGGAGTCAAGAGGACCTGAGTTCAAATTCGACCTCAGATACTTAACACACATACACACACACAAATAAAACCTAGCCATGTGACCTTGGGCAAGTCACTTAACCCCAATTGCCCCATCTTCCCCCTCTAAAAAAAAATTTTAAAGCACACACAAAAAAAGTTTATCCTCTGCCACAAGCAAGACAAATTTACCGGTTTTGCTAGAAAACACTACTAAGCAGATTTCTGTGCAAAAGTAGTTCCTGCCACCACTGTGGTAAGCAAGGGCAGAGAGCATAAAACAAGAAAACACATGAAGAATAGAAGTGGACCTAGAACCTGGATTTACAGGAGCAAATTTCACAAAAGGAAATAGTACCAAGATTCTTGCTGGGTGACTCAAGGAGATTACTGTAAGTCCACAAAGGGCAAGGAAAGTGCCTCTGGACATAGTTTAATAATGCAATATGTGGAAAGGAGTTGACTGTAAAAGACAGAAATTAATTCTTTGGTTCTTCCCCCTAATCTATTTCAACCATAGCTATTTTTCTCCGTTAGCAAGAGATCAAAGGTGGCCATTGGTCGTTCTGAATTCCACTGTAGAATAGAGGTATGGAATATCAATGATTCAAATGTAATTCTCTTTAAAATTCTCTTTTAAAATCTTTAAGAGGTCACTAGGAAATATTATAAGGAAAAGGCAAAATTAAGCTTTCAGGATATCGGTAAAAGCACTAAAGTTCACATCATATGAACCCCCAAGAAATCTCAGATTTAGTGCCACAATTCTGAATTAGGGTCATTCACTCAATGAGAATTTACTTCTAAAAAGTTCTTATGATCAAAAGCAAACTCATTATCAAAAAGTACTTATTAAATACCCAAATTCTGAAAATTCTCTTTATGACATGGGTACCTCTCTCACAGGTTACTAAGTACACTAATGAGAAGTTGAGGAGGCAAGAGACTAACATGGAACAAGGAAAAAAGGAGGAAAAGCTAGCAAAATTAGACAGATCTGTTGGGGCTAGCCAGGAATCATGGGAACTCTAATCCAATAATCCTTCCATTATGATTTTAATCTCTAATTAATTACCTTGATTAATAAAAAACATTAAGTTATGCCTTTCTAACAGAATAACACTATTGCTCTTTTAAACCCCAATTTGAAGAACAGTCCTAAACTTTTACAGAATATTTTAAGGATTTATAAATTTTAATAACTACATCATCCAAACAACTCTGTTAAAATCAATTATTCAATATTTCATGTCACCACTTCAACAAGATCATCGGGTACTATGGAAACCACTGTGTCATCAATAATTAAGGGTTATTATCATAATTATCATAACTCAATTATTATTATCAATTATCATAACTCCAACTTGGTCAGGGTCCTCATAATCATACAGCCCATGCAGACAACTTTTGTAAATCATAAGCCTGAAAGACCTTAGCATTCTTCCTCTTGTTCTTAAATTTGCCTAGTAAACAGAGCTGGAGTAGATTTCTAAGAGAGAGTCTCCTCAGCACACATGGGTGTCCTTTGATAGCCTCATTTAAATAATCTAATCTGAGAATGGCTATTATGGCAGCCTCAAGCTCCCATCAACACAAACTGTCAAGGGTTTTTAGATTTCTATTAAGAAATTTCTGTCTCTGGCTATACTGAATGCAGAAATACTTTGACAGGTATGTATGGGGTTGTGGGGGAGGGGGAATAGTCTGTATGCATGTACATTAGAAAAGGAGTGGATATCAGAACTATATTATGTACCTTAGAAATACATGAATTTTTCCAATTTTTTTTCCAATCATTATGATCTTGAACCATTCCTTTCGGTCTCTTGCAACACCAAAGTTCCACTGGTTTTTCTCATAGCAAGGCAGGCCAGTGGACTAGTAACCAATGACTCAAGAGTGTCAGTATGCATATGGATGTTTAACAAATGCCATATGATGAGAAGGTGTAATAAGCAGGTAGCAAGAATATGAGCTTTCCAGACAGATATAGCTGGAACACTATAGTATATAACTGGAAGGCAAGAACTAAACCCAAGCTATAGACTTTCCATATTACAGTGAAAGATCCTATATCAATCACGATTGGGGATGACATCATTAGTTCTATAGTATAAATAAATCTACAATATAAAAAAATGCTTTAAGATAATTTTAATGAACAAAATGTGTGTGTGTGTGTGTGTATATAAACACACACGTGTGGGCATGTATATATACACATTATGTACTACAAGCATGTATGTATGTGTGTATGAAGCCCTAGAGACTGACTGATTTCTTTCAGATTACACGACTTGGGGGCAGCTAGGTGGTGAAGTGAATAGAGCACCTGCCCTGAAGTCAGGAGGACCCAAGTTCAAATCTGGCCTCAGACACTTGACACGCTTACTAGCTGTGTTACCTTGGTCAAGTCACTTAGCCCCAAATGCCTCACCTCCCCCACTCCCCCCCCAAAAAAAATAACAACAAAAACAAACTACATGATTTAAAGCTCCTTGAGATAGAGGATGAGGGTCCTGGTGACAGAATGGCATGGAATTTATCTAGGGGGTCAGCAGGACAGTTCATAACTGATTCTCCTTTTCCTATTCTTAGAATGCCTAGGCTTCTCATACTTTTCCCCAGGTTGTAGAACTCAATTTCCATCTACTATCTAAACCAATAGGAAGGAGCTCTGCTACCTGCTAGACACTGCTAATGTATTCTAATTACCGCTCTCTCCCAATAGCTGTGCCACAAAATGAACACTATGAGCTTGACTGAGTACTGGTCATTGGGCATACACTGACCTTCAGTGCTTTGTAGATGACCCCTGGGTGCCTGGGAGAACGGGTGGTGTTGTTCTCTAGCTGCTGCTCCAAGGCCCACCTGAGCCCAGAGAAATCTGTAGGGGGATTGTAAGTCCTTGTTCCTTTGTAGTGGATGGAACTGAAAGCTTCAGGGAATCGACCCAGCTTCCGAAACCGGTCCTGGATCAGCTTCTCAGGCACCTCAGAGGGGTGATCTGTGAAGGCACAAATCCAGGTACATGAGCAAATAGCTTAAAAAAAATTTTTTTTGATAATCTGAAGATTGTTAATGTTGGCATCTTCCTTAACTTCATAAAGAATGTTAGCAAGACAGAAAAGGAAGTTTCTCTTGTCTATTCCCAGCTATTTCTTCCTAGAGGTCCTTTAGACCTTTTAAGAGAGTAGAAGGAGTACACAGACACAAGGGGCCTGAAGTCGCTATTTCTCCCACAGCTTATCAGAAGTCACAAACTGAAGCAAAGCTGGGGATCAGCACAGAATAGGCCCTTGGCCAACACATTTCTACAATAATTTAGCGTGTATCATTTATAAAATGAAGATAATTCATTATCTCCAAGTCTAGGAAGAGAGCCACATCAAATAAAACAGAAGTAGAAATCACATGTAATAAAAGACAAATCAAATCAATTTTTCCTAGTTCTACTCCCTTTCTCAGAACTACAAAGAATTTGTCTGTTCTAAGTCTACCTCAAATTTCTATAAAGAATTCTCGATAATGCAACATCCTATGATAATGCAACCTCCTAGAGGTAAAATAAAAAGATGACTAAATTACAGACCCAAAGGTAGCAATGAACCTCTTTCCTAAAGCCCTGAAGACTAAAACAGAATATTCCAATAACATAGAAGCTCAATATTCCAATACACAGAAAAAATCTTAAAATAGTCTCCTTCCTCTTTTTAAATTTATAATCACAGAGCTGAAAAGAACCATGAAAATCATTTGGTTCAACCTTTCTATTTTACAAGTAAAGAAATCTTTCTCTTACTCATACAGGTCCCCTAAAACAAATATTATTGATTTTACGTTATTCCTTCCTGGTTTCCCTGGTTTGAGTAAAATACCTGGCAAATATGATATGGAGGTCCCCCCCGCACTAGAAATTAGGCCTAACATTAAAACTCTGATGAATGCATGAGCAAATTATGTTACCTCTGGAATTGACCCCTTTATAGTGCTAGATTAGAAAATGGGACCAATATTATGCTACAGGATAATAATTTTACATCAGGTTTTTACTAAATGGAGTTAATTATCTATGATATTTCCATATCCATGCAACATAAAACCATTCTGCAATGAGGTTCTGCTACAGATCACCAAATAATTATTCCCAATTCCCCAAATTACAAGGATAGTTTATGTAATATTAGTGGTAATGTTTCTTAAATGCATTAACTTTATTTTTTTTAATATGAACTTGAAAACATCAACAAACATGAACATTTCCTTCCACAAAGGATAGGAAAAAAGAGGATTGTATGGGATACAATATAAAAATATATTACAAGGGGTGGCTAGGTGGCACAGTGAAGAGAGCACCGGCTCTGGAGTCAGGAGGACTTGAGTTTAAAATCCGACCTCTGACACTTGACACTTAACACTTATTAGCCGTGTGACATTGGGCAAGTTCACTTAAGGCCAATTGCCCTGCCCTCCAAAAAGCAAAAAAAAAAAAAAATTATATATTACAAAGATTTGCCATGCCCCTTTTCTGAACTTCTGCTTTCTTCTCTGTATCTTTAATGTTTCAATGATACTTTTTCCTTTTTTTGTGTGTGCTCCTTTTTCCCCTAGGGGGAGGAAGTGTCACAACTATCAAGACCCCCTTTTCCCACTCCCCATCATAATATGGAAAATTCCTCCTAGATCAGAAATAGTAACTACTCCTATCCTAACCAACTTAAAAGGCAAGTATCTAACATCATTATTCAAATAGACCTCCACAGTAGACTATTTTTTACTTTAAATATATTAATGAATTTTTATACTCATCCATGGGAAAGGTACCTCAAGAAGTTTACAATTTAAGAAAATGAGATCTAACATGGTCAAGGCAAACTAACATAGGATCAAAGGGCTTAGAAGGAACTAGAACTAGAAGGAAACTTAATAATCATGTACTCTAGCAGTTCTCAACATGTGGTCTGAAGGACCATCAAAACTATTTTCATAATACTAAGATGTAATTTGTCTATTAAAATGCTCCTTCCTTTATTAACTAATTATCTGTGTGAGGCTAGATTTGCTTCACATACTTTGACCAAAACAACATATCCCAATAGATTGAATATAGAAACAAAGCTAAGACTCAATTGTATTCTATGTAGCCAGATAGTAAAGAGATTTACAAAATAATATAAATCAATGCTACTCATCTCACTATTGTTTGTTTTGAAAAAGTTATTTTCATAAAACTGGCATGTTAACTTGTAATAAATTTATTGTTTTTAAATAAGTTAATAAAAATTTTAAATTTTTATTAATCTTAATTTCTAATACAATAAATATTTATTAAATGTAACCCACCTAAACAAAAGCTCCTTGAGGCCCTCAATAATTTTTAAGGCATCCTAACACCAAAATATTTGAGAAATACTAGTCTAGTCTATCCCCTTCAATTTACAGGTAAGGAAACTGAGACAGAGAAAAGTGATTTGTCCAAGGACATACAGAAAATGGGCAGAGCCATCACTCAAACCCAGATTTTCTGACTCCAAATCAAGCATTTTTTATGTGATACTTAGGCAAATTCCTTTAAAAAAAAATTCTTTTCCTAAGATTTTTGTTTTTTAAAAAAGTTTTTCCTCCACATCTTTTTTCCCTTCTTTTTGAGGAAGGAAAGGAAAACAGCCAACATTTACTATGCCCATATTATATATGAGGGAAAGAAATACACAAAGAAGGGGGAAAGAAAAGACTATATTACCAATCACCAGGAAAGTACTAGCAAACTAATAACTACTTAATTTTTTTCTTTTATTCAGCAAGATCAATATACATCTGCAACTACTCACCAGAACCCAAGAGCTGGGTATGTACTGTTTCATGGAAAATGATGACTGCAGGGCCCAAAGTAGATAAAGGGACATCTAGGCCACAGCGAGCAGAGGTGGCCTTGAGCTCTTTAGTAAAGTGTTTCAGGTAGGCTTCTGAAGCATCTCCAAGGAATTTAAAGAGGTCGTTATGCAGTCTGTCTGCATGAGTCCGATAGATGACCAGATCAGAGATGGCTAGAACCTTGAGCAGCAGTCGCGTCCTCTGGCTTAGATTGACAGTAGCTCCCAGGAGCCCTTCTGTATCTACTACTGCCACTTTGTGGACTGGGTCATAGGCTGCCCAAACCCCGACTGTGCAAGACTCTTGAGCTGGGGATGTTTTGAAGACCTCACGGCCATAGAAAAAAGTATGGTTAAGGGTATGAGACTTTCCATCCCCAGTATTTCCAAAAATGGAAACCACCTTCAGATGTTGGTCAGGTTTGCAGTCCAGTTTCTTTATAAAGTCTTCTTCATTTATTACCTTATAAAACAACACAAAACAGTGAAGCATGAAATGGGTAGAAACATAACCAAATAGAATCAGCACTTAGAAGCTAAGGCCCCTCATCAATTATTTATCAAGAGGAGAAAGAATTGGGTAAAAGTCATTAATAGCAACCACATGATCACTGTTCAGTGCCACCCTCCAAAATCAATTCTGAGCCTCTCCTGAAGCCACTGCTGATTCAGTAACTGGTCTTGAATATCAGTGACCCGTATCCAATATGTATAAGTTATATGACATGAACTGGCCATTTCACTTCTAAAATTTCTTCATCTGTAAAATGGGGGCAATACTTACACTAGCCTATCTCACAGGGTTGTGGTAAAGAAAAACCATACTAAACCTTAAAACAACAGAAGTGAGCTATTATTAACTAGGTATCAAACTTCATCAGTCCAACAATTCAGCTGACTGCTAGATTAAAGGATTCATAGAGATCATCTACTCCAAGCCATTCAGTTCCTATGGACAGGGAGAGGAACAGGGACATAAAATGGCCACAACAAGGAAAAAATGAAAAGAACCCAAGGATTTAAGGGTGTGTCTGTTGCTCTCTATTCTAAGCCAACTCTGAGAGAAAGAGGGCACAACTGACTGGCAGGAGTAAGTAAAGGCACATAAGTTAACTTTGCAAGAATTCCTGAAGGGTGTCAAGAGCCAGTTGAGGGTGCAAAAATACAGGTCCAGACCCAATCTTAGGACAACGACACAGAAAAGTGAAAACCCAACCATTTCAGTTTCTACATTCAAGGTTAAATCATGAAGTGGAAAGGGCCCTGACTCTGAGATGTGGAATGGACACATTAAGGGAAGACTTGGAGGGTCCAGATATACTGGATATACCCAATTCCCCTGCCACTTTCAACCTACATCCAGGTGATCTAGTGTTGCTGATTACCCACCCAAATTCGAAATAGAGCCAGCTAGTGCAATTCTATCCAAGAGAAATGGTTAGAGAGGGGCAGCTAGGTGGCGCAGTGAATAGAGCACCAACCCTGGAGTCAGGAAGACCTGAGCAGAAATCTGGCCTCAGACAGTGGACACATTTACTAGCCATGTGACTTTGGGCAAGTCACTTAACCCCAACTGCCCTCCAAAAAGAAAAAGAAATGGCTACAGAAATTCTATCCATTGCAAAATTTCTAAGGAGAAAAATCAAGAGGGGGAAGGGAAGAGAATGAGCATTTGTATAGCACCTACTCGTTTGGTCCTCAACAACAAACCCTGTAAGATGCTACCCTCATTTTACAACTGAGAAAAACAGAAGCAAACAGAGGTTAAGTGACTTGCCCAGAATTACACAGATAGTAAATGTCAGAGGCCAGATTCTGACCTCAGGTCTTTCTGACTCCAAGTCCAGCATTTTATCCACTGTGCCATCAAGTGCTTCTAAACGAAGAGGCAAAGGATATAAAGTCAGTGGATCCCAGACTGCACCAGGGTACAAATCCCAGATTTAATACAGGAGCACATATACTGAGAAATTGGCACAATCTCCACACTGGCTCCCTAACCCAGAATGTTAGAGCTGTTCCGACTGGCAAAGTGAAGAAAAAGCTGACAGCACTTCTGCCAATTCTGCAGGAGGCCTTCCCTAGTCCCGCCTCATCCGTCAGGGCGTTTTCCTTTACGGATGATCTTCATCCCTTCCGTATGCACTCTGTGTGTGCCGAGTTGTTCACATGTTGTCTCCCACAGTTCTCTTTGTATTCCTAGCATTTGACCCAGTGCCTGGCACACAACAAACACTTAATAAATACGTGTTGGCTGATGAACTTTCTAAAAATGTAAACAAAAAACAGGATCACGGCCCAGAGGGAGTAAGACACATAATGCAGTCATCAAAGAACTCCAGGATAAAGAGGTAAAAAAAATGCCTTTCATTTTACCATTCAGTTCTCCTCTTTGACCAACACCAACTTTGACAGGACATGGAAGCTATCGGCTAACAGTACCCTTCTACCGAATGGTTCTAGCAGTTTCATGATGTGGGACCACTATCAGAACAAATGGACATGTCCTCTAGGAAACCGTGTGCAGCAACAGACTAGACTAATACATTCTTCTTATCCACACTAAATTCAGGCCTCTAGAAGCATATGCCTTCACCTGGCAAGGGGAGCAGTACACATTTGCAATGGCATTTGAACATCCAAATCAGCCAAAACTTGGTCTATCAAAACATGGCCAGGTGAGGTATAACTCATACATCACAATGAGGGGTTGAACATTTTATCAATAACTTGATAATTAGTCGAGGAACAGTCTGCAATTAAGAAAATTCAGATCCAGTGAGTTGTCTTTAAGGGACCAAAGGCAGACTGTTAACACAGAGTTACAAGTTACAAGGCCCAGAAGATAGTTACCAGCATGGGTGAGACATTCCCACCAAATACACTGCTTCTGCATCTTATTCCACTGACCAAATAAAAAAAAACCATCAATGGCTGGTTGACTTGAGTTCTGGCAACCGTATATTCATCAGCTCCTAATAAGGCCCATTTACTGAATAACCAGGAAAACCACTTTCTTTCAGTGGTGACTGTCTAAGGAACAACAGTAACAGCTGACATTTTATATAGCCCTTTAAAAGTTTCCAAAGCACTTTATGCACATAATCTTACTTAAGCTTTAAAACAACCTTATGTGAAAAAAAATTTTAACTATATTTAAAAATTTTTTAAAAACCAACCTTATATGGTAGGTACTACAGGTAGCTCAAGGTTAAATTATCTGCCTGGGGTTACACACCTAGTAAATATCAGAGGCAACATTTGAATCCAGGACTTCCTGATTCCAAATCAAGGACTCTATTCCTGATACACATTTGTTTTCAGCAAAGTAAAGACTACAATTCAGATACCTTTAGGTCTGTGTCCAGATGAGGGCACAAAATTTAAAGTCTCTGTGTTTAATCAGGATTTAATATGGCTCTGGAAGTCCCTTACTGGCAACAGATAAAAGCAACCAATAGGTTTCTGGGGCAGGGCAATGCCAGATGCCATGGGGCAGAAAACATCTTTTAAGAGACAACTGATATTGGGGCAGCTATGTGGCGCAGTGAATAGAGCACCAGCTCTGAAGTCAGAAGGACCTGAGTTCAAATATGACCTCAGATGCTGGACATACTTACCAGCTGTGTGACCTTGGGCAAGTCACTTAACCCCAACTGCCTTGCCTTCCTAGTGTCAACTAGGAGCAATTGATAAAGAGATCAAAGAAAGGGGTAACTGACCCCAAAAATCTTTTCTGTGGCACAGAACTGGAAACTGAAGCATCCTCATCTATTGAGGAATGGCTAAACAAGCTATGGTATGTGAATGTGATGGAATATTATTGTGCTGAAGAAATTATGAAGGATATATATGTTAGGTATTATATTTCTTGCCTTCTCAATGAGTGAGGGGTAGAGAGAGGAAGGGAGAGAATTTGGAACCAAAAATAAAAATAAGGAAAAAAAGTTTTAAAAAATTTGAAAGGGACTAAAGGTTTTAGTGAAAGCTGGGAAGACTTGTATAAAATGATGCAGAATGTACTGAGAAGATGCAGGATAACAGTTTATATTATAACAACAATATTATAGACAAACAACTTTTAAAAGACTCAGGAACACTTACCAACATAATGACTAACTATGATTCCAAATGACTATCGATGATGATTTATGCTAATCATCTCCTGTCAGAAAGGTGACAGGATCAAAGTACATATTGAGACATACTTCTTTTGGACACAGCTAATGTGAGAATTTTGTTTTGCTTGACCACATATATTTGTTACAAAAGTTTTGTTTTTCTTTTTCATTGGAGAAGGGGAAGAGAAGGGCAAGGTGGGAGGCAGAGAAGTCAGATTTTCATCAATTCAAAAACTGTTTCAAATAAAAATACTTAAAAGGCAACTGGTAGTTTGTTACTAGGTACTAAGGGTATCCAAAAGTTTAAATCATGATGCTACAATAACTGAAGTCAGAGTTGCCAATTATGGGTTGAATAATGGCAGACCCTTCATCCCTAGAGCAAGCAGTATACAGCCGCAATATAATCAAATGACAGTAGTATATGACTTATTTGCCTATACCTGGCCTCAACAGGACAGTAAACTGCACACCCAGTCAAAATGACTCCTTGGCTGACTCCAACACAGACCCCACAGATGGATTATTGAGGGTAGCTCTGTGACCTGACAATATGAGAGGAATGGGGACAACTTAGGGTTCACAGATGCCTGTGCCCAATATACCAGCGCCACTCAGAAATGGAGAGCTACCATCCTCCAATCAAAGTCATTTGATGATTCAAGATGAAGGGGAAAGGAAATGGCTGTGCTATTCATCCTGTAGTAAGACACACCAAATTCTAGACCTAAGAGGTAATATATACTGATCCATAAATTGAACTCAGCTAACTGGTCTGAGTATGGCAGACTCAAGGAAATAAAATTGGAGATAAAGAAATATGAGCCAGAAACACGATGGAAAATGCCAGCCAAAACCAGAGAAAGACCTATGAAGCTGGAATATAGAACGAAGCAGACTATTTTCTTTGTTGTTTTTTTTAATTTCATGGTTTTTACCATTTGTTATTTATGCAACATGACTAACATGAAAATTTGTTTAATAGGAATGTATCTGTAGAGTCCATATCAGATTGCAAGCCATCTTGGGGAGGGAGGGGAAGAAAATTTAAAACTTATGTTTGTTGAAAACTAAAAATAAATACTTTAATTAAAAAAAGATATGAGCCAGGACTTTTGGGGAGGATCTTCTTTCAGTATCATCCTATCTCTCCTTCGTATCTCAACCAAACTCTTAGAAAAGGCAACCTCCACTTCCTCTGCTCATCTCTCAACCCTTTGCAATCTGCTTTCTAAACCTCATCATTAGACTTGAGATTGCCCTTTCCAAATTTACGGATCACCTGTGAATTGCAAATCTGAGGATCTTTTCTTAGGCCTCACATCCTTCTCCACCTAATTGCTTCATGTGCCACTGCTGATGAACTTTCCTCTCTGGGCTTTCATGACACTAGGAACGAAAGGAATACAAATTATTACAAATATTATCTCATCTGAGCTCCACCACCACCCTGGGAGGAAGATACTATTTTTATCAAGGAAACTGAGGTTGTCAGAGTAAGTAAGTGACTTGCCTAGGATGACACATCTAGTAAATGTCTGAGACTGGGATTGAACTCGAGTCTTTCTGACTTCAGGCCCACCAGCTGCCTCTTGTCTTTTCCTCCTACTTGTCTAATCAGTTCTCAGTGTATTCTGCTGTTCAACATCATCCAGATCACATCCCCTAACTGTGGGTCACAGGCTCCTTGGTGTCTTTTTTCTCTACATTTCTCTCTCAAGACCTCATCAGGTCCTATACATTTAAGTTATTTCTATGTTTATGACTCCCACATCTGTCAGAATATCCAGTCCACTCTCGACCTGGTTTAATTCCACATCCCAAACTGGATGTCCCAGAGATATTTCAAATTAACATGTCCAAAACAGACTTCATTATCTCCACCACCACCTTCCACCCGGACTCAGGCCATGCCCACCCCTCCTTTCAAAAACTTTCTTTCTATTGAAAAAAAACTTTTTTCTATTGAAGGCACCACCATTTTTCTACCCTCCCAGGTTTATAATCTTGGAATTATGAACTTTTCACTCTCAGTCCGTAACTGATCAGTTGGGAAATCCTGCATTTATGTTTCTATAACATAACAATAGCTAGTACTTTTATAGCACTTTAATGTTTATAAAGTACTCTACAAATATCCCATTTTATCCTTACAACAGCCCTGGAAGATAAATACTACATTTTTCACATCTGACCCCTGTACACATATACCTACCACCTTAGTTTAGGCTCTCATCATCTCTCATATCTATTATTGCAAATAGCTTAAAGGACCTACCTACCTCAAATCTCTCCCCATTTCAATTCATCCTCACAGTGCTACCAAAGTATTTTTCTTAAGCACAAATCCAACCATGTCACTGCCCTACTCAATCTATTCCACTGGCTTCCTCTTACTGCCTCTGGAATCAAATACAAACTCCTTGGTTTAGTTCTTTACATGTTGACCCAAATCTATCTTACCAGCCACAATGAAAATCACTCCCCTCTGAAATTGGGAAAGAATCTTTACAACCTATGTCTCTGATAAAGGACTCATTTCCAAAATATACAAAGAATTGAGTCAAATGATCAAAGGATATGAACAGGCAGTTTTCAGAGAATATCTATAAGCACATGAAGAAATGCTCTAATTCACTATTGATTAGACAAATGCAAATCAAAACAACTCTGAGGTACCACATCTCACCAGTCAGATTGGCTAAGATGACAAAACAAGAAAACGATAAATGCTGGAGAGAATATGGGCAAATTGGAACACTAATGCATCACTGGTAGAGTTGTGAATTGATCCAGCCTTTCTGGAGAGCAATCTGGAATTATGCCCAAAGGGCTATAAAATACTTTCATACCCTTTGATCCAGCAATACCACTCCTAGGGTTATATCCCAAAGAGATCATAGAAGTGGGAGAAAGACCCATATGTACAAAAATGTTTATACCAGCTCTTTTTGTGGTGGCAAGGAATTGGAAATTAAGGGGGCACCCATCAATTGGGAAATGGTTGAACAAGTTGTGGTATATGCATGTTATGGAATACTATTGTGCTATAAGAAACGAGGAGCAGATGGTCTTCATATTAACCTGGAGAGGCTTATACAAACTGATGCTGAGTGAGAAGAGTAGAACCAGGAGAAATTTGTACACAATTACAGACACAACATATGTGTGATGACCAACTTTGATAGACTGGACTCCTCTCAGCAATGCAGTGATATAAGTCAATCCCCAAAGACTCATGATGGAGAGAAATATGTGCATTCAGAGAAAGAATTAGAAAGAACTGAGTTTATATCCAGGTGGAAGCAAAATACCTGATTTTTTTCCTTCTCTTATTTGGTTTTATGTCCTCTTTACCATTTTTCATTCCAGCTGATACAATCCATCTCTATAACCTGACTAATGTATAATGTGAAAGTATTTACAGATCCTATACTTGACTATATGCCACCATGGGGGGGAGGGAGGGAGGGGGACAAAATGTGAAACTCAAGGAATTGTGGGATTGAATCCTGTAAACTAAAAGGAAAAAAATTAATTAAAAAATAAAAAATATACATATATTTAAAAGGGGAGGGGGCAGCCAGGTAGCATAGTGAGTAAGAGCACCGGCCCCAGTGTCGGGATGACCTGGGGGATCGAATCGGAGCTCAGACACTTAGCATCCACCCAGAAACACCTGGCCATGTAATCTTGAGCAAGTTACTTATCCCCAATTGCTTTAAAAAAAAATCACTCCCCTCTGCACTCAGTAATGGAGACAAACTTCTTTTCTCTGTTCCTCACATACAACATTCCATTTCTTGTTTCTGGGTCTTTCTGATGGAATTCTAGCCACTGCCCCTGGATAGCCACTGCCCCCAGACCCAATATCTCATATTCCTCATATACCTCACTGACTCACTAGAACAACAGGTGTGCCCATGATTTTAACCACAATAGTATGCCCATCCATCTAGTCCCAGAGAGGACCACAATAGCCAGCCAATAAAAAAGCAGCAGGATGTTTGACCACTAAATCACAGCCTAAGTAGATGCCTGTGTAGAGTAACAGCAAAGAACTGTCCTAAGGTTAACTTATGACAAAAAGAGGCTAGTTACAATATCATCATATGTCAATACCCCACCATGGGTTTTTCTATATGCATTCTGGCTAACCCTATGTGCAGTTCTACCAAAGCTAGGACTCTTCCCCATATAAACAAATCCCTCCTATAATTTAATATTCATATATTCTGTAATGATGTAATTGCATCTTTTGCTCTATAAAAATGTCTTGGGTAGGCTAGATGGTGCAGTGATCATGGAGTTGAGGACCTAGGGTTCAAATCTGGCCCCAGATACTTAACACTTATTAGCTGTGTGACCTTGGGCAAGTCACTTAACCCCAACTGCCCTGCCTTCCCCCTTCCAAAAAGGAAAAAAAAAAAGCTCTGTCTTGCTTTGCTAAGCTGCTGGTTCCTTTAAGGAACATAGCCCAATTACTGAGAACATAATCCTCAATAAATGTCTTTGTGTTGGAGATGGTCTGAGTCTGTGAATTCTTTACAGATGACTCCAAAACACACCTTCCTCAACATTTTCACTGACTGTTCCCAATACCTGGAATGAACTTCGTCTTCACTTTGACTTCATAGAATCTCTTCCTTCAAGTTACAACTCAAGCACCACCTTCTACATTAAACCTTTCTTGAACCCCCCCATTTCCTGGTACCTTACTTCTGAAACTCCCTTGTATTTATCAACTTTGTATTTATTCAGTAGATACTTACAAAAGTATTTGTTATCGGGGCGGCCAGGTAGCACAGCGAGTAAGAGCACCAGCTCCAGTGTTGAGAAGACCTAAAGATCGAATCCCGGGCTCAGACACTTAGCACCCACCCAGAAACACCTGGCCGTGTAACCTTGAGCAAGTTACTTAACCCCAATCAATTGCTTAGGGGCGGCCAGGTGGCTCAGTGAGTAAGAGCACCGGCTCCAGTGTTGGGATGACCTGGACCAAATCCGGGCTCGGATACTCAGCACCACACCCAGAAATAACTGGCTGTGTAACCTTGAGCAAGTTACTTAACCCCTATTGCTTTAAAAAAAAAAATTTAAAAATTAAAAAAAAAAGTATTTGTTATCCCCTCCATTAGAATATGAGCTTCTTGAGAACAGGAAATGTATTTTTTGTTGACTGTAGAACACTGAATTTTTGTCCTTAGCACCTAGCACAGTACTGGGCACATAAAAGGAGCTTAATAAGTGCTTGCTTGAGGTATCCCATTTAATCATTTGTGTCCCTCATTACTGTCTCCTAAAATTGCCCCAATGAAGAAAATGAGCACAACAACAAGGATAACAGACTTATACAGCCTAAAACAGAAACAACTAGAGCACTGCCCAGACTCCTAGACCCAATGGACCCCATGAACAGATGATAGGGAAGGTGTATCATACAAAATTACAGCATGCAATTAACCAGATCCAGTCTTGTCACATCAATAGCCAAATGCATTAGCTGCCAGCACATATAACCAACAACCCCTGAACTCTAGGTCTGGCAATATCCTCCAAGAATAGCCATATGTCTTCTTTCATTGTGGGGAAAGAGGGAGAAGAGAGTACTGACTGGGGGAACTCATGGTATAAAAGAAATAACACTAAATTTGTAGTCAAAAGGATCTGAGTTTATTTCTTGGTATTCTGTGTGACCTGGGGCAAATCACTTAACCTTATTTGATTTCAGTTTCCTCAACTATCATGGGGTTTAGATTAGATGATCGATAAGGTCCCTTTATGATCCTAAGACACCTCAGGAGCTGTGCATTCCCAAACCACCAAACACTGGCAAAAATAAGGGCTCCCTAGCTTTCAATCAGTGATCCCATTTTACCACTATGTAAGTTCAAGAGTAGACCTTGGAACATTTAATAAAATGAGCTTTTCAAACACTGAATAACCCTCAAACAGGTAGCATTCTGGAATGCTATGAAGATCCATTCAAGACTCAAAACTTTTACAACTTTTAGGAAAACCAAGATTTACAAGGCCAAGAAGGCACATGACAGGCAGCAGTTTATGCTCTGTACCACATGATTCAGTGTCTCCTTTGGTCGGAGGGCATGCATCTGGGAATTAAGAGGTGGAGAAGAGAAGTCAACAAGTACTATGCTGAGGACTGGAGAGACAAAGAAAAGACTCCTGCCCTTAAAGAGTTCACAATCTAACTGGGGAGACAACATGCAACAACTATGGATGAATAAAACTGGAGGTAATGTCAGAAGGAAGGCACTAGCATTAGGGATGGCCAGAAAAGGCTTCTTGAAGAAGATGGGTCTTAGGTGAAACTTCAGAGATGCCAGGAAATCCAGGGATGATGACAGAGATGATGAGGCAAAGCATTCCAGGCATGGGAGACAACGAATAAAAATGTACACATCAGGAGTGTCTTGTGGAAAGGACAGCAACAAAGTCAGGCAGTATCACTGGGTTGTAAGTTATATGGAGGAGTAGTAAAGTATGAGAAGACTAGAAAGATAAGGAGCCAGATTATGAAGGGTTTTCAAAGTCAAACAGGCTTTTATATCTGATTCTAGAGTACTAAGGAGTCACTGGAGTCTATTAAGTAGGGTGGTGACATAGTTAGAACTACATTTTAGGAAGATCACTTTGAAAGTTGAGACTTAGATGGGAGGAAGGTGAAATCAGACCTGGGCAAATTGCCCGACAAAGTACTGAGGTGTGAAGGGAGTGTGGGTAACAAAAAAGGAGAAGGTGAAGAAGAGGAGGAAGAGGAAGTAGTTTAAGGAAAGGGGAAGGCATAAGGAGAGATGAAGTGATCAAGGCCTAAAGACCAAAGGAGTGATTATGAGCAGGTAGAAGAATGCCAGAGTCTTTAGTCACAGAAGGGGAACACTTAAACATTAGAGTGCTATATAAATACTAGCTATTATTATGTTTAGGGAAGATAGGTGGCACAGTTGATAGAGTGCTGGACCTGAAGTCAGGAAGACTTGAGTTCAAACCTGGCCTTAGACAATTACTAGTTCTATGACCCTGGGCAAGTCACTTAAGCCCATTGGCCTCAGTTTCCTCACCTTTAAAATGAGCTGGAGAAGGAAATGGCAAACCACTCCAAGTAACTTTGCCACGAAAATCCCAAATAGAGTCACAAAGACACAACTGAAATGAATGAAGAATAAATTATTATGTTGGAGAGGTATATAAATGCAAAATTTGCCAAAGAGGGAGAAGTTCATAATTCTTTTTTTTAATGCTTTATTAACTTCTGATTTACATCATTCGTTTCTGCCAGATTCTGAGTTACAAATTTTCTCCCCATTTTTCCCCTACTCACCGCCGCAAAATAACAGTCCCACAGGATATCCCCTCCTCCAGTCTACTCTCTCCCATATTTTCTCCTATACCGCTTTCAACTTTTCCAGTAGATCTCTATGCCTCATTGCCTGTATATCTCATTTCCCAATTACATGTAAGATGATATTAATAATAGTATATATATACATGCACACACACTCATATATATACATATATACATATTTGATTTTAAAACTTTCAATTCCAGATTCATTCCCTTCCTTCCTTGTCACCCGCCCTTACTGGGAAGATAAGCAGTTCAGTATAGGTTGTACATGTGTGGCTAATGCAAAACAGTAACATAGTAGATATATTGTAAAAGACTGACTATATTTCCCTCCCTCCTATCCCACCTCCCACTGTTCTATTCTCTACTTTAATCCCATCCCTTTTCAAAACTGGGTGCTTCCAAATTCCCTCCCCCCAAGCCTGCCCTCCCTTCTATCATCCCCCCTCTCATCCCCTTCCTCCCCTATTCTCCTGGAGGATGAGATACCCTATTTAGTGTGTATTTCACTCCCTCCTCAAGCCAAATTCAATGGGAATAAGGTTGACCCATTCCCTTTTGCCTTCCTATTCTTTCCCTCCATTGTAACCATTTTGCCTTGCCTCTTCTGTATGAGATAATTTACCCCAATCTGTCTCTCCCCATCTCCTCTCATTATATTCCTCTCACCTCTTAATTTCACCTTTTAAGTATCATCCCTTCCTATTAAATTGGCCCTGTGCCCTCTATCTATGTATACCTGTAAATATATATACACACATTCACATATGTATTCATATGCCCATATACCCTCATATATATACATACATATATATATATATATTTCTAATCCCTTCAACTACTGAGAAAAGTTTCATAAGTTACAATTATTGTTTTTCCATGTAGGAATGTTAATAGTTCAACTTTGATAAGTTCCTTATGTTTTCTTTTCCCTATTTACCTTCTCATGCTTCTCTTGCTTCTGGTATCTGAATGTCAAATTTTCTATTCAACTCTGGTTTTTTCAGCAAGAATGCTTGAAAGTCCTCTATTCCACTGAATGACCATATTTTCCCCTGAAACATGATACTCAGTTTTGCTGGGTAGGTGACTCTTGGTTTTAATCCCAGTTCCTTTGCCTTCCTGAATATCATATTCCAAGCCCTTCAATCCTTCAGTGTAGAAGCTGCCAGATCCTGGGTTATCCTGATTGTGTTTCCACAATATTCAAATTGTTTCTTCCTGGCTGCTTGTAATATTCTCTCCTTAATCTGGGAATTCCGGAACCTGGCTATAATATTCCTAGGAGTTTTCTTTTTGGGATCTTTTTCAGGAGGTGATCGGTGGATTCTTTCAACTTCTATTTTGACCTCTGGTACTAAAACATCAGGGCAGTTTTCTTTGAGAACTTCCTGGAGGATGACTTCTAGGTTCTTACTTTGACCATGGCTTTCAGGTAGTCCAATAATTTTTAAATTATCTCTCCTGGATCTATTTCCAGGTCAATAGTTTTTCCCATGAGATATTTCACATTGCCTTCTATTCTTTCATTTGTTTGGATCTGTTTAACAGCATCTTGATTTCTCATGAAGTCATTAGCTTCCATTTGCTCCAATCTAATTCTGAAGCAATGATTCTCCTCAGTGAGCTTTTGAGATTCTTTTTCCATCTGGCAAATTCAGCTTTTTAAGGCATTCTTCTCCTCATTGCCTTTTTGAGCCTCCTTTGCCATTTGAGTCAGTCTGTTTTTTAAGGTATTATTTTCCTCAGTCAGGTTGTTGACTCTCATTTCATAATTTTCTTGCATTGTTCTCACTTCTCTTCCCAATTTTTCCTCCACTTCTTAAGGTCCTATGGCCTGTAACCAGCTCATATTTTCCTTTGAAGCTTTTGTTGCAGGAGTTCTGACTTCACTGTTTTCCTCCTGTTCCATGCTTTGCTCCTTTTTGTCCCCAAAATAGGAGTGTAATGTTGGAATCTTCTTTCTGCTTTGTTTCCTTTGCCTGCTCATTTTGCCACTCAATTACTTGACTTTGGGGCTTTTTGATACAGTAGGACTCTGCCATCAGACAGGGGAGCTTTCGTCCCAAACGCTGGGGTTTTCTCAGCTGCCAGAGGTATTAGATGGGTGCCCTCTCTGAGGTCTCCACATGCTCTGGCAAGTTGGACACACACCCCAGGACCTCCACCCTAGACTGCAATCCAGATCCAAGCAGGTTAAAGCAAGAGCGATTACCCCTCAGACTGGTGCTTGGTCCCCCTACACTCTGCAAGCCAGGAGCTGAAGCTACCACATGGCGCTGGCTGGCTGTGCAGGCATCTCAGCGGCTTTTCGCCCCAGGGGTAAAAGCCATGCACTCCCACTTACTGGTCCCAAAGTCCAGACTGCACTGACCTCTCACTTTGTCCTTTGCATCTATGTGTTGATAAATCTGGAAAGGGCCACAGCTGCTGTTGATCTGGAGTCCCTCTGGCCAGTGGCTGGTCAGGCCCGCCCTGGGGCTAAAGACCCGGAGTGGGGCTGGGTTTGACTCCCAGAGCACTATGCTGGATTCCTGCCGGCCTGCCGGGCTGTCCTCAGCGGGAGGTTAGCTTCTCTGTGTCATTTTGTGGGTTCTGCAGCTCCAAAGTTTGTTTAGAGTCCCCTTTTTACATGGATTAGGGAGGGTGGAAGCTGGAGCCATGGGAAGGCCCTGTTTCTACTCCGCCATCTTGGCTCTGTCCCCCAGAAGTTCATAATTCTAAGATTATGAATCTGTGAGGCTGAAATTGCTGATGCCTTTAACATGAATGGCAATGGGTTTAAGAGGACAGAGCTCATTATGAAACCAGAAAGATCTGGATCTGAGGCCCAATCATGACTATGCAATCCTGGGCAAGTCACTTAGCCTCTGAAGACTAAAGGCAGATCTTGAAGACTTTACATCACAGAGAAAGTGCCACGCTAAAATGGTAGGAGCTTCCTAGTCTGGGAGTTCCTTGTATCAATTAAAATCACAGGTCCGGTGCTTCATCCCAGTCCCTAAATCCATGCCTGCAATGACTCCCTAATTATAGTACTCTTCCACACTGAAATGAGTGATGAAGTGGATCAAAGGATATACAGGGCTCCTTCTCTCCCTCTCAACAGCAAGAAAAAAGAGACAGACCGACTAGAAATGCGCCCTCGTATGTGAAATTCTGGGTCAGAAGCTAGAATAGCACTTACACAGTTTTTACTGTTTGGGGGCTGGGAAAATGATCAGAAGAAAATGTTACACTCTTGAGTCACAAATTGGTGACTACTAGCCCAGTATTATTTTAAATTCCAATGGTATTCTGACATGCCACCTCATTAGATTTAGACATCAAACACCAAAATTTTAACTTCATGAGATATTAACACCATTATAAAATGCCTCAACACCCTCCCCACGAAATGTCTTTTTAGGAGGAAAGACCCAAAATAAATTCTGAGAATGCCAAGATGGAATTGTTACTATGTGACTGTTACTGTGGTAATCCAGGACTGGGACATGCAAAAGGTCAAAAGATTGAGAATGTTTTATACCTTTCAAGGGAACACCACAGCATCTGGGACCTCTTGGTTAGCACTGGGTTAAAGCTTGCAAAAATATGTTACTAGTGTTGGCATTGTTATATGAATAAATTGTATATTTGTATATATCAGTACATTAAGGTGCCCTACTATATACAACACAGAAGATACAGGCAGGCAAAGAAGGAAGGTACACATCAACTGTAGATACTTCCAACTGTAGATACATATGATGATGGGGCAAAAAAGGGATAATATGAAGGCTAGCTTTGCCTATATACTGAAGTAGTTTTAGAATGCTAAATTATGTTGTGCTTAATATCTAGGGTTAATTAAGTATTGCTGCATTTATAATATGTATTCTTGACCCTATACAAAGTTTGATATGTGATAAGTAATGGGTGAAACATATGAGACAGGTAAAATTACAAGATTTGAAAAGATGATAAATATATGTATGCATGTGCTCTGAGAACCGAAATAAAAATCAACAACCCAACAAAGCCCCGGATTGTGGAAGACCTTGAGTAGCGAGGCAGAGGAATCTGAACATGACTCAGGAAGCCAGATCATGGTAGCGGTTGTCTATCAACGATGTGATCTGTTGTCTATTTATTCCCCCTCCTTTCTCAAGGAGATCTGTACCAGGCTTACTGTCTTCCTGCCCTTATACTAATGGACTTCAACATGCAAGTAGATTTTCCATCAACCACCCTAACATCCCAAGGCATCAATCTCCTCAGATCCCATTAGGGTCCATGATCATCTACAACACCTCAGCCACGCAAAGGGTTAGCCTTGCCATCATCCACATTTCTATGATTAAAAACCACTGACATTCTTCTACCTGATTATAAATAAATCAGTCACCTCATCTCTACCTATGTCTTTTTTTTTTTTTGCCTTTTGGAGGGCAATTGGGGTTAAGTAACTTGCCCAAGGTTACCAAGCTAGTTTTTTGTGTGGGTGTTAGGTGTCTGAGGCCAGAACCGAACTCAAGTCCTCCTGGCTCCGGGGCCGGCGCTTTACTCGCTGAGCCACCTAGCTGCCCTTCTACCTATGTCTTAATCAATCATTCAATCTCCCCTTATGCCTTACCCCTCCCCTAAAGTACATCATTGTCATCATCTTCTTCTCCTCCTTCTTCTTCATTACCTACATTCCCTGCACATCTCAGTATTTTCTCAGGCAACGACCCCTGTTCTGACTTCACCTTCTTCCCTTCCCTGTCTGGACCTTTTTCATTAACCAACTCAATTCCATATTGTGTTCTGCTCTTGACTCTCTTGCCCATCATCCCTCAAGCCATCAACCCTCAATTAGTCCCACCATCCACCTCCATTACACCTATTCACATACTATTGAACAGATAGAAAAAAATCATACAGCTTAGCTAATTGGATCGACCACAAATTTATGTTTTCTAACCTCAATTGGACCGTCTTTGAAAGAAGGTAGTCCTTTTACTCCTTCCTAATAGATTCCCTACCCCACTTCCCACAGAACCTTCCAAACCTTCTGGACAGTGGCCCATACTCCTGTATCTACACAGCATTAGGGAAGAGAGCTGATATAGGTGTCTGGTGAATAGCGGAAGCAGCATAGTACAGAGGGAAAAGCACTGGCTCTGTAATCTGAGGACCCAAGTTCAAATCCTACTTCTGCTGACTGTTACTACCTGTGTGACTTTGGACAAGTCTCTTAACCTTCCTGGACCTGAGTTTTTTCGTTTGTAAAATGGTCTCTTAAATCCCTTTCAGCTCTAGGTCTATGATCCTATGCTCCTAAATGTAATCAAAACCGTCTTTTTCTACCTACCCAGTAGGACTGTCTGAAGATTACATGAAAAAAAATTAATGGTAAAGGACTCTGAAAAGTTAAAAACTCTATACAAATGCAAGGTATTTCACATGCAATGTTTTGGTCCTAATTTATCTTTTACCATCATCTTTATAAAGTTTTTTTTTTAATGCAAACGAAAACCATATAAAAATGCTCCAAATCACTTCAAAGAGAAATGCAAATTAAAACAACTTAGAAACATCACTTCACACTTAAATGAGAAAGAAAGTAAAAGATGAAACTAGTCAATCCTAGATGGGTTGTGAGAAGACAAGCATACTAATTCTCAATCGGTCCAACCATTCTGGAAAACAATTTAGAATTATGCAATTAAAGTTCCTAAATTATTGAAACCCTTTGACCCAGTGATAACATTATTAGGCATATATGCCCAAAAGGTCAATGACAGAAAGGTCCTACGTACACCAAAATATTGATATCAGCACTTTTTGTTGTAGAAAAAAACTGCCAACATAATAGGAATTTATCGATCCAGGAATAGCTGAACAAATGACAGCATATTAATGTTATGAAATATCGCTGTGACATAAAGCATGACAAATTTAAGGAAAAAGGGAAGTTTGGGAAGATGTGTATGAACTAATTGAAATGAAACTGAAATGAAATGAAATGAAATTGAAATGAAAGCAAAAACAGAAAAATGTATACTTGCCTAAGATAATATGAATGGTTAACCCATAAGACAAAAAGATGCCATAATTCTGGTCAAATATAATGGCGAATTGACTAGACCAGATAACAAAGATTAAAAGAAAACTTCCTTCTTTTTGTTAGTGGTAAACTGTAAGAAGTTTATAAGGATATGTGCTATCAGTAGTGACTGCTAAGATTGCTTTGCTTGATTTTCTTTTTTAAATCAAAATGTACGAAAGAGAATTGCTTATTATAAAGTAGTTGATGTGACAAATAAAATATATCAATCAATAAATTCATCATTGGGATCTGGCCTTTTTTCCTTAAGCCAAAGAAGAGAAATAGTCCTGAGATGGTAGGACTGGTTCTTTGACTGGGTCTGAGAAAGATGAAGAAAAGATAAGACAGTGATCAAAAGCATACATTTCTAAAGGCTATGAACAGTCAGGTTTAAAAAAAAAAAGGAATGCATGCTATCATCATTGGAAATAATTCTGCAAATCACTAATAATAAAAATGCAAATTAAAGCAAGTTAAAGGTTTCATCTATCTGGCAAAGATGATGAAAGAATTAAATGGTAAATGTTGGAAAGGATGTAATAAAACAGATATATTAATACAATGTTGGAGTTATGAACTGACCTAACTGTTCTAGGAAGCAATTTGGAATTATGATTTTTTTTTAAAGTCACTAAAATGTACCTATCTCCTTTTAACCAGCAATAATACCATTTGCTAGGTATATACCGTAAGGAAGTCAAAGACAGGAGAAAAAAAAAGATCTCATATACATGAGAAATATTTATAAGCAATACTTTTTGCTATACCAAAGAACTGGAAAGAAAGCAGATAGTCATCCATTTTGGATAGCTTTAAATATTGTGCTATAGGGGCAGCCAGGTGACTCAGCGAGTAAGAGCACTGGCTCCAGTGTCGGGATGACCTGGGGATCAAATCCGCGCTCAGATACTTAGCAACACACTCAGAAATAACTGGCCGTGTAACCTTGAGCAAGTTACTTAACCCCGACTGCTTTAAAAAAAAAAATATTGTGCTACAGGCTGTATTTACAACTTAAGAAATGACAAATTCAGAGAAACTTTGAAAGACATATGACTGATAAAGAGTAGAGTAAGAAGAATGAGAATAACTTACAGGACGACCACACTAAAGCAAAGGAAAATACAACCCTGGAAGATTCCAGAACACTGGAGTCTGCTAGGTAGTATAGAATTAGGCATATATTTTCAGATAAGACTTATATGTAGATCTGTTTTGCTCAGCTATATTTATTTGTTACAAGGAGGAATTCTACTGTGGAGCTAAAAGGATCTACTGGGTAGTAACAGTGATGTAGGGGGAAACAAAAGAACAAATTTTTTTGTCTTTTTTTTGGATGGGGAAAGGCAGGGCAATTGGGGTTAAGTGACTTGCCCAAGGTCACAGAGCTAGTAAGTGTAAAATGACTGAGACCTGATTTGAACTCAGGTTCTCCTGCCTCCAGAGCCAGTGCTCTATTTACTGCACCACCTAGCTTGCCCCCAAAATATTATTTTAAAGATGAGTTTCTCCCTCCTCAGGCACCACTTTTCACTTCTTGAAGGCTAATTGTTAAGAAATTTTCTCCTCACACAACAACCCATGGGCTAGATGTGCAAACAGCATCACCATTTTTACAAAACAGGTGCACATACAGGTTGAATTACTTGTTCAGCTATTAAGTAACAGATGCAGGTCTTTAGGCTGGGTCTTCTGTCTCCAGGTGCAGGCTTCTTCACACTGTAGCACACTGCCACCTTCTTTTACAAGCTTGTTAGTTCAATACCACCCATTCTGGATGGTCATCCTTTACCATCACAGTACAATGAAGTGAGGAAAGGTGGGAAAGGAAAAGCAGTCCCCTGTCCCATCACTATCCATCATCTCCAACCCATCTCTAGTTAGACTCAGACTGCTGAATTTCTTTATCTCAACTGCTTCTAGCCCTTCCACAAGTTTGCCTAAGAAATACAACTGTCCCTAACCACCACCTTGCCAGTGCTGAGAATTCAGAGAAGGCCACATTCTGAGAAATATCTAGCCATTAACCTGCAGACAAAACTAGCAAGGGATGTTATAAGAATTCCCCACATGAAGCCTTTCCAAGGGCCTTCATCTTTACTACATAGTGCTTTTTAAGAGTGATCTCATTTTGAGGTAGGTGCTACTATCACTGTCATCCATTTTACAAATGAGGAAAGTAAGACTTTCATCATGCCAATATAGCTTGGGGCGGGGGTGGGGCTGGAGGGGGGAGGTGCAGAGAGGACCTTGAGAGATATGTAAGGGGCTGAGGAAAGAGCTGATGTGAATTGTACTGGGAGCAGAAATCATGGCAGTTTCCTGAATTAAGTAATTCAATCATTATGGTTCTTTCTTGAGTCACTCTCCACAAAAGACTTTCTTCAGATTCTCGACAGAAGCAGCTAATTCACATTAATTATAATCACCATAGCCCTAGAAATATGGAAGTCTGTCCCTGAGGCAGTGAAAAAAAAAACAAAACCAGCTTTTTTCACCAGATCAAATTGCTATGAGAAGTCAAACCTATTACCAAGGACAACAGAATTCTAACAATTTGAGCCAAGCTCTAACCTTTGAACCAATCAATGATTATTTCTACATTTCTCCCCCTTCTCATGTGGAAGAGCAAAGATTTAGCAGAGTCTTATCTATAACAGCATCTCCTAAAGATGAATTCCTAGTAACTTTTACAGCACTTGAACTGTTAGTCTTACTTTGTTGTGAACTTAAAACTACAGTAAGTAATAAAAGGTCCAGAACCCAGAGGGCCAGCCAAAAGACTGTAAGGTATCATCTCTAAGGAGATGACTCCCAGTTTTTCTATCCAGTCCTAGCTTCCATAGCACTCAGTTAATATTTTTCCATTCTTACCAGGTCAGGGGCAGCTAGCTGATGCAATGGCAAAGAGTGCTGAGCCTAGAGTCAGGGATATCCAAGTTCAAATCCAGCCTCAAACAGTGACTAGCTGTGTGACCCTGGGTAAAGCACTTAACCCTTTTTGCCTCAATTTCCTCATCTGTAAAATGAGCTAGAGAAGAAAATAGCAAACCCCTCCAGTATCTCTGCCAAGAAAATCCCAAAAGGGATTATAAAGAGTCAAACAGGAGGGGCAGCTAGGTGGCACAGTGAGTGGAGTGCCGGCCCTGGAGTCAGGAGGACCTGAGTTCAGGTCCAGCCTCAGACACTTGATACACTTACTAGCCATGTGACTTTGGGCAAGTCACACTTGACCCCAACTGCCCTCCAAAAAGAAAAAAAAAGAGTTAGGACTAAAAACAACTAAACAACCATCACCACTACCAGGTCAAAAGTAAGACCATTGACTTGAATTGGAAGGGACCCTATAAACCATCTAGTCCAATCCCCTCATCCCCTCCCTCCCCATCTCTAGGATCACCTGAAATCTCATCACTACCAAGAATGACTCAGGTTCTGATACTCTACACTTCCTCAACTCA
Organism: Petaurus breviceps papuanus; assembly: GCF_028583685.1. Taxonomy (NCBI): domain Eukaryota; kingdom Metazoa; phylum Chordata; class Mammalia; order Diprotodontia; family Petauridae; genus Petaurus; species Petaurus breviceps. The sequence goes on from NW_027185809.1 coordinate 28,945,548, forward strand.
CTCTTAGTTGCCTTTCTCCTCTGAATGGAGGACTGAAGGGTAAAATACTAAACTCCTCCCAAAGCCTTCTTTTATAAAGGCATCACAACCTTCTGGGTACTACCATTTTCTATCAGCTGCTCTGCTTGAATTCACCCAGGGAATGTGCCCCCACATCAGTCACCCAGGTCCTTTGCCCCCTTTTCAGCTTCCTTTTTTGTGTTGTATTCCCCTAACTAGATTTTAAGCAGCTACAGGCCAGGGGCTGGTTTTCTTTTCTTATTTGTATCCCCAGCACTTAGTACCTGTCACAGAGTAGGCACTTAAAAGATTTACTGAATAGAATTGAATTGAAATTTTATAAATCAGGAAACTGATACCCAGAGAAATCAAGTTATCTGTCTACAATTAACTAGGGAAGTGAGAATTAAGACTATAAACCCAGGCCTTCTAAAGCCAAAGCCAGGGCTGGGTGGGTAGAATTCAACATTCTCAAACACCAGTTCAGAAAGCAAATTTCAAGTCAGTTAACCAGGAGAGAAGCAGTCTGGCTTGTATGTGGGGCCACAACCACGATGAGCATTTAGATTTAAAGCTGGAAGCAACAACCCTGGAAGGGACCTACCCTTTCATCTTAGAGATGAAGAACTGAGACTCAGAAAGGTTAACAAGTGACTTGTCTAGGATCACACAGCTAGCTACTAAGTGTCCAAGGTATGATTTGAATCCAGGTCTTCCTAACTCTAAGATCAACACTATCCACATTACATCAATCTACATCATAGGGTTTCATTTCATGATCATAGGCTAAATTGAAGTTCCTTTAGAAAAACTTCCAATTCCTTATGGAACAGGACAGCAAATTTCCAAGACTGAGACTCTGTCTTTTATGCCATTCCTCTCTGATCATACAGTTCATTTACCTTGACCTCCAGATGGAGAACAAGAGTTCCAGCTCTTGTCAAGAAATACTGTGTGTGTATGTGTGTGTGTGTGTGTGTGTGTGTGTGTGTGTGTGTGTGTGTGTGTAAATATCCACATACGGGTTTTCAATACCCCCCGCTCTGATACAAATACCTTTATTATTTTTGTTTCTAGGTCCCAGTTCTAACTCTGTTGACCTGACTTCTTGGCTCACCAGTCTCATCCTAACTCTTAATTCCTGCTACCTAATCGGACTCCCTATTTGTTCTCTCACCCTGGTAGACCTCTGGATGTTCTCTTCCTAGTTTCTGCAGTCTATTGTCATATCTGGATACTAGCCCTGCCTGTTCCCCTTGGATCAGAGAGCTTGAACTGATTAAATATGTGCTTGCCCCTCCACACCTAAACATAACTTAGGATCACAGAATTTGGAGACAGAAAGCATCTTCAAGGTCTAGTTCATCTCACTCATAGATGAGAAAACTGAACCCCATAAAGTTTAAGTGATTTACCAAAGTCATATACAAGAAGTAAACAGCAAAGGCCTTCAACTTTAATTTAGGGTTCTTTCCACTACACCACACCAACCTGATCAAAGTCATCTGCATTATACTTGTGCTGCATTTAAATGCCCCAGGAGGAAAAATCCTGGGAGATAGAAGCAAACATGAAAAATGGGTTAAGTTTCCTACTGCTCCTCTACCTGAGCTTTTATTGCAGGAAAGAAGGGAGGGAAGGAAGGAAGAAAGGAGAGAAAGAAGGAAGGAAGGAAGGAAGATTCTGAGTTTTGAATAGGTTAAAAAGTACTTTAGGGGCAGCTAGGCAGTGCAGCAAATAGAGCACAGGCCCTTAAGTCAGAAAGACCCGAGTTCAAATCCAGCCTCAAACACTTGACACTTAACTAGCTGTGTGACGAGGGCAAGTCACTTAACCCCAACTGCCTTGCCTTCCCCCCTCAAAAAAAAAAAAGTACATTAGATTGTCTCAATTCTTCATCTTGCTTGTAGGTAAAGCTTTACCTAAATCATGTCAAAGAGATGAAAAGTTGTCCTTGTCTGAAAGGCCAAAGTATTACTGAAATGTAACTTCTTTAATAATTCTTACTAAGAGGAAGTCCCTCCTACCTCAAACATTTTCCCAATGCAATACTTAAGATTCTAAGTGTATGTGTATGTGATTGGGGATGGATGGACAGTGCATATACACACACACAAACACACATGTATATACACATTTTCATAGGTAAACACAAACATCATTTCTCAGCCAATTGTTCCCTTAAGACCTGTGGACTAAAGAGAAATATAACAAGTACATCAAACATGCTACCTAAGGGGTCAAAGTTCACTTTCTTCCACTCCAATGTCCCCCAAAACATTTCATTATTTGAGAGGGGAGGAGTTCCCTTCCAAGATTTCACTTAATTACTACTGGCCACATTCTCTCATAAACTGCTCACAATTTTCCTCTTTCTCTGGTAGGAAAGAACTAGATATGTTAATGATGAGATGAACCACAGGACTGAGTCTTTGAAGGATTTATTTTTAGAATGGTGACTCAGTTTCTTCAACCACACCTAACTCACTCTATTCCATTCTCCGCTTATATATGAAGAGTGGCTTTTCCAAGGTAAGGTTCAACAGCTCTGAGAGCTAGCTAGAACTCCCAGAGGTAAATAACAAGACAACATCCTCACAAATCTCTTCTTTATACGCTTACCTAGCCCACCGCTTTTCAAAGTTATAGCCTTTCCATGCTTTTCTGAATGGTCAACAATAAAGTCTAGCACAGGTTTTGATAGTTGATATTAAGAATATCAGGCTTGGGGTGGCTAGGTGACGCAGTTAATAAAGTGCCAGCCCTAGAGTCAGGCCCTGAGTTCAAATCCGGCCTCAGACACTTAACACAAAAACTAGCCATGTGACCTTGGGCAAGTCACTTGACCCCAACTGCCTTCCAAAAAGCAAAAACAACAACAAAAAAAAACCCAACAAAGAATATCAAGCTTAAAATTAGGATACTGAGGGTCTTGTCTTAACTCCAAAGATCATGTGACCTTATGCAACTTATTTTAATTCCCTGTTATCTCAAATTCTCTATCAGTTAGGAGATAACCCCTATCCTTTTTCCTGCTTTCAAATACCATTAGGGTATATCAAGCAAAATCAATTTATGCTTTTTAAAAGAAAAGTGCCTGTAATGCCATGCACAGAAGCTATCCAGAAGAACTGCTACTGTGAACAGCTTTTTTAAGGTTCTGATTACTCAGTATAGTGATCACTCTATTCCATAACAAAAGCAAAACATACATGGAAAATCAAGGTACAGCATAATTCAAAATACAGCATTCACCATATTACAACTTATCACAGAAAATCACAATATAATATTCACAACATAGTCTCAAAGTAAAATAGTCCCTCTTAAGTTAACTCTAACAGTCACTTAGTAACAATATCTCAAAGTACTAAAAATAAAATCAGCCACTTATTCAGTAAAGTCTTACTAAGTATCATACACAAAACCCCTCCACCCCTTAGGTCACTAGTAAACTATAAATCCATAATTACTCAGTACCCAAGGAGAGGTCTTTTCATCTTGACTTGGGACCTGTTCTCAGCCTGGGCTCCAGGCTCCAGACTCCTGGCTCCTGGCTCCAGTTCCTGGCTCTGGGCTCCTGTTCAGAAGAAGCTACACAATCCTGGCTCTGGGCTCCTGTTCAGAAGAAGCTACACAATCACCAGTTTTCAGGACTCAGTTCTCCATTCTTCTGTGGCTGTTCTGCCACCAGATCTTGGTCTCAAGGAAATTCTAACTGTGCTCCTCTGGGCCTTTTCTTATATAAACAGTATTACCTACTTCCTTCAGCCAACCCCTTCCTGTTACTTCAGTTAACAGGAGTCAGGCGTTCATACCTTCTGTTGCCCCAAACAGAGGCTTGATCAGTTACTAAGTGGTAAGTACCTGCTACTTTTGCCAACACAAAGGGATCTTTAAATTCAAAATTATATTACCATTACAGTGCCATAGAAGACCAAGGGGAACATTATCATTACATGGTCTTTTTACCTTTAAATGACACTTCAGTGCAGGTACTCAATTCAATTTAACAAGTATAATAAGCACCTATGTATCAGACACTGGGAATACAAATTAAAAAAACAATTCTTGCCTCAAGAAGATTAAATTATGGGGGGGGGAGGAGGTAGGGAAACAACATGTACACAGATAAGTAAATATAAATTAATACAAAGTAAATTTTTTGGGGGGGAGACAATGGGGTGGCATCAAGAAAGGCAGACTGTAAGAACTCAGCATGAGCTAAACTTGGGTGGTGCTCAAAGAAAAGGAGGTAAGAAAGAGAACCATCTGAGGCATGGGAGACAGTCTTAGAAAGGCAGAGAGATAGGAGGCGGAAAGTCGTGTACAGGGGAACAAGCAGCAGGCTAGTTTGGCTGGAACACAGAGTGTGTGAGGGGGAGTAATACGAAATAAGTCTGGAAAGACAGGTTGGAGCAAGGCTTCAAAGGGCTTTAAATACCAGAGAAGTTTGTATTTTATTCTAGGGCCTAGAGGAAGCCACTGAAGCTTCTTAAGCACTTGGTTAGACCTATATAACTGACAAAAGGTTCTTAACTAGTAAAATGATAAAGCTGACTCCTTAAGATTTTCAGATCTAAGACTACATTTAAATGAAATCAATTATCTGTAATAATAATGAAGGTAAAACGGTGCCATGAATAATTCAAATAAGCAGATAATCATTTATGTCTGGTTCTAGAATATAAGAATTTTCCCCCCAAAGTGGTGCCAGATTTACCTTGCCAAATATGTTGTTTAAATTAATGTTCAAATTAGTTTGTACTTTTAAGGTACATATCAAATGGACAGAAGCTAATCTAAGATTAAAATACTATTGCAGATAATTCACATATTGATAAGAGTTGGCTGTAGCAGGATTTTTATTTTCTTCAAGGAGAAAAATGATAATGTAGACATGAAATGACTAAAAATTATAGACCCATATAAGAAGGAAGAAGAAGTGGGGCAGAGGCTCTGGCCAAAAGGGTGTTTTTCCGGGTTTGAGAATCTCATATCTGTGCCCCAAACTCATAAGGTGAGTCAAGTTACTCACCTACACTGAAAAATAAGACCATATTTGTCCAACTGTTTCTCACAGTTCACCAAGTAATAATAAAGCAGTTAGCCTTTTTAAATTCTAGATTTTCTTTAAGAACCTGATTCTTAATCTCAACTCTGCCACTTAATTACCTGTATGATTGTAACAAATGATTTAAACTTCTCTGGGCCTCAGTTTCCTCATCTGTAAAATGAAGAGGCTGGACTAGATTACCTTAAGACCCCTTGTGTCCCTAAATCTTGGATACACAACAGTTCGGTAAGCCCAATTCAAAGTAGATTATACTGCAGCAGGCCAATGGAGTTGAGGTTTCCTTACATGCCAGTGTTAGGTTCTCAGTTCTTTTGTGACTGGAATCATATTGCTTCTGAAGCTGCTGGCTATAGTCCAACCCTAAGGAGAAGGAGACACACAGACAGACAGACACAGACACACACACACAGACACACAGACACAGACACAGACACAGAGACACACACACACACACACACACACACACACACGCTTTCCAGCAATAACCAGAAAGCAGACATCCTCTAGTGAAGTGAAGCCAAAGTCTGGGTGATGAAAAATGAGCTAATATACATACACCTATGGAGCTCCATTCAAGTGGCAGTACAAAACAGCCAAATAAACTGCAATCAAAAAATCAAGACATTCTTCCTATTTGTGATAGTAATGGCAATTAAAGATTCCCCTGTATTGGCTTGGTTTTCAAATTGATTGTGTTAAAACCCAGAGTTTGTTAATCCCACCTGTGGGATGGGCTTGTTGATGTGAAAAGAAAGTCCTGAACTGGGAGGAGCTGGTGAGGTAGATTTGGAGAGACACTAGAGAGAGGCGGAAGATCTTTTTGGAAGCTGCACCTCGTGGAGAGAGAGAGAGACTAAGAGAATTGCTGGTGGCCGATTTGAATTGCCCTGGACTTTTGAGACCTGCCCCCTGAGCTGCCAAGGACTGAGGAGACATGGCTGTTTTGCTGGTACTTTGTCTGTCTGTTTTGATGTTGTTTTGCCATATTTGTCCACTGGTGAAAGACAGTCCTTTTGTTGAATAAGTCCTGGAACCTGGCTGTTCGCTAAGAAGGCCTGCGACTGTCCTGCAGACAGAGAGTGAATACTGTCCACTGGTGAGGGACAGTGCTGTTGTTGCAGGGGTCTGGGAGCCTTTCTGTTGGTTCAGAAGCCCTGAAGAAGGATTTTCTTGTTGTATGTTTACAGAAATCCTGGGAGAGGGCTTTGCTAATGTGTTCAGGGGTTCTAGGACTGTTCTACAGACAGAGGATGAATTCATGAAGGGACTGGCAATGTATCTTATGGCCTTGCTAAGCCTTGTCTCCCCAGGAACTAAGATTGCTGAGAACTTGCCTCGTGTCAAGATGAAGAAAAGACCTCCATTTGGGTATTAAGTGCTGTGTTTAAACTTGATGTAACTCTGGGGTAGATTCAATTGTGATCCAGGAGTGGGGAACTTTTGACCTTATTGTGCTCTGTGATTGACAAATGAAGGTACTTTACCTATGTTTGGAAACTAATCTCCATTTGAGAAGAGGGGTTTTGTGGTGGACAAAATGAAGGTATAGCCTAGGGGTGGAGTAGTATTTAGAACCGGGACTTTGTAATTGATTGAATGATTGGAAGGTCCTGGGGTGGGGTAGTCCTTGGAGATTATTTAATCACACTTAGTAAATGCTGTATTTGGAATGATGTCATGTTTTGATCTTCTCTGTTCTTGGTTTGTTACTGAATAAAATAGAGAGCACCTATGCTGGTATTTTGAACCTGGGAAGTTGCCTTTGCTTGGTATTACATTACACTATTCCCATGGAAACACACTTTTTCCTGCTTTAGGTTCATTTCAGCTACGACTTAATATGTTCTATTTGAACTCCTTATTTAATTTTCTCTTATCTCAGATGCATCAAGGCAAAATCAGTTAGGATTTCTAACCCCAGGTTTTAGTGATTTTATAAGAAGCTTCTAGGGCCAAAAAAAATTCCCCAGAAAGGGGGCGGCCAGGTAGCACAGCAAGTAAGAGCACCGGCTCCAGTGTCGGGATGACCTGGATCAAATCCGGGCTCAGATACTCAGCACCACACCCAGAAATAATAACTGGCCGTATAACCTTGAGCAAGTTACTTAACCCCAATTGCTTAAAAAAAAAAAAATTCCCCAGAAAGTACAGTACTAGAAGCCAAGTTCTCAAAAGAGCCTCCAGGTCAAAGTCAATGGCAGCACTGCAAAGAGACCCATCTACATGGAAAACATTCAAGGCCAACTTAATAAACACCCATCTGTTACAGTATTTCATGGCTCAAAGAATCTAGACATAACACCCACAGAATCCCCTTTTCCTGGTCACATTAATCCCTTGTACAAATCCATAAGATCAACATTTTCGAATAAGTTATTGACTAGAAAGAACTGAATCAAGTTGAGCAAAACAAAGGAACAGGAAATATGTCAAGATGGCCCACTGAAAAGCTGAGTCATAGTAGCTCATATACTATATAGGTCAACTTTTAAATGGACCCTGTAATATTCAGAAAGGTTACCCAAGGAAACTGCTCAAAGTCCTGTTTGAGTAATTCTGACACTAATAACTAGATGACAAAGTCTGAGAGATCTCAAGTATTACTGAGCACAGATTAAAGACATGTAAGAGGGAGTTTTAATGTCTTTCTCACTGTTGGATTCATATTCAGTCTAATGTTTCTCAGTAATCATAGGCTGTGTTCACTCTTTAGAAAACCAAAAAGGGATTTCACTCAGGCTTTTTTCCCTAAAGGCAGGGAAGCCATTAGGATGAAAGGGAGAGAACCCAAAATGCTCTATACTACATCTATATATATAAATATACATATAGGTTAATGGACAACTGCTTTGCAAAAAAAAATTTTTTTAAGCAAATACTGAACAATTTATGGGGCGGCTAGGTGGCACAGTGAATAGAGCACCGGCCCTGGAGTCAGGAAGACCTGAGTTCAAATCCAGCCTCAGACACAAAAACTAGCCGTGTGACCTTGGGCAAGTCACTGAACCCCAACTGCCCTCCCAAAAGAAAAAAAATTAAAGAACAATTTAAAACCAACATAGTCTAGTGAAGACCTAAGGTTTTTTTTTTTTTTTATGGTTCTCTGATAGGAACCAGCTAGACAAACAATGTTTCCAATGGAGATTATGCCATTGCTTTGGGCTTTGCTGCCCCTACCACCCAATCTTGTTTCTGTTTCCATCTTTCTCCTCCCAGTCTTATTCTGCACAGGCCAGTGCTATGTAACCCACTATACTGAGTTTTTCTGTACTGAGTTACCAATGATTTCTTCATTGCCAAATCCAGGGGCCTTTTCTCAGGCTTCATTCTTCTTGACCTCTCTGTAGTATTTGAATTGTTCCTCTCTGGCTTTTTAGTAATACTGCTTTCTCTTATAACTTATCTAATATTCTAAGCCTCTTTTGCTGGATCATCAGCCATAATAAACTATCCCCATAATAAAACATACCCTGACTAGGTTTACTACCAAGATTCTATCCTGGGTCCTCCCTTCTTCTCTCTGTTCTCTCTCGGTAACTTCATCAACATCTGGGGGTTCAACTATCATCTCTATGTAAGTGACTCCAACATCTTCATGTATATTCCTAGTGTCTCTAGAGTTGGTGCTTAATAATAATAGTCTTAACTTTATCTAGTACTATAAGGTTTACAAAATACTTCCCATGTTATCTATCTCCTTTGATCTGATCCTCACAACAACCCTGTAAGGGAGGTACTATTACCATCCTCATTTTACAAATGAGGAAGCTGAGACTGAGAAATGTTAAGTGATTTACCCTGGGTCACATAGGCAGACCAAATTTGAACTCAAAGTCTTCCTGACTTCAGTTCCAGTGCTCTCTCTCTCCATTGCCTTCCAGTGTCTGAGGCAGCATTTGAGCTCACTTCTTCCTAACTCCAATTCTAACACACTATCCACTGCTTGTTCCCTATGGCTATGTATATTCTCTTCCCACATGAGGCTACAAATGCTCAATCTATTCTCAACAATGAGTTTTTTAATTGGTCCATGTTTACAGAACAAGGTAAATGCAGTACTGTCAGATTTGGGTGACAGGTTGATTATTCCCAAAATTGCTTCCCCAACCCTTGATTTTATTCTTTGATACAAGGAATGATTTGCTGAGTAGAAGAGGGAAAGGGAAATATGTGGAAACAAAAGTAATACATCCATATAACATAAATGTTGATCCAGATCCAGAAGTTCAACATTTTCAAAGAGATGACTGACTAGAAAGAACTGAATCAAGTTGAGCAAGCAAACTGGAAGGAACAGGAAATATGTTATATATTATAGATATGATATATATTAAAAATTGTTTTACATTAGTCCTCTAAGACTATCTTCATCAAACAAAATCTAAGCAAGTAATAAATAGAGTACCTATGGCTTAATAATTTTCTCTGGCAAGGAACAGGGAAAAGAGATATATGCCAAAAGCTTGAGGGAACTGGCGGGGAGGGAGGATGTCAAACAAAGGTTTTACAAGGATGGGAGAAATGTGAAGACATTTATAGGCAGCAGCTAAGACAGAAGACTAGAAATAAAAGATGATTTTGGAGACTGAAAACGGTTCGTGTAAGATTTTTGTTAATCTAATTTAAATGAACAACCATGTCATACACAGCAAACAGGAAAAAAGTAACAAGTATATTTAAGTCATGATTCAATCCTTCCCCAAAATGACCTTTACACTAACAATCAAGGTGGCAAGTCTGGACCTTTATGAAAGACATAGGAAATCACAACTCCACCTTTTATTACTTTGTTGGCCTGCAGTGCTTTTGGCCTGCATATCAGGGTAACAAAGATGGAAATAGCTGGTATTCCAAAGTGCTTCCCCATATTAGAAATTGAGCTGAATTTACTCCCTCAGTAATGTGAAAAGCCAAGGAATGTAGGGTTGATGGGACTAAAACAGAATGAGCAAAAGAATGTGGCAAACCTGTAACAGCAGGTTTGTAGTCAGGGATTTCCCATGTGACAGGAAAATATATACCGCTACTTTTCATTCTTCTATCCCACTACATCCAAACTTGGTTTAACCAATGAGGGTAGGGAAGTAGAAAGGAGGGAAGTGAAGCCCCAGCATTCCGAGTGTAACGGAAATGCAAATTTAAAGATCCTCCCTGCCCCTAGGCCCTGTGATGGGCTGACTGAGACTCTGAGAACCTTCCCTGATTTGAAAATATACTCTGCCCCCTAACAGGCTGAATGTGGTCACATGGAGCCAGTGGCAGGAGCCTTGTTTTTCAGGAACGCCCACACCTTGGTGCTGTGTGATTGGGCAGTGCTTTGGGAGCTCACTGTTAACATGTTAAGATGTGTTGTGTGATTTGACCAGATGAGACTCTGGGCAGCCATTGAGAGCCCCCTGGCTTTGAAAACCCAGATGTTGATGCTTCCCTCTCTGGTAACTGTGATTTGGCATGGATGTAATGGTTGGACAGTTTGGAAGCCTGTCTGCTTGATCTGTTTCTGCTTGTAACCTCTGTATACTCTGAAGTTCAGGGTGCTGACCTTTCCCCCCTGAACTAGGTAAAACGATGTATGTTTGATTGATTAAAATAAACTTGTTAACCCATTTTGAGTTGCTTTCCTTTAGAAAAGCAGATCTAAGAACCTGTGTTGGCAGACACCCTGCGGATGCTGGGGTACTTGCCGCTACACTGAGTTGCACTATTCTGGGACTGTAAACAAGTGAAGCAGCCAAACATATGATGGGTCCCCTTAAAGGAGCAGTCCGAGGGAGGCTAGAACCATCACTAGCTTAACTGGGGGAAATAAGGCACATTCCACTTTTAAACTCCAGTTTTCAAAAGGCTCTTCAACTCAAAAGGTTGAAAAACTATCTATTCCTGGGTCAAGGAAAGTATCTTCTCCAGTGTCTACTTTCCTTACCCCTCTATTAACTATTCTTGGGTCAAATAAGGCTATGCGTTTTTATCATCCTGCATGTTCAGCAGCAACTGATAGTACCTAACCTAGGAACAGGAGACTTCTGGCATGAAAACTTCTTTGGCTCTCCTAATGATGGAGAAAGGAAGTCAGTCAGCAGATAAATAAACAAACAAATAAAAACTGGTAAATTATCTTGCCAATTCACTGCTCCCCTACACACATCTCAGGATGAGTATGGTTACAGGAAATCTGTAAAGGGAAGCAGAGAGAAAGATGCAATGGTAGTGAGAAACACATTAGCTGGGGTTAAAGAGGTGGAAAAAGAAAACCTTTCAAATATGAGGAACACAAGAGAAACATGGCAAGGCATAGCAAGTGAAGCTGAGCAATGCAAAAGAAAGCAAAACCAAGTGAACAACAGATATAATTACAATAATGTTAAATACAAACTGCACAAAAAGGCAATTGAACTCAGTCTACTGAAGTGATCAGAAAATATTCAGAGGATGTTTCTGGATCCAGAAAAGGCAGTACATAGTAACACAAATCTTTCCACTTAAAAGAGGTGGCAAGATAAGACACTGAACAAAGCACATAGGTTGTCAGGCTTAGCTTTTTTAGATGCTTAAAATATTTTCCTTTCTTACATTGACAGACCAATAACAGAGGAGAACGAGAGAATGATGTTCTGGAAACTAACTGATGTTGAAAGAAAGGGTATTATTAAAAAAAAGAAAAAAATTTAAAGATCAATTTTTGATGGAGGAATTTTTTTAAATGGTCTATTTTGGGGACAAGTGAATCAAAAATTTTGTTTGGATGAAAGTTATTTGAACTTATCTGCAAGATCAATCTAAGTTGAATCAAGTATTTATAAGTACTCCCTTCACTCTTTCTCCTAGTCCCCTTATTAATAGAGTTAACTAGAATCTCAGATGCCACCTCTGTCTGGAAGAGACCAGTTACTTACAAAACAAAAATAAAAACTTACAAAACAAAAACAAAGCGGCAGACCAGCTAGACACTGTGGTTTCCTCAAGCTCTGATAGGCTCTAGAGAAGCGACAGAAACAACTGGAAAACAGTCCTAGAAATAACCATTTTCCCAGACTAAGTCTTAGCATATGGCCAAATGCTGAGCATACTAATTTCAGCAGCTGGGTATCTCTGGAGGGGCTGAAAGAAGGCAAGAAAACTGTACACTAGTTAATCTGTCTCTATTTCAAATAAGTATAGGGAAATATTTCAGATTTTTCCAAATAGGGCCACATTTGTCAGATAATACCAAAGTTAATCCAAGATACTTTGAAACTAGTTAAATGTGTTGGCTTAACTTTCTTTGGTGTCTGACTTTAGAACTCTATACAATTAAAAGTCTTTCTTTAGCATATGTAACAATAATCATGGACCCCTTTGACAGTCTGTTGAGGCCTATAGATACCTTCTCAGAATAATGTTCCTAAAAAGCATGAAATTAAGGAAACCAAATATATTGAAATTTTATTAACAAAACACTAAGTTCATGAACGCCAGATTAAGAACCCTTGATCTAAGACATGGTTCAGACACTACTCCTGAAGCTAGTGAATAACTTTCTCTGTATGAGAAACCAAGAATGACTTAGAATTTTAGAGCTGATCTTAGAGGTCATCTAATCCAACCCCCTCTTATTCAAGATGAAGAAACTAAGGCCCAGGAAAATGAAGTGACTTGATCCAAGTTTCTAATCAATAGCAGTCTTCTGACTCCTACTTTAGTGTTCCACCAGTAAAACACTCTGTGGGAACACAGAAATTAGCTACTACATAACAGGCAAGCTTCTAAGACCAATGTTCAGTCTTTCCATCAAATTCATTACCACATTAACTATTCAATTAAAAAATGATTCAAGCCATAGTACAATTAGTACTAAGAATGTGGGGATATCTTATGGAAAGATCCATTTAGCCAGCTACACTGAGATAGCCTCAGTATTAAAATGCAGGTGATATACCCAAAAGGCTGAATTAGAGTGCTGGTCACTCCATGGATGTCTAAGGGGTTTGGAAAGCAGGGGGAGGAGGGAAGGAATGAAGAAATGTGTGTATAAAATAACTGAAGTGCTTTTTGGATGCAATAAATGTAGATTTTCATTTAAAAAAATGGTTCAAGGCAAAACAAGGGGTTTTCCTAAAACAGAACTGTTTCCATAACTATTCTGACATTTTCTGATAGGAATCAACTAACATCTACATCACAACCAAGAGATCTAGGCTCAGGAGGCTTTGAGAGGATAATGCTATCAGTAGTGTGAGATCAATATTAGCAAGCAGAAAAGATAAACCCCCTGGCTTGGTTTTAAAAAAATGGAAAGGATGGGTGGCCAGGTGGCTCAGTGAGTAAGAGCACCAGCCCCAGAGTCAGGATGACCTGGGATCAAATCTGGGCTCTGATACTTACCACCACACCTAGAAATAGCTGGCCATGTAACCTTGAGCAAGTTACTTAACCCCAACTGCTTAAAAAAAAAAAATGGAAAGGACCAAGTTCTACAGCTGTATCTGTACAGGTGTAATGAGAATGTAAATTTTAAAGATCTTCCCTGCCCCTAGGCTAAAGTGCACGTGGAGCCTGGGGTGGGAGGCTTGTTTTTCAGTAGATACTTTTTGATTGGCCAGTGGGTCCAAAAGGTTGTTACATTCTCTGAGCCAGGAGAAGGCTATATAAGCCCTGATGTGTAGCTTTGTTTTGGGACTCACTTTGAGAAGTGTTCTGTGATTTGATCTGAATTCTGGGAAGCCGTTGTTGAGAGTCCCCCGGCTTTGAAAAACCCAGATGTTGTCTGGGTATGGATGTAATGGTTGGACAGTTTGGAAATCTGTCTACTTGATGTTTCTGTCTTGATAATTCTGCCTGTATGCTTTGAGGTTCGGGGTGCTGACCTTTTTCCCCTGAACAAGGTAACCGATATATGTCTGACTGATTAAAGTAAGCTTGTTAACCCATTTTGAGTTGCTTTCCTTTAACAAAGCAGATCCAAGAACCTGTATGGGCAGCAAACCCTGAGGACGTGCTTGGGGTGCTTGCTGCTACAACAGGAAAAATAGTAAGTGATATAAGTTTCAACATGCAAAGTTTTCATGAGAAACGACTTTTTCTAATTAATCAAGAACACTCAGTACCTCCAATATACTCCCCCTCATCTCTCAGAATCATTTCCCATGAATGCTCTGGTGCCACCTTCTCCAAGTATTTCCTCTTACTCCCCTGCCACTAGCAGTTAGTTCTCTCCCTCTCAAGTTCCCTTGTATTCACTTAACTCTGAATACACTCTATGCAGCAAAATATGAGTTCCTTTCAGCAATTTAGCCCTAGAGTTTAACACAGATCAGGCACTAAAACATTTACTGAATTGTTGAATTTGGGTTGGAGATAGTGTAAAGGTGGTTTCTGTTCAGGTAGGGATTGCACTAGATGAGAAGAGTCTATGATAATATTTATTGAGTGCCTAAAATGTGACTAGCATTGTGTAAAGTTCTATCAGGGTACAGCAGTAGGAGTTTAAGAAGTCATCCCTACCCTCAAGGAGCTTATAGTTTAGTTGAGGAGTTAATCTAGTCTTCCTTTTTTTTTTTTTTAATGAAAAGTATATAATAATGTGTCCCAAGGTAATACTGACTGCCAGAGAACACTTTACATCCCTAAAAATCCCCTAAAGAAGAATGAACAATGATCTGTGTGGACTATTTAGGCCTGTCAGAAGGCAGATGACTAAAGTGGTTAATTTCTTTAAGGTTCTTTCCCAGTCTGTGATGTTTTAGGAAGAAATCCCCCCTCAAAAGACACTTATTCTAGTCCTGATTTAGTAGTCCAAGAAAGAAAGTCCCTTTCTTGCTGTCTCTAAACTCGGTGCCAACACATCATGCATAAATGACAGTGGTACCGGTTCAGCTCAGTTCATCCTCTCATTTTGAAAGTATGACATAGCAATTAGAACTGTGGCTGCATTCCAAAGAGAGATAGTAAAAAGAAACTGATAAAGAAATTAACAGGGATCACACAGATCCAAGTTGTTCCAATCACAAGATGTTTTGTTAGTGAACATAATTTATAACTCATAGTCCCACCCCACCAAGGTACTGCTGATTAGAGGCAAAATGGGATATGGATCACTTCATAATTTTACCGGCTCCTCCAGAGATAAGGAAATGGAGGAAGGAGGTTAAGTGTGAAATCGGTGTGGATTGGCAGAGTAATATACATCAAAAACACAAGATGCAGTATAGACATAAACAGTATAGATATAATTTTGACAAGCTTATTAAAAAAAATTTCTGGATTATGATGAGGTATTTTGGTCTGGAAGGAACAGTCCTGATCATAGCAAGTGAATGCAGTGTCATCACCAACTCCAGCAATCTCACAAAGCATTTCCTATTGATCAAGTTTCAATGATCCCAGATGCTTTTCCATTACAATTATAATGCATGAATGACATTATAATGAATAATCATAACTCTACCATAAAGGAAATAAGGAGTCACAATCTGTGGATACTTTCCTGAGCAAAGCCTTTAAGATCACTCAAAAATACAGATAGCATTTCTAAGTTTTATTTCCTAATATTACCATGGGATGCTCTGTTAGTATGCCTCCTCTGCCTCACAGCTATACACACACAGTTCTTCAGTGACATTTGTTCATGAATTTACCGAAATGTTATCGATCAGAAAACAATTTAAAATCCTCTTACAATCTTGGGGGCAACCTGAGCTTTTCCACCTCTTGGAAAGGTCTAGACTTGTGGAGAACCACTGCCCCAGATCTCAAGCTTCAGTTATCTGCACTAAAAAATTAATCCAGCTATAACCAGAGACTTACCTGAATTTCTTCAGTTTCATCTACCAGGAGGAAACTCACAACCTTCTCTGTCATCTTCTTCCTCTTAGTTTCCTCATCCATGCCTTCTCCTTCCAGCTGCTCCTGTGCCTTACTGACATGGTAGATGGTAACTGGATGTCTTCTTTTGCTACCCCCAGAATGAGTCCTTTTCTGACACTCCAGGCACAAATTGATTTTGCAGGTCTGGCACCTCACTGCTGCCCTCTGCCTAACTCCAGGGGAGTGCCCATTGGGGCCCTTACAAGGGTCACAATAAGGGACATGGCCAGGCTTGAGCCTAAGTCGCTCATGATTCCGGAGCCTCTCCTGCCTATGCAATTCCTCTTCACAGCGGGGACACTGTAAGCTGCAGCACTCATCACACTCAAAGACAGCTTCATCTGTCCCACTGCAAGCATAGCTTTCCTGGCACATCAGTCCAGGGTTCAGTCCCTTTTCTGCTGGGGAAGCCTGGGCACTCATAATGAGTTTAGAAAGGAGACACAAACACCATACAATGCTT
This sequence comes from Petaurus breviceps papuanus, assembly GCF_028583685.1. Lineage (NCBI taxonomy): Eukaryota > Metazoa > Chordata > Mammalia > Diprotodontia > Petauridae > Petaurus > Petaurus breviceps. The sequence goes on from NW_027185809.1 coordinate 28,961,930, forward strand.
ATTAGCTGCTTCCCAAAAGCACACTACAGTGGACTTTCCCAGGGATGACTGCACAGAAATTCCACAGGATTCTGTAGATCTAAAAGATTTGTCTCACCTCAAAAAAATAAAATAAAAATTATGATTTTTTTTCACTCACAAATGTTTGTATTTCCAAACCTTCTTCATCCAAGACTTTTGTATCAGCAGAAATATTGATTTGGTTTGATCTCATTATTCATAAAGTGCAGATGAAAAAGTTATCAAAATTCAACTCTTAAAAGGTATATTTCTTTGTCTGTCGGATAGGCCTGATTTGTCAACCAAGGTAGATTCCTCTGGTAGGCCTCTGTCCTGTGGTTTTAGTGATGTAAGCCAGTGGTCAGGTGGATTTCAAGACAATCCAACCTCAAGTCAATATTTCATGGGATGCCTAGAATAAAGGAAGAAGATTTCACACATGTAAAAACAAAAGTAAACTTTTAAAATAAGACTCTGATTCAATGTCAGGTCATACTCTTGAGAGGGATCTCACTTTTGCACACATGATCAACCAAAAAAGCTCAAGTAGGCCTGTATCAATACTAGAAATTACACCTTTCAAACTATTGTTAAACTCATCTGTAGGCCCAGTGCCTAATACATAGTAGACAGTGTTTATTGATTTTAAAGGCAACTCAGAGCCCCAAACCAGGCCCAAGGAATCTTTTTCTGACTTCTTTTCCAGTCAAATATTATCTACGTATCTACTCTTGAATTCAAAATTTAAATAATTAACCAAACAGTCTGGTACCTTTGAGGTGTCACCAAAAGAAAAAGAAAGCACCACTACGATATATATTCCTGAACCATAAAAACAAAAGGGGGAGGGGGAAATCTAAAAAATTAAACTCCAAATCCAACTGCAACCAAAGGCTCTAGCTACACTTGTAACTGGAATGTTTCCATTTCAACTCCAGACAGATGTCTAATAAAAGACAAAAGCAAGGGTCACCATTTAACATTAAAAACAAAAAAACAAAACAATTGCTGCACTTCCCTTCCTTTCCCTTGACTTCACAAAAGGAGCAAGAGAATCTTCCCAAATAAACACTGTTTATCTTTCTGTACTCATCACTGCCTGTTTTCTGGACCAACATTCCACTTCAAAACAAAAAACAACAGCCGAAAGAGGGATTTTTTTTAACACTTCCCCTAACAGTTACATTCCTAAGGAACTCTCCCAGGCCTTGCCCCACCCCACAGAGTAAGTCTGAAACAGTTTTCCAACCAAAACGCACTATTCACTCCTCCCCAAACAACAATCCATCAATCAATCATTTTCCCTATTTCCAGATAAATAAAGCAGAGCAAACGAAGAGAAGAATCCTTTCCTCCCAGTGGAGTCTCATGCCAAGCTGGCCACCCCAACCTCAGCCAGGGTCAGAGCTGGGGAGTGGAGGAGTGGGAGTTAGGGGTGCTGGGGGGGGGGGACAGACCATAACTACCACCACCACTACCCCCAAACTCTCAA